>NC_080671.1:112227932-112569932 GCF_030247195.1 Topomyia yanbarensis
TTTTACTGGACAGCTTTTTAGTTGGACTTCCGCTAGTTGGACCATTGTCCAACTAAAAAGCATTTGAATGTCAAAAACTCGTGTCAAATTCACTTTGACAATCAAACTGACATTAATTAGAGATGCGAGCAGATACATTTTCGGTTCAACTAGTGACTCAAATTCGTTATTTTGATAAAGGCTGTGGTCCAACCTGCCAATCACGACTGTACAAAGCAGCACTAGGCGACGATTACAAAAACTCTACGTTTTTTCCCAAATTGTAAACGATTTGGGGGTAATTCCGAACGTCATTTGTTTTAGTTATTTTTACAATGGAATTATGTGTACCTATGAAATCTTTACTAGAGAATCTCCTGAAGATGCAAAAAAATGTGTTAAAAAATGTCAGCTGTCGATTGGCGCATAATGTATATTTTTGCTGTGGCGTAGCAATCGTGTGCGCCGATGCAAGCCGCTGAACGGTGGATGGGGGTCCGAAAAGCCCCGTACGCTCATTTCGCACAAAAGTGGTGAGCGTCTGAAAAATATCTATGTTTTCACTCAAATAAAAATCATTCCATAAAATAAGAGCCTCAAGCTTTCCAAAACACCTACCTGATATTTTTTCACATATAATCCCCGGATAATCGAGTCCGACGAGATTTTGTGTTGTATTTGACCAGACCTATAACCTTTACTAGACCACTCGAACAGTATATTCATTTATTTTTGATTTTGTAGCATTTTGTAGCCGTTATAAAAAGTTTCGATTATTTTTAACTCTGAATATATTTCCATTCAGAGTTGAAAATAATCGAAACTCTTCTAGATGTAACAAAAACCACACTATGTACCCATCAAGGACAGTTTCCTATATGTCAGTTCTGTAATTGGCCCCACCATGGAAAATCTGCGCAAAAGTTATCAAGGAAAATTCAACATCATTTTTTTAATTCGTTTATTTGGCACGGCTCAAGGCGTTAGCTTCACGGAACCGTGGATCTTTTATATGTTTACATGAGATAAACAATACAAATAATGAACAATTAATACTAAGATCGATCCCGTACACGCGACTTGCCATCAGAGCTTAAAAAAATTGACATCGTTGCCTGAACTTGAAAGAAAACAAAATTCAATTCACGCCCGCAGCGATGAATGAAATTTTTGGTTCGTTTCAATCGTCATTCGTTCGGCCGACGCAGCGCTTTCAGGTACGGACATGTTCGGTTTCAGAAGCAAAGTGAATTTTATTTCTATTGTAGCTCTGAGAGGGATTATTGATCAAAAGTGCACCAAATATGGATTACGCAGTTCCCTTATGCTCGAAAATGTAGAAGATGCTAACTTCTGCCTTAAAACTGTCCACATAATAACAAATGAATGCTTTGGTTGGTGAATGAATTTATATTTCCTCTGCACTCAAGCATTCGATTCTGCATGGAATTTCAGTCAGCTGGAAAGTGAATGAATGAGAGAGGCGTTGAATCTGAATGTCGGTTTCGGTAAATGCAAGCAGAAATAGGTAACTGATTTTGAAATTTCGTAACACTGCTTGCCATTGCGCGCGGAGATCCGTTTTCGTGTCGGGGAAATAGTTGCATCCACATCAATGGGGGTCATTCATATATCTGTCGCCGTCGCACATGTCTGGGTCATCATCAGGGTTACTGCCTTTATGTTCGCGATCAGGTGTTGTTCCTAACTTCTTTCCCTTTCGGGTCACGAGCGTGAACCCTCCGTCATTGCTAGTAGCTCCCTCATTGATGGTACTGTGTGTTGGTATTTCTTTCTGTAGATGAGCTTTTCTTAGCGGTTTCTGGACAGGTTGTCCGTAATGTGCCGTTTGTTCACAGAACTGGAACGTATTAGTTTGTCCTTGATATGTACATAGAGTTCGCTGTATAATAGTATCACCACTGAGAACTGACATACAAGTAAAGTTTTCAACTTGTGTAAGAAATAAAACTGACGCTTTGAAATGACGATAGCAAGTAGCAACTTGCCACTGGTCGGCGCTTCGATCGGCCAGCAAACGCTATACAGGACTTGTGTGCAAACTTGGATACAGTGGTGACTCACGCATGCAAACCTGTATGTGATGGTGATTTTCAAAGTATTTTCATTTAAATGTTTACACAGTTTTTTCGGGAAAATTTGTTCTAGCTTATATGTCTGTTCTCTGTAGTATCACCCCCTTCTGTTGTGTATTGCAGTGTAAGGAAGGACCCGCATTCTCACCACAAAAACACCATTTGAAATACCTGGAAAGTAGTTCCTCCACGTATCCTCCGTAATGGATTCCACTTCTCCGAAATACGACATGAATCTTTTAAAGGTCACTTTGCAAGTACGTGGTGCCAAATCATGTAAATTGACTTCCATGTTTCCGTTATCCATCTACACAGGGATCTTGATTTTAGCGGTGTCACAATCCAGCACATGTTTCAAGTTGTTTTGCGAAATGAATCTTTTCGCCTGGGCGAATTTGTTGAACGTTATTAGCACCGCGTGCCTGACGTGCTCCAACTGGATGAAACTGACTTCCGAAAACCGAAGCTGTATTATCACCTTCAGCAAATGTTCCACATCACCAATACTCGGTCTTATGCGGAAAGACTGGAAGTCAATGGCCACCTTGTTAGCCCGAAAAATCACATTTTGTTGATGAGACATTTTGTTGATGAGACTCTTGATAGATCACCACATAAGAATAATAGTAACGGTTCTCTTTGTTCGTCAGACAATGCGCACAAGAAAAAATCAACTGTTTGCGCTGGCTTGGGTAGCAGTAGAGAGCACACTGCACAGTGGTCTAGAATGCGAATTTAGCAAGAATTTTAACTTTTTGCTAAAGTTAAATGACTTAGCCTTATAATGTTTGGCAAAGTTGTTGTATTTTGCATGGCCCTTATTTTTGTTTAATCCGATGCTAGGGTGGTTCTAAATTTAGCAATATTTAAAATAGAACTTTTTAACGGTTTGAGATAGAGCTTTACTGTCTTCGATGAATTTGTAGAGCAACACATTTAGACAATTTTTCTGAAGACATGCAAACTCTAGCTTTTATATTTTCCATTTCACGAGAAATTCAAATGTAAGCTTTAGGGTGTTCCTTAAAAAACGGTTTTATTTCTATAACTTTTGAAGTTTTTATTCTACGCCTTTGGACAACAGGAAAATTATTTTAGGGCGCATAATTTGCTTTAAAACACCAACTACTTAACTTTTTTCGTTTTAAAGTTATAAGAATTTTTATATAAAAAACATAACTTTCTCAATTAGAATTATCTTCGATTCGGGCACTGAACATTAAATACTGTTGCTTTCATATGAAATAGCATGCTTTGTAGTATAGATCACCAAAAAATGGCAAAAACGATATTTTTTTATATCTTGCAATATTCACTCAAACAATAGTTTATTTTTAGTAAACAGTATATATAACTTTCTAACGAGCGAAGCTAGAGGTTCAATATATTAAGACAAATTGTTCTCCTTCAAAATATCTGAAAGTATTTCTAAAGTGATCTTAATGAAAAATCAAAACTGCAAAAGTTATACAAAGAAAACCATTTTTTAAGAAACACCCTATTTTTTTGGTAAATTTCTTGTAAAATTAAAAGAAAACGACAGAGAGTTTCAGTGTCTTCGACAAAGTTTTTTTAAATTTCGTTTTTTTCAATTTTCTGGAAGACAGCGAAACTCTATCTCGAACCATTAAAAGATAATTTCCTGATTTTAAAAAAAATAGAACCACCCTACCCACTATTTAAAATAATAGAAAAGTATTGTAAAGTGCAATATTTTATCGTGAAAACGAAACTACATTTTTTATATTGTTTACCGTGAAAGTAATTTAAACATATTACAAAGAATCAATTCATGAAAAACCAAATTTTTAATATAACTTTTTCAGTTTTCATTTTTTCCAACCTATCCTTCAGATGTTTTTCAGAGTTTTTGAAGACGAACATTTTCTTCTAATACACCAAAACTCTAGCTTTTATCGTTCAGAAGATATAAGCACTTAATATTTCAAAAATAGATTTTTTTAAATCAATTTTATGAATTTTTAAAAAAATATCGTGTTCGCCATTTTTTGCTCAATTATAACTCTAATCATGACTTTATTTATAGTACAAAAAGAATTATTATTTATTTGCCCCAAATGAGTGATATTGTTATTCCAAACAATCCCATTTTTGGCGAAAAACTGCTCATAACTTTTCAACGGAAATAGCTAGATATATGGTGCCATGAAACAATATATTCACCTTGAAAAAATCTTAAAGTTGTCTGAAGACTACTTCAGTTTTAAATGAATACAGCAAAAGTTATTGGAATAAAACTGTATTTCGAAGAAACACCCTAAGCTCCGCTAGAATGATTAAAAAGTTGATTTTTTGATTGTGATAAAATTAGAACCATCCTAACTGTTGTTTCAACAAAAAGAGGGGGCTCATAAACTACGAAAACTTCTCCAATGACTTAATAAGGCTAAGTTGTTTAGTTTTAGTAAAATCTCAAAATTCCTACTAAATTTGCATACTGGACCACTGTGCACTGGTATTATGACTGATGCCTGCGGTGGTTGATAATAGACTGATTCAATATCTTTTAAATCACAGCGGCTGTTCAGTCAGCAACGAATAATCGCTTACAAATGACTGTGCCAAAAGAGATTATGGCTACTAGAGGTCGCATGCATGTATTCAGGGAGACATCTGATGTAGAGGGCAAAAACAGCGACTTCTTTTTTATCCGCTTAATTGTTAGTATTGAACCTCTAGAATAGTCTCTCGCAATCTCGGTGGCCAAGCTGAACTTCTTTTGATTTCAACAGCCATGCATTCCTCGCGCGTATTTGCTGTAACACGCGCAGATTTCAATGTATCGGCAACAATTTTCGAAAAACTAACAGCGATAAGAATACAGATTAAACAATACACTCTAAACTACTTCTACCTAAATTTTCTAGAGAAAATATTCGTTTTTTCCGTAATGCAATTTGATGTGGGACACCCTTTAACAGCGCTTTTTCGAAACCGCGTTTTTCAAATTGGCGAACACGATAACTCAAAAACTAATCAACGAATTGACTTGATTTTTGTTATGAAAATGTACAATATGTGTAGCCTGTCGATGTACCACAGAAAACTGAATAAAAAATGTTTTCTCCCTATTATTTTGAAGAAAAAAGAGAAAATTTTACAATAAAATATGAGATTTTTCGGTTTTCATTGAGCCATTTTCCGAAACTCGAACTTTTTTCCATTTTTTTTTGGTTCATCAAGTAACTACAAGTCTAAGCTTTACAAATCTTTTTGAATTTCTTGTGTCAGACCATTTTATTAAGAGTTATCGTGTTCGCCGCGGCGCTCCTCGACGTGGAAATGGTTGGACATCTACTCTTGGAACGCTCGTATGTGTGGCTCTGCGTGACTGAAAATATTTTTTTCGTACACCATGAATGTATAAATAGAGCTTGATATTGCCCTGCCTTCAAAATCGTAAAACAAAATAGCTTTCGGTTTGAGCACTTTACACCAAACACCCCCCTTAACACTGATGGTTTATTATCTCGCTCTTACATATGCTAGCATATATTGCCCCGGGTACACACATGTCAAAGAAATGGTATACAATATGCTAGAGCGAGACCCCATGTTTCAGTCCGTGAATATATGGAGACAGTAGCGCTTTGCTTTTTTTTATTTCAATTATAGAGGTTTCAACCTTAAGGTCATTCGCCTCTTCGGGTTAGAAAAATCTCTTATGAAAAATTTCTAACCCTATGTGCGGGGTCGGGACTCGAACCCAGGTGCGCCGCGTACAAGGCAATCGATTTACCAACTACTAGCGTAGTTGGTAAATCGATTGCCTTGTACGCAGCGCACCTGGGTTCGAATCCCGACCCCCAGCGCTTTACTCTCTCTAGCAGTTTTAATCTTTTTACTGCGCCTAGTTCCTCCAATCCAACTGACATCACACCCAATGAACAAGCAGATGCCAAAACATGAAGAATACACGATCGTGACCCACAAAAATAGATAATCAAAAACATCCAACAGTGTGCTCCAATACACTTCACAGCGATGACAGCAAGGACGAGTACAGCAACTGGATAGAGAGCGACCCTCAATGAGTTGATGACCCTGCAAAGGAAAGCCCCACGCTTCAGATAAGCGAACGTACCGAGCCTTGTCATATAAACGAATTTAAATAAAGGTATTGATACTAAATTAAATTATTGAATATTTGATTTAGTATGGATTTTATATTTTTGGAATGACTGTAGCTTTCGTCACAAAATAAACTAATATAACTAAATCACTGTAGTCGTGATCAGTTATTGAGAATTATTCTGAATTATCAATTTTTTTGTTCGCATTTTGTATTTCTTGTTCCCATAAATTATTATTCTTATGGAGCTGTGAATGATATTACAATCCATCGCTGATCAACTACGCCCGTCGGCGTCAAATTAGCCACTACTGATCGTTTGTACCATAGAACAAGCTTCTTATCCGCGCAGTCTTACAGTGAGAGAAACTTCTACCATGATGAATCTGCTATAATTCTTTACAGCTCATCATCGGCCAACGACTTGTGACTCGGCAACAGTCAATGCAGAACCCGAAAGATTCCTTGAGACTCGTTTTTATCACAATTATACTAACCCTGCAGTTGACCGGACCAAGGTGGTACCGGCTGGGGTTGGTGGGGGAAATGTTTCACTTAACACTTATGCAAATCACATCACCACTTGTAAATGCGACGACCGGTTGACCATTCAATCTGTACACGTACGTACGCTTTTGATGGCCGCTCGTTTGCTGTTGTCCACCCCGGAGGAGTCGCGCCGAGGAAAGGCTGCCTCACGGACATTGACCGAGTAGTTCGAGTGCGGCTTCGGTAACCAGTTTTTGCGTCGTTCTTGTACCCATCTACATATATAGATATTTTTTTTTATTCCTGAAACGTGGGCACCTCCTTACAAAAGGCGAACCTGGGCTCCAACTCATACCAAAGGAACAATTTGTCCGATGGCGAGAACTGTTGGCTTTTGGCATGTTGCGCGCGATCCGATGATGGTGATCAATTCGCAAGTCACCGCCACCGCTACGTTGGCGGATTACTTTTTCACTGTACAGCTCAGCACTTTTGTTGTTTCGGAGTTATGTGCGTGGTCAGGTTTGCTTCATGATCGAAGCTATATTTAGACCTGGTGATTACAAAGTTTGAAGCGACACGAATGTTTGCCCTTGGCTAGAAATAGATGTTACTTGGCTGCCTGTACAATAAGTTGGATGTTTCCTTTCAACAATTATCTTGTTCTAAAGAACCGGAAAGCTTCAGTTGGCCCTACAGACAGACATTTGTCAAATTGTATAAGGTTCAATGAATTGAAAAAAAACTGATTCTCATGGATGTGAAACAACTCATCCTACATTGGGAAAAAAAACCTGCCGTGAAATAGGGTTATTGCTCCAGGTAGGCTCTCGTAAGGCAAATATTCATGTGTAAACTCAACCAATAATAAAAGTTTCATTCGAAATAATATTTCACCGTATGAACAATCGACCATCAATCAGAGTTAATGAAAATCGATGCTAAAATTTGACTAGTACGAATGGAACTGCTGAGAGTCGTGCTGAGTGTAACTAAAATTAATTTCATTGTCCGTGGGAGTCAATAAATCATGTCATTATATTATATTCATTTTATTAAACTACTGAATTCGCGAAACTTGCAGCATTGTTTCAAGAAATATGTCGATTAACTTTTCGCACGTTCATTGGACGTGACAATAGAAACGAATTATACTGTGTTTAAATGATATTGATGTTATGCTTCAAATAGTGACCCTGGAAGCTGCACAAGAAGATTCGAAACATTCGTAAAACTGATCAATTCATGAACCGGAAGCATTTTAAGAGTATCACTGACATTACGTACGTAACCGTCCAAATGCTAATTGGTTTTATTTGTGTTTTATACAAGTTTTATCAGAGCATATCTGAATAAATCTGGTTTTATCATTGCTTTTGACAAGGATATAGTTTTATTCGTTTGACGGGTTTATAAAGTGTTTCGAGAACACTTGAAGAATATACCATAAAACTAAATTTTACCTAAGAGTAATTAAACTAATGGGCAGATTTAAAAGACTTTTAAAAATGTTTCAAAGACACTTGACATTTCTAAGACATCAGTTTTTTATATAAAACCAAAATATAGTTTTATGACATTCTTATTGAAGCTGAATGCCATATCAACATTTGAATAGGGCTAATAACATTTGTAAACAAACTTTTGTTTTGCTGATTTCTCCTAATTTGTTATCATTTCAAGACAGAAAACATTTGAAAATGATTCTACCAAGGGTAAAGATGTTGATTCATGTGTATTTTTCATGAAATTCAACTCGGTGGCGGAATAATGAGCGAAATAAGTTTGTTTACAAAAGTCTCATTCGCCCTTTCGAAGAATTACTATTGAATGTACATATCTAAAGAATGCTGCCATGAAACTTTTTTAGCTGCATAACTTTAACGATGTGATAACATTTGTATAAGAAAGTTCTATAATAAACAAACAAACTGTGATAACTGTCGTGAGGTGAGGTGCCCCTGCGAATAAAACGCCAATCATGAATAAACAGCTAACTCGACGATTGTAATTACATCATTTCTCGACAAACATATGATTACGGCTTAAAAGCTAACTTTCTAAATTCTCTTTGAAAGGAAATGCCGGACAAACCATTACTCGCCAATCACAGATGTTGGTAGTAAACAAAAGAAAAAAGTTTTGCTCTTTCGTAAACTGCTGTAAACTATGTTTGGCCAGTAACGGTTTGTCCGCAATTTCCTTTCTAAGTGAATTGGCTTGTAAGCCGTAATCATATGTTTGTCGAGATTTAACTTTCTTAATCTGTAGGTACAGCATTTATGTCGTTAGTTGTTTATATAGCTCAATTCAACATTAGTTGGTTGATATAAATAATTATTTTTCTAGATAGAATTGTGATTATCAATAACCATCAATCGTAGACATTTTCTTTTCAACATTTTCAATGTTTATGCTGTGAATAGGACTGAATTTTGGGCGATCTTCCAAAGAAACAACCTGTTTTGAATAATTCCATTTAATTTTATTCAAGACCCAGAATTTTTCTCATGCATATTTTTGAATACTTCGTAACTTATTAGCATATGAATTGCAAATAAAATCTTTTTTCGTAGACTGAACTGATTATCACTATGTTAAAGGTTTCTGATAATGGTACAAGTAATGGCATGAAAGATTTCTCAGTTTCAAGCTAAAAAGCACACAAACGTAAAAGTAAATTTATTCCGTGTGCCATTTAAGCCGTGGGACGTGCCATTAAACCAATATATTCTGATTCCTGATACCCGCCTACTTTGTAAACCATCGTGCAGGTTACAGGTATTCTACTTTAAAAAAAAACATCTTCCAGGTGAAAATGAACATATTTGACCATCGATTTTTTCTAACGCAATAAACTTGAGAGCAAAACAAATCCAAATAAAATCATGGGTTTAGGGTTCCAACTAAATCATTGTGAAGAAATTAAAAAAAACGGAACGAAGCTTCGCAGTTTAAAACCAAAGTTTGAGTTGATTTTAAAATAAAGCAATTTCCAAGTAAAAATTAGCGTTTTATATTTCTTACAAATGAAATGTACAGGATTCGCTCAAACATCGTAAACCGTATCCGATGCCCGGAGGGCCGACTCTCATATACCAATCGGCTCAGTTCGACAAATTGGGACAATTTATGTATGTGAGTGTGTCTGTATGTTTGTGTGTCTGTATGTTTGTGTGTCTGTATGTTTGTGTGTCTGTGTGTAATTAAGCACTGGCTGAGCCGATCTTAACAAAACTAGTTTCAAACGAAAGGCCCAACGTGTCCATTTGACGTTATTGTTTTTGGATATTTTACTTTAATTTCAGAGATATGGGTGATTTAGTCAAAACACGAAATATATTACGCAAATAACTTTCGAACAAACCGGTTCACGTTATATACATATATAGAAAGCGCTATAGAGTTTCAAAATTCATTTACGAAGAGCGAAGATATTTTGTATGTTTATTCCTCACTTACCAATTTTTAATAGCGAAAAATGAGACCGTTACACCAAGAGTGTTGTTAACTTATATTTCAGGGGCAAAATTCGAGGTGTGAATTCGATTTCGAAAACATTTTGATAATTTACTCAATAATGATGGAACAATTTCTCAAAAATTAATGTCAGTTTACTACAAATATAAAGAGCAAACATTTTCCAAAGAAGAGGTGTTTGGCCCTTGCATTAGGCATTGCGATCAACCGTTAGTTTGATGTTCAATCATATATGATTACACAGTTCATCATATAATCGCCCTAGTAGTGAGGTAATACCTTGTTCATATAGTTCATATTCATATTAAACTTATGGCATCATCGAGAGCAACTATCTTTTCGAATACAAAAACTTGTGAAAAATTAGAACACATTTGTAATGATCCTATTTTTCACCTTCTTTCTATCATCACCTTACTAGTTTGAAGTCGTTGATTAAAAAAGTATCTGCAATCTTTGCTTAACGACTTGGTTCAATTTGAATTGGCGATAATTGGGGAATCCGAACGGAAGTGTTTCATCATTTTCAGTCCTCTGAACATTTCTTATAAATATTTTTTCATGATCAATGTTACCAAAACTATATTTATTTTCAATTGCTTCCCAAGAATTTGAATAGGATAGCTGTGCCTTAATTCATCTTACTACCTCTCTCAACTCATTAGCTTAAATGGTAGGATGAATAATGGTGCGTTGTTCTCGGTTTTACACATCGCTCAAACGCGAGAATTTTCATTGTATTACTGCTTAGGCACGAAGCATAGATATTGAAACCAATTTAAGCGTAATCCAGTGACAGTTGGCCGAGTTATCAACCAAATGAATATGCTTTACTAACTTTTTGCGTAAATATGTTACTAAATATTGAAACATATATTTACGCCTGTTTGTATTAATGCATCCCATAGTGCGTTGGCCATTTGACGCAAAATAAAGATTATTTTTTTCAAAAATCTGTGACTAAAAAGACATCTAGAATTCTAACCCAAACTAATTGTTCAAGTTGAGGTCCATCAATAAAGTAGAAACAGCAAATAATCTTAAACGACACCGCCAAGAAGAAAAGAAACGAATGGAACCACTAGAAAATATATGTATATTGCAAATTAGCCATCTTTCAAATATTGAAATTTTCGCAAACATTTCAGAACTGGCAGAAACTATGGTTCTCAAATTCGTCTAATTCGTTTTATTCATTTACTTTATTTAATCATATTTGTTCCAAATTTCATTCCATATACCCATTTTTCAGTTTATTCATTTCATTTATTTTAGTCGTTTCGAATATTTTATTCATTTTGAGTATTTCATTAATTTCATTCATTTGAGTTCATTCTATTCATTTCATCTATTTTATCGGTCTCATTCTTAGGATTCATTCTGATCAATTCACTGCTTCCATTTTATGCATTTTGTTCGTTTTTTCCAGTTCATACTTTTTAAATATCTACGCCGTTCTTGCGCGGATTTTTACAATTTATGGCCCATAATTACCCGGGACGCTAGGCCAAAATTGAAAATAGTGTACTAGCGTCAACCTGGTGCAGTAGTCAGGTGCCATGGTCCTGAAGAGACACGGTCGAAACGCAAACCCCCGAGCTTATGTAAAGTAATAGTCTTCTTTGTAAGCTATATGTCTAAAACGACGTGTTTTGACAAATGCATCCATACCTCAGATATTAAAAACCATAACATAAAACAAATTATTAGTACAAAAATGTCATATTGTCATTTGTCTAGTTTCATTAAGATCGGTTCAGCCATTGCAATGATAATTAGGCGACGATAGATCACATACATACATACACACAAGCATTGTCCCAATTCGTCGAAATGAGTCAATTTGTGTATGAGACTCAGCCTTGCGGGCCTCGGACGTAATCTTTAAAGCTTGAGTGAATCCTATAGATTTTTCGAATCGAAAAACAGCAGTATTTATAAGTCGTTTATTGAAATTAGGTAAACTGCTGATTATTTACAGTATGAAATATTAATAACCATTTATGTTTTCAGAAATGCAAAATTCTTTTTACTTGTCCCATATTAATTTTTCAAGAGGACTAATAAGATTTGTAAACAAACTTGTGTTTTCCTGATTTCTCTTAATTTGCTATTATTTGAACATTTGAGCTGGCTTCTACGAAGGGTAAAGATGTTGCTTATGTGTATTTTTCATGAAATTCCACTCTGCAGCGGAGTAATGAGTGAAACGAGTTTGTTTGCAAAAATCTAATCAGCTCTTTTGAAGAAATAATATTGAATTATTGTCAATTATATTCTCCAAGAAAGAAACGTGCTATAACCAATATAACTACCCCCCGTTGTATACCTACGCGCTATAAAGTTTTCGCTTTCCTATCCCTCAGAATACCACCTGCAACAGCAAGCGCTTGACAGCTGTGCATAATTTTCATTTTATATTTTGATTCTACGTGACTCAGTCGCAAATAACAATCTATCCCGCAGAGAAAAAATACAAATCCAAAATAAGAATAAACTAGCTGTACTGTTCCATTTACCGTCACAAAAACGTTCTTCAAACTTTAACTAGAGGTCAATTATCAAAGTGCATCGAAAGTTTTTAAATTCGTTCCGCCAATGCATAGGTGAAAGTTATCTACTCAAGCTACCGAGTGTAAAAATCATAGAAAATGAAGCTGGAACACCTGATCATCCTTGCAGTTTCGTTCTACCTGCGCCGTGCGGTGCTGGCTGAAGAGTAAGTAACATTTGTGAAAACAGATCAAACAAACACTGTGTCGTTGGTGCTCAATATCAAAACAAGACAATGATGTTTCTTTTACAAATCATCTTATTTAAGTAGTAGCATTGAACTTGGCGCTTCACGTCATTTAACAGAAAAAGAGCCAGCGTTAAAAGCTACTCAACGTAACTACACTTTGGCATCTGTCACTGCAGTATCTCATTGATTTCGCTGACATCAATCTACAAAACTTTCCACTGCACAAAAAACCATCTTTTCGAAGTCATTGATCCAATGGAGTTGGGGATGGGGTATACCACCACAATCCTAACGTCCCGATAGAAAATATGTTGTACTTGATGTCGCCGGTAATACGGCAGTATACCACTGGCAGTTGCACACCTATGGGGTAGACGAGTGCGAATAAGTGACGTTAGTGAGAAGACAATCGGCCACAATAGCTGAAGACTAAAACGTAGATTTAGTTTTTCTAACTATTTATTTTTTTTGTACGTCACTGTAACGATTACATTATGTATTGATTAACGCGATAATTTCCTTCGAACGTTGCTGAACGAAATGTAGATTACCTTCATTATCAATCATTGGACATAATAAGACTGCTAACGTCTACGCTAGGTCTAACTATACAAGCAAAATGAAGCTAGATGCCAGTTTCTAACTCAACGAGTGTAATCATGGACAAAAATATTCTCGTTGTTTCATTTTACATAAGGTTAACTAATAATTTATTTTCTTCGATGTAAATTTTAGATGTTGGTGGTGTCAACCTGTCAAAGGTCTCCCTAAACATTTGACATAAATGGAATGTAGTACCCATTGTGGAACTGCTTCAATCTACTTTAAATAAATAATCATTAAACATAACTGTTAAGTCAGTAAATTTTAACACATCTTATACACAGAAACAACAACAAATGAATTTAAATCGGCTACCAAATTGCTCACCAGGTATTCAGGATTAGAAGCGAATGAACGAGTTTCGTTTTGTACTTTTAGTCAGCTATTTGGCCCAAATGCTCCTCTGTGTGGAGTCGTAAGAAACGCAACGACTCTTCTGTGATGTCGAAGTCTCCATAAAATATCATTTTACTACACAGAACCTCACAAATCACATCTTCATTGAGTACGGTGACTAAAAATGTGCAAGCCCGCAGTTCTTTCTAAATGACATGAGTCATGGAAGAACTCAGATTTTTTTTATTTTCGAAGTAATCGCCTGCGATTGAGTTGCATTGTTCAGTTTTATTAGTCATAGTATCTTGACTCTGCTCTAGGTTCATATTTCTTTTTAACAAAGCATTGTTAGTAGCCGAACTATGCCCAAGACGGACACGTTAAAGCATATTAGCAAATCCGACTCTTCGACCGATGCATTGCTCGCAAACCGTAATTTGAGATCATATTCCATCAATATAGTAACTTACACTAATAAAATTTAAAACAGAAAGATGTTGTGAAAATGGTTGTGAAATTGAGGCACCAAATCGGCTGGCATGGGTAATATGCGTCCATCTTTTCCCACTGTACTGTGTCCGTAGTACCCAACATGATACCAAATTTTAAAAATGTACCTAAATCATGAATGCCTCTTTGGAATTTCTGTTTTTTTCAACAGTCAATAGCCAGTACATCATGTCAACCTAAAATATTTTCCAAGATCAACAGCTTTCAAGTTTAGATCGTTATTTTCTGGTGTCAAAATTATATCCGTTAGCGTGCTCTCGAGAAATTCTTTCAAATAAGGGAACATGGGGAGACTTGACCAAGTTTTCAGCTAAACCTGCATAAATATCTAAAAAAGTTTTCAATCCTTCCAAAGTCATTGAGATATTATGTGCAAAGGTATTGTGCATGTTCATGATTTTTTTTCAGAATTTTTAGTTTACTATTTCAAAAGTTATAAAAGTTTTTCTGAGATCGTTTTTTTGGGTCAAGTCTCCCCACTGCGGGGAGACTTGACCAAGGCCTGGGGAAACTTGACCAAGAGAATTTTGAAAAATCAAGACAAAAAATAATGACATAAAGCATATTTTAAACCTTATTCTTCATATTTCCGAGATCCTTAGGTAGCAGTAAAAAATATAAAAGGGTTGTATTTCATAAATTTCGACTGTTTTTAATACATTTCCTTTTAAGGATTAACTGTACTGCTTACATTGCATGTTCACACGTCACGAAATCAGCCGTATTACTGCTAACTTTGTTTACTAGTACTAAAAAATATAGACTGATGCTTGATGTGAAATTTTTTTGTGACGTGATTAACAACAACAGTAGGTACCACAGCAGAGTAAATATTCCAACATTTTCAGTATATTGCCACTTGGTCAAGTCTCCCTATGAAATCTTGGTCAAGTCTCCCCAACATTAGTTATTGCGTTCAGTGTCGTGCAAATTTTAGTAATAACTATTTTAATGTTGCGATTTATGTAAAATTGTATCACTAGTTCATAAGGAATAAAATAATGTATGAGTGCTTTAAAAATAATTATTAGTCGAGTAGATATGTCCATAGAAAGTTTGATAAAAAATTGCATCATTTAACGCAAATTTATTAATTACGGAATATTTTCTATAAGGAAAGGGTTTTCATTCCAAACTTTTAATATTTCCTTAAGGGACCGAAACAAGTATAAAAATATTTTTGAATTTTTTTTAAGAAGCTAATAGAACACGTCATAGCCAATAATAGAATTCTGCACATGGTCAAGTCTCCCCATGTTCCCCTATCTGATAATTCTCATATTAGATAATAGCAGTATCTTTCGGAATCATTTGAAACCTTCTAAAAACTACATAGTATCTGAACCGTTTAACTGAAGTTTTCAGTTTGTGAGAAATACAATTTGTCCATCTTACTCACAGTGTCCGTCTTCGACGCAGTTCCCCTACTTTTCGTACTAGCTTCATCATCAATGCCGATAAACTTCACAGCAAATCATTGATTAATCATCATTTGTACCTTTTTAGAAAAGATAGGCATACAAGCCGCTCGAGCTTCACAGAATCTTTAATTAATCTATTTATTAAGTACCCCGAAGGGTATTGGGAAACGTACAAAAAGTCGTAAATTTAATGAATTTGCTGTCTTCGCAACTGTTGGATTATTATCGAAAGTAATTATTACAAAGAAAAAGAAAACTTCTCAACCTTCTATTTAGGGTTTTTGGAGGCGAATTCCGGGTCTTTATTCAGGTAATTCGGATTTCGCCCGGAAGAATCCAGTGGATTATTTTGCAATTTTGCAATTTTTTCTTCATCGGGAACCCTCAGCATCATTTTATAAATCGTCTAGCACACAGTCATCATAAACATCATCCTCGGGTTGCAGACCCTAATCGATAAGTGTTGGCAAATATATTTAAAAAGTGTTCACCACCATTTGGGTTCAGATTTACTCTACCCCACGGGACCTTCACTGCAATGGATCAACGGATTATATGCTCCTCACAAAGATTCTCGAAAGAAGAGCAGAGCAAAGTTCGCTCCTTATCCTTCACAGCGAGAGGTGCTTTTTGATTTTTTGCAGATATTCAAGGATGTGAAGTACTGCTCCCATAAATCAACAAAACTCTTCTCAAATGCGAAAAAATACATGTTAAAATTTCGTTGATCAATTTTTTTAGCACTTTAAAAAGCACTGTTTTTGAGCAACTTAGTGGAATGTTATATTAAACACTTTTCTTTTTTCACTTCATATTGATACAAACACTGACGAAGGTTGCAAGTCGTGGTACATCTGCAATTTCAACATTCATGCTTTTTTTTATCTATTACCACCATTGTTAGCATATTTTTATTTTATCCTGCTTTTCACGCTGTTTATTTTTGCATTTGTATCCATACCACTTACCTTAATTTATAGTCATTGCTGATTTTTTCCATTTTATTTGCAATTTTTCCATTCTATTTAATTTTTTCTGTTATTTCATATTTTAATACCCTGCTTTTTAATTTGTTTCTTTTGTCATTCCATCAAACTTTTAAAATTAGTCTATTAGTTCCATTCATTCGTATCATTCCCTTTTTTCTATTTTCTTTTTTCTCTATATATTTTTGCATTTTTCCTTTTTTAAATTCATTCCAAAATGTCTCATTTTCCATTTATCTATATTTCTCGTATTTTGGTATATGTTTTCTAGTTTTTAGCTTTCCGTGGTTTTATTTTTTCTTATTGCTAATATATTATAATTTTTTTATGTTCCTTAATCTTTCATTTTGTTCATTTTTGTTATTCTTCATTTTTCTATATAACCTATTTTGAAAGTGTTTTTTTTCTGTTGGCCATTTTCCAATAGGTTTGCTTTTAATTTTTTTTATTTTTCTAGTAAGCATTAGATTTATTTGTTTGCCATTATGCGCATTTTTTCTTCGTTTTGCATTTAGGCTGTTGTGTGAAGCTCTGTCAAGTTTCATTTCTGATGTTGTTTTCCATACTTTAAATAATCTAATCTTTTTTCAATTTCTTCTTGTTATTTTTTCAATTTTGTGTGATTTTATGGTATACCATTTTAGTTTTATACAATTTTTTTTTTCCATTTGGTCCGTTTTTGTTCAACTCTTTTTTTAATTTCTTCTTGTTTATTTTATTTTTGTTTTTTATACCTATTCCTCTACTTTTATGCATTCTTAAAGCTTTATTCACTTTTTCTATTGCTTTAAATATTTCTTGTTTTTAATGTTGAATATATTTTATTATTTTCGAGCTTTTTAGTTCTACGCATTTTTATTTTATATCAATGTTCGTATTTTTTTAGTTGTTTTTTTCATCTTCATTGATTCTCAAAATTTTTCAACATCTGCCGATTTTTTTTATAATTTTCACCATTTGTTCAACAATGTTCGACTTCTTTAATCTTTGCAATTTGATTGTCTAGTTTTCTGTTTTCTTTTATCGATTCTTACAGGTTTTGTTTTGGTTTTTGTTTTCGATTATACATTTTTTTACAATTGACTTTAATTTGTTTATGTGGTTGATTTTGCGATTTTTAGTTTTTCTGTACACACTTTCAAGATAAAGTTTTTCCTTTATTTCGTTTTTTGTACAATTGAACAAAGGGATTTTTTGATTTTTTGTTTGTTTAGATGATGTTTATAATTTCCATTTCTTTACTTTTACTAATACTATTGACAAAAAATTTCTCTTCAAAGTCGCCAAAACGTACGAAGACGTATTCAAAATACTATAGAGTATTAACAGCCCTCCGTTTTTACCGTCATTGGCACTACAAACTCAGTGCGGTAAAATATCAATTTCAAACGAAAATATTCGTTTCAAGTGAAACTACGAGTCATTCACTGTAAGCATACCGGCACTATATCAATTGAGTTCTGCTGCCGTCTTCATTTGAGTCACTCAGAGTTCACTGTCAATTGAATAACAGGCTCTGGTCATTTGACGTTTTTGCCTGTTTAGTTTCTATTGAAAACCAACCTCACATTAGCACGGTCTCAGCTAATGGAAGTGAACCATTCCAATGAACCACTCACAAATCAATATGAACGAACACTCACTGACATGAAAATAACTCCGACCAAGATAATAAATACATATAGGGTAAGGCGAGGCAACTCAAGACGGATACAAGTAGGAACAATTTTTCTCTGTATGAGTGAGGTGAAGGTGAAAAAGAAAAGAATAAACAAATGACGTTGTGGGCTTTTCTGTTAATATAAGTTTTGTTTTGGTAATAATTATTTTTATTAGTAGTTTCGAGATAAAGTGTCCCTAAAAAGTGTCGAATCGGAATATCCGAAGGGAAACCCGGTATTTTCTCTATTTTCATCGTGCGCCAAAGAATCGGGATGCTCGTTCTGATGTTTATGTTTACTACCAGGGGCCCGGCGGCCATGCTTAAATTTACAAGAATAAAACAAACACACTCAAAAATGACAAATGTTCCGAACCTTTCATTCTCTTCATCTTGGAGCAGTTGTCTCTGTATTTTTATGTGGTTTTTGTTTGAGGCAAAACTGAGTCAGTTCCTAACCCCAACTGCTGTCAAAACGTATGAACTGACAGCGGTTGGGGTTAGAACCTGACTCAGTTTCAGGTTCAAGCGAAATCGCCATTAGTTTTCTTGCCTTTCTTGTACCCTGCTGAATAATTGTTGACAGATGACTGTATGCAGCTAGCGAGGTTGGCAGTGCAGCCAATTTTTTTATCATATTTAGATATGATGCTATAATATAGAGATGGCCAGGTTTTAATTTTTTCGAACCCGAACCCAACAGTTTGAAAATTGAAAAATCCGGACCCGACCCGAGCCCGAAATCATAAAATTTTAAAAACCCGAATCCGATCTGAGCCGAACATTTTAGAATTGAATGATCCGAACTCGAGAATGAAAATTTTGTAAAACCCGAACCCGACCCGAACCCGAGAATTTCAAAATTCGATAAACCCAAACCCGACCCGAACCAGAAAATTTATAATTTTGAGAAATCCGATCCGAACCCAACTTGTTAATTCGGAGAATCAACTATTGGTTACCTCACATCAATAAACCTACCTTCGATATGGCTAGTTTATAGCATTCGTATCGAGCAAAATCTTTTCGAATTCTTTCTGAAAGAGAACATCGACAATTCTCGTGTCTGTAGACTGTGCTCGTAATGTGCTCCAATAGAACCAGTGTGGAAGTATTTTACTCCTTTACCATGTCATCGGAATTGTATACAGGAAAATATTGGTAGAGGTGCAAAGAAAATGGCTGAATTACATATTTGATTGCAACAATGAATTTGACAGCTTCGTATAATTATCATAGCATACTTTCTTTTTCAAAATTTCTTAAATTCGAAAAATAATGAATTTAGTAAAAACAGCTTATTGGAACTGGTTGCAATGAAAAACGTTATTTAGTAGTACGTTCATCTCTATTACATTTTTATTGCAAATTTGATTCTGATGAATAGGCTGTTATGCTGGCCAAATTTGCTAGAAACATATAATATGTGATAAAAATGTTGGATTGATTAGTACCAGATAAATGTTGGCGAAATGTGTGTTAATAAAACGGTCATTATTATGTGAATTCTAGCAACATATCTAAATATGACAAAGAAAATGGCTGCACTGCCAACTTCGCTAGCTGCATACACTCATCTGTCATATGGCACAAGAAAGGCAAGATATCAAAAAATACGAAGCCAGTTGTCTCTTCTTGTCTTAGGTTTACCCGGATCTCATTTGACTGGTGCTCACTGGGTAAATTGAAAGCGGATCTATTCATTTGAGAGGATCAATCGAAGGAGGTTGAATATGAATTGCGACTCATTTGAAAGCAACGGTGAGTGAAGTGCCATGAACCGAGCTTCAGATCAACAGCAACTGATGCGATAAATGAATATGAATGCTACCGTGGACGACTGATTGACTGCGTTCATTCAGTTTCGATTGAATGAAATGAAATTTTACTGCACTGCAAACAACTAGAGCAAAAAACTGGTACATAACAATATAATTTCAGTGTAATATAGGTACATAATATCAGTAAGTACAATGGATTTCAAACTTTAACTTTGTGATGCACGGTCAATATACAGTGGGGGGCGTACGTTGGAACCCCCGGGCCCGTATTTTCTATCTACGGCCCTGGACATAGATCAATTCTCCGGAATCGAAGAAGTGTGGCAGATGCCTCATAGATATTGTAGTTGTGATGTGCTTCTTTTATGGTGAGGGCGACCTCTCCAGCGCCAAAATGGTGTGGTAGAGGGCCCATGTTTGAGTAATTCAAATGCTGTTATATAGATGAGCATCTTTTAGAAATGAGAGAAGTACTTCCTCCCTAACCTCGTCGTTAGATAGTACATCTCGGATTGAGTTTGCCATATCGTGTTGTCGACGGAGGTCCTCCAGTTCACGACAGTTGCATAGTAGATGTTCCACAGAAAACGGGTGTTGCTGGAGGGATATTCAGGTTAATGAGTTCTTTGTATTTAGGTGTAGGTAAGGCTATCTTCGATACTTGGGCCGGGATCGTACCAGGCTCTTGGCCTTAAGCGGTGTACTCGAACGATGGTTGAAAGGTTTGTTGGTGAAATCTTGGTGAATATTGGCTGCAATGGAGAGTAGGTGACATTCCTCTCCAGTAGTCTTAGCAAGGAAGTTTGGTGCTCGTTTGAAGGCAATTCTAACTGCTTCCCAGCGGCAGGAGAGTTCTCCAGCACCAATGCTGCTTTAGCAGAGGAACTTGGGAGTAAGCCGGATGCCAGCCGTACCACTCCATGATATACATAGTGGTCCGAGGATAGTTCTTCAAGATTTCGGCATGTGAGTTCAATCCCTTAAAAAAAATTGCTGTGCAATTAGTGATGGGCCGATGCTAACTGCTATTCTACGGTTATTTTTGGGGAGCAGCGAACAAAAAGTACGGTTCAACCGTTTTCTGCCTTCGCAATCTTTCTTGATTCTTTTAAAGTGGGGTATCAGCTAGAGGCAGATCAATTATGCATTTTTAAAAATCAGCGAAATTAAACGCATTTATTTCCATCAAAATAGAAATTCTTAATGCATTTTGCGTTGCGTGTAAGACTAAAAATCGTAAGACGTCAAAACTGCACCGTAATTTGATGCACATTTGTTATACATTCCTAGAGTGATCTGCCCATAGGGTATCAGCGTAAGCTTTCTACCAAAGGTGATTCCGAGTTAGATAGTTGGCTCCTTTCTACGCAGCTTACATCATCCTGGTATCCCTTAGAAAAGCTATCAAGCGCACCAGAATATCCTTGCTGGCGGCAGTAAGCGCTGTCGGCCGTTGGGCACTCGCCACAGGATTCAAGATTTCTGCCGAAAAAACTCAAGACCAATCCGCCTCAACGACATCATCGTACCAACTATCCTCGGAATCACCCTTGGTATCCCACACTACTTTTACAGCAAACGGCAAGTTACGGCGGGTAGCCTAGAACAAAGTTTCAATAGCCTACCGATCGCCAGCGTATAGTTTAACCCGCCAAGCCGCCTTTTCATTTACTGGGATTTGGTCTACAGACAAATACATATATTCATCCGAGAAGTGCTGCAAATAATGAATTCATCCTGATTAGGAATAGCGTTACTGCTAGAACTGATCCTTGCGGTACTCCATTGATCGTGTGGAACTCCTAGGATAGGGTTCCTACTATGCAATCTCGGAATCGGCGGTTGGTGAAGTCGTTCTGTATAAAAATACCGAGGTTTCCCTGCAGGCCCCATTGTTTAAGGTTTTGAAGCACTCCTTCGAGCCATACAGTGTTAGATGCTTTGACCATGTTCAGGATGGCAATATCAACGTGTGGATTCTCGGAGATGGCCTTATTAAGCACTTCCCCGAGGTGGCCAAGGTGAGATCCTGTAACGAAGCCTTTGCGGAAAGCGAATTGGCGTCGATCAAGTAGACTATGGTCTTCCAGCCCTGTGGTTAGCCGCTGGTTGACTATTCTTTCGAGAATTTTTGCGGTGCATGACAGTAGACTGATTGGACGAAAATCGTTCGTGGTTTGGGTACCCTGGCATTATTTGGGGATGAGTACTATGCATGCCGATTTCCATTCTTCTCGGAATGTTCCACCTTCCCAGATTGTGTTGAAGGTGTATAAAAGTGTCCTTTTTGCTATTGCGGGAAGTTGACGGAGCATCGTGTATCCCACGCTATCGGGTCCGTCGGATTTTCCGCGAGTGGTGTTGAGTGCGACAGCGAGTTCCAATCCAGTGAAAGGTTTGTTGAATGTGGTTGAGGAATCGGGTGAAAGTGGTCAATGTATGTTGTACTCTACTATTACAGTGGTCAAATGCGGCAGGGAGATCTTCATTAGCGGAAAGGGATTGGAAATGATGACCAATCCTGTCAACAATTTCTTCAGGGTATGTCATGGTGTTGTTATTGACCGATACAGAATATCCGTTTTGTCGTCGTTTTCCACTGAGCGCTTTTACTCTTCTCTATAGCTCAGAGGTTGTGGAATCCAGGTGGATGCCGTCAATGAAATTGAACATACTGTTTTCTTCGGATGTTAAGATTATTTTTCTTGCGACGTTTCGTAGTGTCCTGATGTTGTTTGTTCTTTGGTTTCGAAGGGGGAGGTTGAGTCATGAGTGGTGTTTTTTTTGAAGTATGCAGAGGGCTTTACGACGTGCTTTAGTGGCTGCAGGGTTCCACCAGTGTACAGATCGGTGTGATGGTATTCCGCTGGTTCGCGGGATGTTTTGCTCCACTGCGTAGGTAATAATGTTCGAGAGCTCAGATGACGAGTATATGCGTTCTCGTTCAAGTTGGCTTTGTATAGAGGCTTCGTAGGAGTCTCATTCAGCACTGTCATATATTCAGCACTACGCCGGGTTGTGTTGGGTGGTAGGCGTTTCATACTTATTTCGATGGGAAAGTGGTCACTACCACAGAAGTCGTTTGTCGTAGACTAACCGCATATTTCGGCGATGGATCTAGGTAACATCTAAGGAGGAGAATGAGTTGCCACATATGAAGGTGGTGCTACCGACGTTTAGGATGATTCCGTCCATTTCTTCGATGAGCCGGCAAATATCGTCCGAACCCCCGGCCTATTGTGGACGTTGAGACCTCCCATGATGCCAAAGGGTGCGGGGATCTAGTTTATCAAACTGGAAAGCTTGTTTCTGGCGTTGGTGGTTCACTCGGGTATATAAAACAGACTATGGAGCACCAGATGGGATATGTTAGTCTTCTAGGTACCGCAATTAATTCGGAATTCAGTGGAAGATGTTTTGACGGTAGTTCCGTTTTTATTCCTAGGCCGATGGTTTGGCAGTTGTTTTCACCCCTTGCCATCTCCCACTCGTATCTGTTGCCAAACCAAGGAGAGGGATCTATGTTTGTGTGGAGGTGCGTTTTCTGGAAAGCGAGGCAGAGAGGTTCGGTACGGGAAATGATGTTTTGTTAATACCCAAGGCTATTTCTGAGACCGTTGATGTTCCACTGGATTGCCACGGTGAAGTGTTCTGGAACCATGTTACTGGTTGTCCTGCGATGTTGCCGGGGCATGTCTGGTGGAGATGAGGAGCAGTAAGACTGTTCGTGATTGTGGAGGGGTGGTACATACCCGGAAGGGATCCGGGCCGCCTGTACCAGCAGCCGCCGAAGGCTCGTCGGCGGGTGCCGGTACTTCCGCGGACGGAGCCAGTGCTGGGGAGAAGGCTTTTTCCAGTGGTGTGTTGTCTTCTGATTCAGAGAATTTGTTACTTCTGGGGGTGTTTGAATTGACTTTTTTGTAGAATGGACTAGTGTAGTGCTCTTCCTGTGACTGTAGTAGATATGGCAAAAGGTCCGCTGGCGCTGTGACTTATCCGAAAGAGATCCGGGCCCCCTGCACCAGCAGCCACTGAAGGCTTATCAGCGGGTGCCGGTACTTTCACGGACGGGTCCAGTGCAGGGGAGAGGGCTTTCTTTCGTGGTGTAACATCTTCTGATTTGAAAGATTCGCTGCTTCTGGGTGCCCCTCCAGTGACCATGACAGGATAGGTATGACAAGGGGTCCGCTAGTGTTGTGATGTTCAGGAGTTAGGTAGTTAGGCTGTGCCCCAAAGAGTGCTCATCAATGTTTCTCTCTTTAGTTCGTGAACGAACCGGCGCCACCGGAAACTCTTGTATCTACTCGATTTTGCTGAATAACGCGGACGCGTAGCTCTTCCTATCAATATTTCGTGCAAGGTAATATGAAACATTGATTGTATTCGCGGTTAGATTGCATGGGGATTACCTTCCCCATGCAATCTAACCGCGACGATTTCGAGCAGAGGGACAAGTCTAAGGTGCGCTGGCGGACCCAGGATCCGTGTCATTTCACCCGCGTCCAAAATGGTCATATTGAAGTTGTCACAAAGTTCGTGGAGTGAGGTAGATCGATTATCGTCATGGAGGTAACCCCATGCCGTACCGTAGGAGTTAAAATCACCAATAACTAGCCTCGGTGTGGGGAGGAGTTCCACAATCTCGCAAAACTGTCGATTGATGAATTAGTCATCGAAGGATACAATCGCTGAGGAGGGGCCATTTTGTAGTCAACTGCATCAGTAATGAAGCTAATCAGGATGCTTTTAAGAGGGTCAGAAATATTTAAAGCTTTAAAAATGCGATCTACAATGTCAGAGAATTTTATTAATCCAGGGGTTTTGAGATCCTTAGTTCAGGCTTCTGAGACCAGGAGCTACTTGCCTCGGTTTTGCTCCTGTACTTCCACGAGTAGTTATTTTTGGGGGACCTTGAAGGGACACCTTCTGGGCTTTACAACGAAGCTTAGGAGAGGAAATTTCCCTCCTTTTTCTATTGCTTCTAGGCACATCAGAAGATGTTCTCTCTTCGGGGTCATCAGAGTCGCATTCGAAGCTAGACAAATTAGTATAGATATTCGTAGAGACCGGTGGCGTAGCTATCTTTAGCATTTCTGCCAAAAATCTTTTAAAGCGTCCCTGGAGGGAACGCTTCAGTTTCTTCTCGCGCGGTTTGTACGCGGGACATGTCGGGAGACCATGTAGATTTTCCCCAACGTAGAGACACTTTTCAACATCCCTTCCACAGGAATCATCCACACAATTCACAGTGCGTTTCCCACAACGAACCTTATTGCTACAATAGAAGGCTGTAGGTTTGTTCCAGTACACGATTCCGCTCCTAGTTGCTACGGAGCAAACAGGAGCAGAAAAACTTCCTCCTTTTTACTCCGGTTTGTTACCATAAGAAGAAAAAGAGAAGTGAATATAGAAACGATTTTTTCCCTGTTTGCTCCGTAGTACTTCCAATTTCTCCTGGTACTGGAACAAACCTGTGTATTCCAGTTGTTTGAAGTACTGCAGTACAGTTCCTGACCCGCGGCACAAATCGGCAAACAGGTAGACGAACGTTGCCAAAGAAGAGTTAATTGGGTAGAGCAGACCCAGCGAAGATCACCCGATAACTGCAACTGATACTTTGCAGCCCAGCATCTTCACGGGCTGGTCTGTCTTTAATATAGTCAACCCCATGTGTCAGCAGATCCACGCAATTCAAACTCTAATATGTAACGACCCCGTCACATTCAACCCGATTTGCTGGTACATATACTTTGTACTCCTTCGTAAAAAGCCCGTACCAAGCAATATCAATTGACTGCTTCAAGCTATTTACAAAAAAAAAAACAAATACATTTCACGTTTATGGGGCATCTCTCCAGCGATAGTGCCAACTTTGTTCTGAATCCCTAATTTATCACTTAGACAGTGACTTTTCAAACCACCCTCGTATACTCAAGACAACTATACTGCCGTGATCCGCATAACAGTCCCATTTGTTATGGGTTTCCTATGCAGGTGGGACTGTAATGCGTATCACGGCAGTATAAAATAATGCAAATTTTCAACAAACTCTTTTCCATTCCAGTTCGTCTGAAGAATTATACTCCTCAGAATCCTCATCGGAGGAATTGATGGAGAATGAAGCAATTCTGGAGGAAGACCCAGACTTTGACCTGCTGATATTCACCCAGAGGTGGCCCATCACAACCTGCTACGAATGGCGGGAAAAGAGCGCATCCAACATCTGCGGTCTACCATCGCCGAAAAATATTTGGACGATCCACGGTATTTGGCCAACCAAGCGAAATACCATAGGTCCAAGTTTCTGCAACAAAACGGCCGTGTTCAACGTTACCGAGCTGGGAAAAATCGAACAACAATTGGAACAGTTCTGGATAAATGTGGAGAAAAATAGACCGTACGATTCCCTGTGGCGCCACGAATGGTTAAAGCATGGAACGTGCGCTGCAGCAGTCCTAAGTCAGCTGAACACCGAAAACAAATACTTCGGACAGGGCTTAACCTGGCTCCAACAGCATTCGATGGCCGATGTCTTGAATGAAGGTGGCATAATACCGGGCGTAAATCACACAGTCTTTGAAATTCACAAGGTTCTCACGGATCGTCTTCAAAAGAACGTTGCCATCGAATGCTACCACGACAAGGAAACCAAGTCTCAATATTTGAACGAAATCCGTATATGCTTTAACAAATCCCTCGAACTGGCAGATTGTGACGGAATTTTGTTCGAGGAAGTCGCAATTGACTACCCGGCTGGCAAGGTGATAACCAACTGTAACTTGAACAAACCGATTGTGTATCCGACGAGTGTGCCACTGTCCAAGTTCGACAGGACGCATATGTCCCCATTCGATCTGCATCGGAAGTTTCTTGAGGAAATCAACCGTAAGAAGTCGGACGAAAGCAGAACCATGAAGTTGCTGGTGAATGTCTATAAACTGATTCAGTTGCTCAAGTGGACGACGCTTTGAGGTGTTTCTGTTAAATAAGTTGTACCTATTATCGTGATTTATTTTAATTTTGAAGCATCACACTAAAACACATTTTATATGCATCACAAGATATTTTACAGTTAAAATATTTTGCAATTTGCGTAAATTATTATTCTCACGATTTCAATCCAACTACTTTTACAATTACCTAATCCCATCCATTATACGTACCTTTAATAAAACATCACATTACAATAAGCAGCTACGATCTACATTAACTTTTTTCGTTATTATTTAGACGATGATCGAAAATTACACCTTACAAAATGCTAATTATTTGAGATTGTAATATTCAATATTGTACTACCCGTACAAACTTATATTTGTAAATAGACCATTTTTCTTTTCAGTGCGAATAACTTCGATCGGAAGTAGTTCCCTTTTGTAGTAGTAATAGAGATATAAAATGATAACTAATTACAATTGCTAAAGCCAGGCTGTAGCCGAAATTTTGGGTTCAAATTGCGGCATTCATATGACTAAGGATACCATCTAAACTAGAAGCTAAAACAAAACATTTCGCTTGAAAAATATGGAAAACTGGGAAGCATCCATTTTTTGGGGACAATACTAACTGAAACTTAGTCCGGGAGACTAGCGCAAGTTAGTAATACCCTACAGAGTCATAGCATGTGCTGAAAGAAACTAACACATAATGTAAAGATAACAATATTTGAATGTTTATAAGACACCTTTTGAGTAAGTGCGTTAAAAATCAGGACATTTTGTTATTTTGGTAAAAAAAATGTCAGAACATCTCTACGAAAGTAACAACAAATCCTGATTAAACAGGATAGATGGTATGCCTACACATAAATGAAAGAATAACAACAATGATGGAGCATTAAATTTCTCATCATTTTGTCAGTTCGCCTAACAAAAAGAATTTGTTTTCGTTAGAAGTTTCTTTTTTTTAAGAAAAAAATAAATATTCAAAACCAAACTTACTCAATATTTTATTTTAATTCCGTGTTTTGCCCTAATTTTACGAACGAGTTTAGTACCACATGACAAACGAATCTTACATCACCCAACTCAGGGCGCCTTGGTGACGATCAGCACAGCCGATGGCACCAGTCCCAATTTGTCCAGCGGGACCTCGTAGTCTTCTGAATTGAACACCTTCTTCGGAAAGTTGGTCATGAATCCAAATGGTGCAGGATTAGTGCCAAGTTTAAGCTGAACAAACAGTCTCACAGCAGCCAGCTGCTCCTTGGCGTCAAACGTTTCGACCAGGGCACTACCATCTAACATACGAATCTGAATGCGTGTATTGCTGTAATTCTTCGGCGCCGTCGGTGTCGAAGCTGCCGGCGTTGGGGATACCACCGGTGCCGGTGGCGGAGAATTGATGGTCTCTCTAGAAATAAACAATGAACATTTATCTTTGCTTTCTCAGTGCACTGACCATTACGCTCACCCTGCTTGTTTAGCTCTTCGAGCGGCCTTATCGGACTCAATTTGTGCCTTCACTCGTTCCCTTGCCGCTTTTTCCTCCATCTTTTCGCGTCTCCGTTGATCCATCACCTTTTTCATCTCCTGCTCTTCCATCTTTCGCCGTGCCTCCAGCATGTCTTTGCCGGATTTAATCCGCAGCCGTTCTCGCTCCAGCGCTTCCTTCTTTTCGTTTTCCTCTCGCTCAAGTCGTTTCCGTTTCATTTTCTCCTCCAACAATGCAAGTTGTGCTTTTTTCTCTTCTTCAGTTAGTGGTTTCTTCTCCTCAGTTGATTCCGAAAAGCTACTATGCTGAGTTTTAGCAGCATGAAATTCAACCTCGTCCTGGGTTTTAAACAGCTTACCACACTCATCACATTTGAGTGATTTTGCGACAGTGGCCGACTCGTCGGTACCACCTGCCTCCGTGGTTGAGGAACCTTCAGCTGTAACCGACGACTGGGCAGAGGATTCGATGGTTGATGGGATATCATCATCTGCATGAGCCAAGAGCCATTCCATAGCCGCTTCAACGCCTTTGTTTCCGGTGAGCTGGAGTGCTTTCTCCCTTGAGGTATAGTTCATATGATAAATTATAGTCAAAAAACATGCAAAATACGCCATTCTACTTACGCTCTTTCCTTGGAAAACCCCATATCCACCAGTGTCTGAATCTCGGACATTATGGAAAGTAAAATTAATGTTTTGTCAGTACTCGACGGAAATTTTTAATTAAAATGCAGCAAAACTGGCTTAAAATTTATCAGAATTTGTTGACAGCCGGTTAACTATAAAATATTTGCCATAATTAAATGGTGCACACGGTTAGGCAAAATAACTTAAAATCGAGTTCAAAATTACTCAAAATTATCCAGCTTTTTACATGCCATAATGGCGGTCTAAATTGCTCAGTTCGTATTATACGTTTAATCACTGAGAACTGACATACAGGTTAAGTTTTCAACTTGTGTAAGAAATAAAACTGTCGCTTTGAAATGACAATACAAATGCAATCATGATATTGCAATAGCAAAGCTAGATAAACTCGGTATTCACGGTCAACTTCTTCGCAGTTTCGTTCCTATCTGGATGTAAGGCAGATCCAAATCAACAGAAGAACTATCTATCTGCACCATTCCTCGATACATCCGGCATCCCACAAGGAAGTCAGCTCGGCCCATGGACAGAAATGGACACGCCTCTCCGTCGCCAACGATATAAAGATTTTTCGACAGATACGGAATTCAACCGACACCGAATTTCTTCAAAGTGAACTGGACAGCTTCAGTACGTAGTGTGATCCGAACAGTATGGTTCTAAATCCGAGCAAATGCTCAATCGTCACGTTCGCGCGGAATCGTCATTCGATCCAGTTCAATTGCCGTTTGTTCGACTCCAAGACACTCTCACATCAAGGATCTCTGAATCATCAAGGACTCGGTCCTAACATTCAAATCACATACTTCATACAACGACGTTGCTTCATACATTGTGGACAATGCATCAAGACAGTTACGGCCAATTTCTTCACTAGATGAAAACCGGTTTTCGCTGAAAACCAGTTTTCAGGTTGCTGGTGATCAATTAGCCGAAAGCCGGTTTTCAACGAAAACCGGTTTTCATCCAAGTGAAGAAATTGGCCGTTTGGGTTCATCTACCGCATAACAAAAAAAACTTCGGAGACATACTATACATACACGCAGAAAAATGTATTGTAGTTACAACAATATTCTGGTTCAAGCTCAACAATAATTATTATTACCTCAGAGATAATAGTATATATTGTTTAAATCAATCCGTAATATTGTTATTTTTACAATAAAATCAGTATTTGACGTTTCTTGGTTAAAATCACATTTTTATTAGCTCTGAGGTAATAATAATTATTGTTGAGCTTGAACTAGAATATTGTTGTAACTACAATACATTTTTCTGCGTGTTGAAACGATCATCATTATGATATTATTTTAAAGACGTATACACGGTATGCTCTACAATATATTCTTGTTGAAATAACAATGTAATTAAATCAAAATATGTACTTTGCGGATTTATACATATTTATTTTTTCGTATATATAAAGCTAATAATATTTAGCATTTTAGTTTTATTTTCAAATAAACATTGCAGTATTTTCCGAAACCCATAGAATCGGGTTAAAACAAAAGGGACAGCTCCTTCATTGTTCGCCAACGAGCCAGTAATAGGAAGTTGTACTATAAGTTTTAAAGAAAATGTTACATTTGATATTAAAAAATAAGTATTAAACTTACGGTTGACCGATTGGTGCCAGCAAATAGGTATTTCTAATTAATTATTCGCATTAAAACATGTCTGCCTAAAGTTACTTCAATCTGAATAAAGCAAACATATACTACACGCTGATTTGTTATTACGCAAGATCAAAATAAATCCAAATGTGGTTGAAATCACAATAATATTGTAAAATTAACAATAAAACAATGTTTATTTAACAATCCAATTGTTTGATCCAACAATAGAATGTCGATAAGAATTAAAATTATAATTGTTGGTTTAATCGTGCGAAATTTCGCTGCGTGAAAGCTAATAATATTTAGCATTTTAGTTTTATTTTCAAATAAACATTGCAGCATTTTCCGAAACCCATAGAATCGGGTTAAAACAAAAGGGACAGCTCCTTCATTGTTCGCCAACGAGCCAGTAATAGGAAGTTGTACTATAAGTTTTAAAGAAAATGTTACATTTGATATTAAAAAATAAGTATTAAACTTACGGTTGACCGATTGGTGCCAATCTGAATAAAGCAAACATATACTACACGCTGATTTGTTATTACGCAAGATCAAAATAAATCCAAATGTGGTTGAAATCACAATAATATTGTAAAATTAACAATAAAACAATGTTTATTTAACAATCCAATTGTTTGATCCAACAATAGAATGTCGATCATAATTAAAAGTGACAATTGTTGGTTTAATCGTGCGAAATTGCGCTGCGTGCAGAGCGGTCTCTGCCAGAAAATTTGCTCACTGAGTATCTGTGAAAATTTCAGACTGTGTCGTTCATATTTGGGGTTTTGGATTGATTGACACCGGTGTAGTGGAGTGCACTGGTTTTGCACTTTCTAGCAGAAGTGTCAATGGAACATACCCTGTTTTCTGCACTTCTGCTAGAAAGTGCAAAAACGGTGCAGTTTCAGTGCACTCCACTACACCGGTGTCAATCAATCGAAAATCCTAATTGTTATCGCTTGACTGCCCAGTCGGAATTCTCACAGGCTCTAATTAGTATCCGAATCCAGTGACACAACCCATTCTAATTGTAATAAATTCTCAATTTTCCGTTCACTCAAAAAAAAGTAAACGTTATGCCTATTGATTTTACACATAGATTTTTGCAATTAACGGAGGCAAATAGACACTATTTGCTGGCACATAAATCTAATGTGTGTATTTACAAGAAATATTAATCTTACATTCACATTTCATAATTATTAGGCACATAAAACTCCTTTCTATAACAATATGCACATATAACTTATGTGTGTGCATACATAGTTTATACAGTTGACAAATAGAAGGTATGTGTGCGCGTGATAACAATAGCATTTCTTCTTCATATGAATTTTAAGCGGTTTGAGGCAAATAGAATCGACGTTTGGATTTTTTTCAGTGTTCGACTTACTGTGTGGTACCAATAATGAAAACTAGTTGGCGCGACGAGCGCATGTTTCACGCTTATGGCATTAGGACCTTTCGAATAAGTACTCATGAATTATTGTCAAAATTTAATGATAAGAATCACATCCGACATCAACAATCTTATTAGTCATCAAAAAAAAAACAGAACATGTAAACAGAAGCCTCGAAGTCATACAAGTTTTATACCAAAAACTGCGGAAAACTGTATTCCAAATTAGGGGACAATTATAGTATCTTGCCGTTGAAATTTACCGAATTATTTTAGTATATTTACATGAAGTAGCTAAACTTTTGAAAATCAAGAAACCAGTGAAAATGTCATCACGACAATCTATCGATGATCTGTACAAGCAGCAGGATTTCTATATCGGATTGTCCTTAGCTCTATCCAGTAGCTTTTTCATCGGAGCCAGTTTCATAATTAAAAAAATTGGTTTAATACGGTTATCCAGAGTTGGCTCGGTTCGTGCCAGCGCCGGCGGTTTCGGTTATCTAAAGGACTGGATCTGGTGGGCCGGTTTGATCTGTAGTAAGTACTAATAATAGCTTATAATAAAACTACAATGATTACCAACGACATACATTCTGCACTTCCAGTGGGCATTGGGGAAGCAGCAAACTTTGCAGCATACGCATTCGCTCCAGCTTCACTAGTCACTCCACTTGGCGCACTTAGCGTGATCGTAACAGCCGTATTGGCTTCTAAGTTTCTCAAGGAACGACTGAATCTACTAGGAAAACTTGGATGTTTTTTGTGCATCATTGGTTCCACCATTATAGTAATCCATTCCCCCAAGGAAGGAGAAATCGATGATTTGAATCTACTTTTGGATAAACTGCAAGATCCGATGTTTATTACGTATGTGATAGCTATCCTTTCACTTTCTTTGTTCATTGGATGTTGCTGTGGACCGCGTTATGGACATAAAAACGTTATAGTTTATATTCTACTATGTTCGGCAATTGGCAGCCTTACGGTTATGTCATGCAAAGCACTCGGCTTGGCTTTGCGGGATACTATATCAGGCAAATCGAATGATTTCGGAATGTGGCTGCCCTACTTCCTGATTATAGTCACGGTTGTGTTTGTCGGCATCCAGGTGAACTATTTGAACAAGGCATTGGACATTTTCAACACCAGCATTGTTACACCCATTTACTACGTGATTTTTACCATTTTGGTCATTACGGCGTCGGCGATTCTGTTTAAGGAATGGGGTCGAATGAAAGCGGAAGACATTCTCGGTGATATATGTGGGTTCCTCGTAGTCATTATCGCGGTGATTTTACTGAATGCTTTCCGCGAGATGGACATCAGTTTGATCGATGTGAAAGGTATTATGCGACCGAAACGGGAATTGCTGCAGTCCCACAAGAACCAGTTTGACGAGTTTCTTGTCGAAGCAGAGACCAATGGATCACAGAAACATTATGGCACCGGGGACTACAGAAGTGTTTGATACCGTGAAGTACCTCAGATGTCTAATGTGTAACGACTGAGTGTGCATGTTCATATTGCTAATGGCGGCTTTAATAAGTTTATTATACTATAGAATAAAATACGATCGATCAAAATTACTTTTCTCAATGAATTATTAAACATGGAGCGTGCATCACAATTTTATAATTTATTTTAGTTTGTTCAAAATTTTATCTTTTTCCCCGGTGGCAATGTACAAAGTTCTATAGCCCTTGGGATGCGATGCAATAACCTCCCTAACGACACAAGGTAGCATCAATCTTCGTCAACCAAGGCACGGCAAGTTTAAGTTTGTTTCTGTAGTTGACATCTGAAGCGATTGGATTGCGCTCTAAATAAACCGTAGCAAGCTTCTTGTTCTCGGTTAACGCGTTGACACAGTGCCAATCAGAGACACCATTGTCATTCATCTGCAAAGTAACAGGTTAAAACTGGATTTTCTACACAATTTAGTTGCAGCTACTCACCCAAAACTCCTCCAAATTACTCAAATGTGCAACATTTTCAATCACTGTTATGCGATTTTTAGCTATATCCAACGTCTCTATGAGCTTGTTATTTTCGAGATTGTCTATCTTTTCAATCCCGTTTTCCGACAGGTACAGCTCGTTCAAATTAACCAATTTTTCCAGATTTTCGATTTTTACTATCCGATTGTTTTGCAAACTCAAACATTCTAGTTTGACCAACATGTCCAAATTTTCTATTTTGGTAATTTTGTTCTTACCCAAGTAGAGTTGTGTTAAATTGGTTAAGGCATCGAGGTTTTGAATTTTCTATAAAATAAAAAGTTGTCAGTTTGTGTAGGTATGTAACGATAGCATCAGATGTACCCTGATTTTATTATCTCCAAGCTCTAGCATAGTTAGATTACTCAAATGATTCAGATTCTCGATCACTGAGATTTTGTTGGAACAGAGATACAGCTTACAAAGATGCACCAACCGGTCCAAATTTTGAATCTTATGCAACCGGTTAAAGCTGACATCCAGTACTCTAAAAATAGTATTAAAAAGTAAAATACAACTAATTCAAAAGAAAATCGATTCGTACATCAAGCTGGTCAAATTATCCAAGTTTTCCAACTCTGTTATCTGATTATCGTACAGCTCCAGCTCCTGTAGTAATGTGAGATGATCCAAATTTTCGATCTTCTTAATCAAATTCCACCGCAAAAATAGCCTGCTCAAAAAAGTTCAACTTTAACAATAGTAATAGCACCTGGATTTTACTTCAAATTACTAACCGTTCCAGCTTAACCAGCGGCTCCAAATTTTCAATCTTCCCGATTCGGCCGTGATTTAAATCCACATCCGTCGTTTCGGGATCAATGGTTATAACATCCTCCATCTTTACGGGAGGCCTTTCATCCGTACTAGACGGTTGCTGCTGCTCTGAGTCATCCTGCTCGGGTGTATCCGTTCGTTGTACCTCGTCAACGGTGGAACTGGATGTTGGTTCTGGAAGCATCAAACCAAAGTAATAATAAAAATATCTACACACTGAACAATTTGAATAAGAGAATCTACCATTTGATTCCTTCATTGCGACAGTTGTTTATAACGAATAAATATTAAACTAATTAAAGTCGGTTTTCGATTAATTTTACCAAACACAAACACTGACGAATGATGAAGTTACGATAGGTTACCACAAATCAATCAAAATACGCTGTGTTACAAGCATTACGTTTCGAGCCCCAGCTCGACCGGAATGACATCTGGTGCGCTCTTTGTTTACTTGGCTGATCAGCTGTTCATTAGAAAAACTGTGAACAGCTGATCAGCCAAGTAAACACAGAGCGCACCAAATGTCATTCCGGTCGAGCAGAGGCTCGGAAAGTACCGCTATGTAACGCAGCGTGTACATGGTTCATTTGCAACTGAATTGAGCAAAACGAGAGGTGTTACTTAGCGTGAGTTTCCGAGGCCCAACCGCCCAACTCTCGGCCGGAATGAATAGAATGGGTGATGCTCAGATAAAATTTTACAATAGCCTTGCAAACAATCATGAAGCAAAAATATTATAGTTATTACTGTTTCAACATTGTTTTATGCAAAGTTCTCGCAGTAGATTTACGATTAAATTCATGTAACAATAAATTTTACTGTTCAGCAAAAACCCGGGGTGGCATTGCGCATTTCGAAACGAAAGGTTTATTCTAAGACAAGACAACTACACGGAAACGAAAAACTACTTAAAATTGAATTCCTTTGACTCAATCTCGTGGTATCGTGGGGGAACTTAAAAGTAGGTAAACCGTGTTGAAGGTAGTTTCCATTTAACCACGGCAAAAATTACAACTCATTGATAGGTTTTTTATACTCAAATTTAAGTTGAATTTACCTAATTTTGAGTTCACCCCAAACAACTCAAAAGTACCTTCCTCCACGGAAGACCTCGACTGAGTCGAATCTCTCCTTCTGTTTTTGACAACACTAATAAGTGCGAAAGCGACGCACAACTCAAAAGTAAGTTAAAAGAACTTATTCTGCAGGTTGTTTTATTTAACCGTGTAATAAGCGATTTCTGGAGCCAGCGTAAAGGGCGAACACGAAATTATTGCGACACCGAAAATGTCATGCCAATTTTCTTATAATGTTTAAAATCAAACCAAAATTTTAGGGTAGTTTTATACATATATTTACTTCAAAAATCAGAGAGAGTAAAATTGAACGCATTTTCGCTTGATGCTCTCCATCAAAGTCTTTACAGTGTCATCCGGTACCAGTTTCTCAGTTTTTTTCCCCATTTTCTTATCATGTCCTTCTCGTCTTTGAATGTCTTCTTGCTCTTCCGAAGTTCCCGCTTCATCATTGCCCAGTACTGCTCCACCGAGCGCAGCTCCGGACAGTTTGGCGGATTCATGTCCTTTGGAACAAAATGGACAGAATTGGTCTCATACCACTCCAGGACACTTTTAGAATAGTGACATGATGCCGAATCTGGCCAAAATAGCGGAGCTTTGTCGTGCTGCTGCAAGAACGGCAAAAAGCGCTTCTCGAGGCACTCAGACTTATAGATCACGCCATTTACTGTGCCCTTTGTCACGAAAGGCTCACTCCTCAGTCCGCAAGAGCAGATGGCCTGCCAAATGAGATATTTGGAGGCGAACTTCGACATTTTCTTCTTCTTAAATTTGTCGGCCACATAGAACTTGCTCTTGCCGGTGATAAACTCCAACCCCGGAATTTGTTTAAAATCGGCTTTTATATACGTTTCGTCGTCCATCACACAGCAGCCATATTTTGGCAGCATCTTCTCGTAGAGCTTACATGCCCGAGTTTTAGCCGTCGATTTGATAGAACTCTCGAAACGTGCACATTGAGGATGGATAGCTACTCCCAGGCCCCATTCGTTGATTCTCTGTGCAATTTCGCTTGTTCTGGTCAATCACGGAGTTGCAACTACGAATCGTGCGGTCATCATGCTCATGGTAATGCTCATGTACATTTCAATTCGGGCGTCGAAGCGACTTTTTCAAAATTAATTTTTTTTAGCTTAAAAAATCGATATTTTGCATACGATCTTTTCAATTCGATGTTTGGCAGCATCGATTTTGTTGATTCAATAAAATCGGTTTGGCGAAATCTATTTTTCTTTCAAAATTCCCATTAAACAAGACGCGATTTTTTTGCCTCGAAAAATCGAATGGCAGCGCTCTTTTCGTACGGGCCCCCACACTCAAAAAAAAGTAAACGTTATGCCTATTGATTTTACACATAGATTTTTGCAATTAAAGGAGGCATATAGACACTATTTGCTGGCACATAACGTCGCTGTTGTGCTATCTTATGACAAGCGCCATTTAGCACATTTCGAGAAAAACGATTTTTAAAGTTTGAGATTGAATATCTTGAAACTTATAAATTATAGAAACAATTCAGAGAAGACAATCGATGCTTCTATCTATTTTGTATTAATCCCTCAAATATCACGAAGTTCGGTTGACTATGTTGCGAGTTTTCACTATAAATGTAAACAAAAGTCGCACTCACACGTGTCGTAGGCGTGTATTGATTGCAAAATTTGTATGGCGTGTCATAATTGTGCATGGAAAATTTTCCATAGAAGAAAAGGATCAATTATTAACTTTTATTAATATGTTCGGCTTTATTCGGCCTAGAAACAATCGATGAGATGCATTTTGAAGGAAATTGAGCAAGCAATCTAGAAAAAATAATAATTTTCAATTACAGTGTTGCCAAACATGAAATATTGCCAATTTAAAAGTAAAACTGCATATTTATCGTAATACATGTATTTTTATTTTAAAAATTATTATGCCATTGTGTTCTTCAGACATTTTTACATTTAAAATCATCTAAAACTTCTACATTACTTAAGCGAATCCCAAGATACAGTGTATTAAAGCAAAAAACTGACAATTTCTCATCACTTTTTTCGCTATACCTCAGTAACCAAGCAAAATTTCAAAATTCTGAAAACACCATTTTGTAGAGAATTTTCAGATTAGTAATGTTGCATATCTAACTCAGTTTACCCCAAAATGGCGTTTGTCATAAGATAGCACAACAGCGATGTGTGTATTTACAAGAAATATTAATCTTACATTTACATTTCATAACTATTAGGCACATAAAACCCCATTCTATAACAGTATGCATATATAACTTATGTGTGTGCATACATAGTTTATACAGTTGACACATAGAAGGTATGTGCGCGCGTGATAACAATAGCATTTCTTCTTCATATGAATTTCAAGCGGTTTGAAGCAAATAGAATTAACACAGAGAACAGACGTCCATCTTCAGCATTCAACTTGTGTAAAATCTCTAACGGTTTCGAAGGTAGTTTGGATATTTAAACCAGGTGCGCTACTGTCGTCATGTTTTTTTGTAGCTGAGTTCGACAGAATTGACAGCGGTTATTCCTCTACCCAGTCAAACTTGTCCGGAACCGATTCGGACTTTCGGCATGAATTCCAACTCAAATGTGTCAACCGATAGAGTCGGAATCGGTTGTTTTCTTTGAGCTAGATTCCATGCTGAATCCATACAGGATTTCGAACCGGTTCCGGAATCGATTTGACGGATAGTTGGGATAGGTTGGTGTGGCGGCGCTAGTATTTTTCGTATATTAATTCAAATGTTTACACACGTTTTTTAAATATTTTTGTTCGATCATGGATGTCTGTTCTCTGTGGAATTAACGTTTGGATTTTTTTCAGTCTTCATTTGTCTTCAACGGCCAGGATTCTGAATTTATTGATTTTGAGCCAGAGTTCTGCCAGAAATCAGTCAGATATCCGAAAAAATTGTCTTCAAAATGAAAAACGTCTTCACAACATTTCAAATGTCTTCAAAATGTAGAAAAATCTTCAAATCTGGCATCTATTTTTGTCTATCTTAACAATACACATCGTCATTCAGGACTTTTATTAAACTTGCATGAAAGGTTGATATGTATGAAACGTAGCCAGAATAGATTCAGCAGCACTGTTTTCTATCCCGCTTGTAAATATAATGAACGCTCATGACTGGCAACACGACCAATCAGAAGCTGCCCTCTAAGAACGGTTGGTTTCAAAATCGTCCAATGAAGGACGTTCGTTGGACCAATTTGGACAACGTCCAAATAACCGTTCAACAAACGTCCATCGTTGGACCCGTGTTGAACGATTTTGAAACAATTTTTTGGACGTCTCAGTGGGTGTTTCAATATTGAGGTTGGGCAGCGATGCCACATGTTTTTGTGAAATGTCTGTAGAAGAATAATGAAAATGTCTGTAAAAGTCTGTAGATGGTTGTTTAAACTTTATTTATACTACGTTATTACTTTAAAAGTAGCTTGAAATTTGTAAATTATTGTGAAGAAATCACTCGTATTCGGATAAAATTATTCAAGTGCAATTTTGTTAAACACTATTACTCTTTTAAAAGTCTGTAGATTTCTGATTACGTCTGTAGGAGACCATCAAAAGTCTGTAAAATACAGACATATCTGTAAATCTGGCATCGCTGGGGTTAGGACTGGATCAAATTTGCTATACGGGATTGAGTTCTGCAAGATGACGACACGAATGAACTCATGATGAATGAAAACGATTTTTAAAGTTTGACAACTCTCGGTGGTTTGTTTACTCTATCAGTTGCGTGAGTTCGAGTGCAACGGGTGTTCATCTGTTTCATTCGAACTTACGTAACTCCCATGTAAACAAACCACCGAGAATTGTCAAACGAAGTTCATCCGGCTCATTTTGCAGGGTTATGTCGGTTGGTGTAAAACCTAATTGTCTTCTCTTCTTCCCAGTTAAACTCATTCCGGAACCGGTTCGGATTTCTGAATGGAGTCATTATGGATTCCAAATGAAATGCAACAACCGATTCCGACTCAGAATCGGTTGTTGCATTTGATTTGGAATCCATGACTCCATTCAGGATTCCGAATTAAATTCCGAATGGTTTGACCGGGTTTTAGAGAAAACCTGTGCACAGCTGATTAGCCAAGTAAACAAAAAGTGCACTAAATGTCATTCCGGTCGAGCTGGGGCTCGGAAAGTACCGCTATGTAACGCAACCAGGGTGGCCAGATAGAATTTCTTAATATCAGTAAACTCACTAAAAGTTTTCGATAGTTATTGGTAGGCCGTGCTTTTGTCCCAAAAACGTAGTATTGCACTGTTGATAAAGAATTGTAAAGTACTGAAAACAGATTTCAGACCAAATCCAATTAAAAAACGAAAGTGTACACGGTTAAATCAAACAACCTGCAGAATAAGTTCTTTTAACTTACTTTTGAGTTGTGTGTCGCTTTCGCACTTATTAGTGTTGTCAAAAACAAAAGGAGAGATTCGACTCAGTCGAGGTCTTCCGTGGAGGAAGGTACTTTCCCACTGAGACGTCCAAAAAATTGTTTCAAAATCGTTCAACACGGGTCCAACGATGGACGTTCGTTGAACGGTTATTTGGACGTTGTCCAAATTGGTCCAACGAACGTCCTTCATTGGACGATTTTGAAACCAACCGTTCTTAGAGGGTTTGAGTTGTTTGGGGTGAACTCAAAATTAGGTAAATTCAACTTAAACTTGAGTATAAAAACCTATCAATGAGTTGTAATTTTTGCCGTGGTTAAATGGAAACTACCTTCAACACGGTTTACCTACTTTTAAGTTCCCCCACACTGAAAAAAATCCAAATTCTATTTGCTTCAAACCGCTTAAAATTCATATGAAGAAGAAATGCTATTGTTATCACGCGCACACATACCTTTTATGTGTCAACTGTATAACCTATGTATGCACACACATAAGTTATATGTGCATATTGTTATAGAATGGGGTTTTATGTGCCTAATAGTTATGTAATGTGAATGTAAGATTAATATTTCTTGTAAATGCACACATTAGGTTTATGTGCCAGTAAATAGTGTCTATATGCCTCCGTTAATTGCAAAAATCTATGTGTAAAATCAATAGGCATAACGTTTACTTTTTTTTGAGTGCACGATACCTAAGAGAAGAGACGACAACAGGCTTCTTGTTCTTCTTAATTTTATCTACCAGGCCCTGTCGTAATTCCAAAGACAACAAGCATCCATCGTTGCCAACTTAAATTTGCATGTTTTTTTTTCACAATTGCTGAAAATAATTGTACCTCAAATATCGACCTTCTGTCAAGAATTCACAATACTAGCTGCATTTAAAAATTGAATTTTATGTTTATTTGTATCTCTCCTAACATTACATGTAGTTATATCGTCATTCAGGGTATTTATTCAATTTGCATGAAATGTTCATGTGTATGAAAAGTAGCGAAAATAAATTCAGCAGCACTGTTTTTCATCCCGTTTGAAAATATTATGAACGCTCTTGACTGGCAAAACAACCAATCAGAAGTTGGTTCAATATTGAGGTTAGGACTGGATCAAATTGGCTACGCGATTGTCTTCTCTTAGCACGATACCACGAGATTGAGTCAAAGGAACTCAATTTTAGGTAGTTTTTCGTTTCCGTGTAGGCCGTGCTCAAAATCTATAAAAATCGGTAGTTTTCGGTAGGAATAAGAAAATATCGGTAGTTTCCCCCTGGTCGTTTGTGAAACGGTAGGGAAGCCGAAGCCTACCGATAAATCGGTAGGTCTGGCCACCCGACTGAGACGTCCAAAAAATTGTTTCAAAATCGTTCAACACGGGTCCAACGATGGACGTTTGTTGAACGGTTATTTGGACGTTGTCCAAATTGGTCCAACGAACGTCCTTCATTGGACGATTTTGAAACCAACCGTTCTTACCCAGTTAAACTCATTCCGGAACCGGTTCGGATTTCTTAATGGAGTCATTATGGATTCCAAATCAAATGCAACAAATTCCGACTCAGAATCGGTTGTTGCATTTGATTTGGAATCCATACTGACTCCATTTAGGATTCCGAATCAAATTCCGAATGGTTTGACCGGGTAGAGGGACCCGTGTACTGGTTCATCCGGGTACGAAGTAAAAAACCACTGAGAAGCCCAAAAAATTGTTTCAAAATCGTTCAATACGGGTCCAACGATGGATCTCTGTTGAACGGTTATTTGGACGTCGTCCAACGAACGTCCTTCATGAACCAGTACACGCTGCGTTACATAGCGGTACTTTCCAAGCCCCTGCTCGACCGGAATGACATTTGGTGCGCACTTTGTTTACTTGGCTGATCAGCTGTTCACAGGCTTTCTAAAGACGTTTCTGATCAGCCAAGTAAACAAAAGGTCTGTTCCAGTACCAGGAGAAACTGGAAGTACTCCGGAGAAAATCGTTCCTGTACTCTCTTCTTCTCTTTTTTCTTCTTCTGGTAGCAAACCGGAGTAAAAAGGAGCAAAGATTTTTTGCTCCTGTTTACTCCGGAGTGACTTCCGTGTACTGGAACAAACCTAAAGAGAGCGCAGCAAATGTCATTCCGGTCGTGCTGGGGCTCGGAACGTAACGTTTGTAACACAGCGTATTTTGATTGATTGGACAATTTTGAAACCGTTCTTAAAGGAAAAGTTACGCACCATAACGTCTATGCGTAACAGGTGCATGTTGACACGTAAACTCACGACTGTCAAATGGCCAAAAGTTGTCAAAACATCGCTTTTTCTTGCACTACCTGCATCCTGGGCATACATCGTTTCCATCGTCTGAACACCAAAAAGGACCTGTAGTTTCTGGTGCATACTTTTTCACATATAAGTATTTACCGTATTTACACACCATAGACAGAAAGTTAATGAAGAAATGGTTCTGCTATCTAACGATGAAGTAAGTTTTGTCTTGATTAACTGTTTTAGCTTTCAATATATGTTATTTGCCTTGCAGTTTCTTACGCAGCTCACTCTACTTTCTCAATCAGCCAGAAGCGATTCGTCTTTCACGATTACGATAAAACGATGTAAGTGTCTACCAAACTGAACCTTAACAGCGAAACTAATGTTCCCTTCCATCGGCAAATTTCCAGACGACGGTCATGATCGGCCAAAGCCTCGCGAGGGTAATCCTCCACTGCCAAAACCGGCCGAGTACCAGTGTCTGATTAGGGCCCGCTCCCGCTCCAAGAAGCTGTCGACTGCAGTGCGGCACGACGAAGTGGCTAAGTTTATGGAAACCTACTCGAAAGTGCTCAAGTCCAGCATGGATGGCCTAAAAAAGATTAAGAAGGTAAAAAATAAGGCCAAAGCGGCTCAGGGATAACGAAACGATTGATCGTACGACAGCTGGATCTGGTTAACATCGCGGGAAATCGGGTGGGACATACATAGAAGAAAAATAACAATAAGAACTCGGTTTCTTTAAGTTACAGTTTCATATTCCGTGGAATTTCCTTTTTAGTTTAATTAAGCTGAACCTAATAAACGCTGGAAAGATTTATTCGAACTGAATGCAAGACTTCAAACGTACGGGTGATCATCTTGTACATTGCCGGAAGGAGTAGCTTAGTTAGAAGGTTCTTTCTCCAGTCGCTTAATTTCATTGAGGCGTTCGGCGATTTGAGCGTGAATAACTTGACGATGCTTCTTACCCTCACCTAAAGCTTCCATCTCAGCTAACCATTCAACGCGTTCATTGATTTCTTCCAACACTGAAAAATATATGGACAGTTATTTGCTGCTATGATAGCAGATGACATGTTTAAATTACGTTCTGCTTCACGGTCTGGTGGAACAAAATCCAAATCTTCATCGCTATGAGGACGCAGCATTCGTTTTCGCCCGTCATCGGGAAATAATTTACAGCCAGCCATCCGCTCCTGCAGCTTCAGCTTTGATTTCTCTACTGGTTCTTTGCCGCCTTTCGCCGTATACTTTTCTACGTCGAACGCACCGCTTTCGATAATTGTGGATAGAGAACGTTTTTTGATGTTTTTCCTCGGAATAGCCAACGGTAGAAAGTTACTGTACTCCTGTTCAAACTTAGGCTCTTTCGGTGGTGGCAGAGGCTCTCCCGTCCTCAAGTGATAGTTTATTTTATTCCGTTGAAGAATGGTCAGTTTAGCCTCCTCCATTAACACTGAATGTTTCGAACATTAAATGAAAATCGTGAAAATGAAAAAAAATTGGAACAAGGCCGACAAAAATCGAAATCCAGAACCGATGCTTACCCTTGATCAAATCCTGTGTTTCCTTGGTGTATTTTGCCTTAGGGGCGTGGAAGAATCCTCCCTGGGTTACTCGTGAACTCGGCCAATCCATCATTAGCGAAACTTTGCAGAACCGCGATAGGTAAATGTCGTCCTTAAACGATACCGTTCCTTTGAAACTAAATTATTCTGTTTATGTCGATATGTTGAAAACTACTACTAAAGTACCGACGATGGAATAAAGGCAACTGAGTACATACTCAATATAAGGTCATAAAATACTTCAATGCAATATCTGGCACTCTGTTCGGTATACTTGGCACTTGCGGTTATTCAAACATCACCCATGGCAACCGGCTCATACGTCCTTGTTCGCATATCAAAACCACGGCTGCCGTTGATGAAAACTCATTCTGTAGGGTGCCGAATGCTTGCGAGTAGGGTTGCTCAAAATTTAACAGTATATTTTTATTTATCTAAAATATTTAATAATTATAAAATAGATAGTTTTGGGTTTGAAAAATTTGCCAATTTCGCTTGTCTGTGATGTGAAATGTGTGCGGGTTTCTAGTGCTACATGTGATGTACCAGCTCTACTTCACACGTATCATCAAGTGACGGGTGATCCTCTCTCGTTTAACACAGCCCATAATATTATGTGAAAAATCGAACAGCTATTTGTACTTCGCAAATTAAACCATTTAGTGGTAATTTCGGACGACTTAACAGAAATGGTTTCATTTTGACACGACTATATTGCAGTTGGGAAAATAAATTATTATTTCTGAAATATAAACTTATCTAGACACGATCCTGAAAATCTCAACTTTTGGGACGTAAGAGCGAAATTGTCGAACCATAATGCAAAAACATTCCTTGTCAATCGTTTGTCCTCGAAAAGGTAGTTTGAAATGAGTCTTACCTGCACTTAGCAAGCAGGCAAATGCTTCAGAAATTGTCCGTCACCTGACGCCTCGGCGAACTTATTTCTGAGCAAGTACGTTGCAATTACTTCAGCCACCTCGTGGGGCCGATCCTCGTGAACGGCGTGACCACATCGAGCAAGTACTTGCATTTGAAATTTGCCTGAAACGTACATAACTCAACGTCAGCTGCTTCCGATAGAACAAAACTACACTTACCCTGCATTTGACCAACAGTGAGAGCCCGATCGAGATTGTCAATTCCAGCCAGTAGCAGCAGTTTAGGAACTCCAACGTCCAAAAATTTTTGACTCAAACCTTGGAACCAGCCTTCCCAATATGTTTCCGATTTAGACAAATCAATACGCCAGGTATACTTTTTTACATTACTAGATGACGGTGCAGGAGGTGCAGCAATCGGTACTGACATTTCGGCGTCTTCTGCAATAGCATTCGGATTGGTAAAACGAGTACACTCCCCGGTCGATTCTTCTGGCAGTGGTAGCTCGTTGGTTGATAGTTTACCAGTCTCAATGCTAATAGTAAAAATATGTACTTTCTATAATGCTTGGGTATCGAGAAACTTACTTTACAATTTGCCCGGGCATAGAAACCCGCGCAGAATCGATGTTTCGGATTTGACCGCTGCGAACACTCCACTCCACTGCATGCTGAATGCTTTTGAACGTGTTCGGTCGGGACCGCAAAAAACTTTGCATACTAGCCAGAGCTTCCAATGCAGTGCCCTCCACTACATCAATTACGACGATTCCGATGAGTGCGTTAACAATATTCAGATAGGCGACGTGGACGCAAATGGCACCTCCCATTGAGTGACCAATCAGGATCACTGGTGGAGATGACTCGCCGTACATTGCTTGTAGCACATCCCCTATGTCCCTACGACATGAAAAAAAGTTAAAATGTGCCAATTTAGCTAACGCGCTAAAAAATGTGTACTGCGCTAATGTTTCAGCCGACAGATCGTCCTCATTTGCAGTTAAAGTGTCTCCATGGCCTCTGATGTCAATCGCCAAGCACTGACAGTGGATAATTTTTGTGATTTCCATCTGAAATTAGTTTAAAATTCGGTTCTTAATGTGTTAGATATAAAGAGGTGTACATCACTTACACTAAAATGAGCCCATGAGAGCGCTGAAAAGCCACCTCCGTGAAGCAAAACTAGTAGCGGTCCGGGTACATCTGGTTTTTTCGATAAATAAACACGGAACTTGCCCTGTTTGGTTTCAACGTCTTTGTGTTCGGCAAAGTATTCACTCCACATAACCGGATTGTAGTCCGTTTGCCGGCGAAACCCTCGGTCTCTGAAAGAGTGGGAATGAACTTGAAAATATCTGAAAATGCCGAATTTCTGAAAAAAAAAACACCAACGTTGGCTTGGGGAACTTGGGGTTCGGACACATTGGCGGTAGACGAGACTTCATCATTACACGCTGCAGATTTGACATAGATTCAATAATTTTTGTCAATAATAATTATTCTTTATCAAATCACTTTCAAAATAAAGCCGCAACAACAATGACGATCGAAACCTGAGTGAATGCACAGTTAAAATGAAGTACCCATTAATGAGTGTACAAATATCCGTCTTTATGTCATTCTCATCAGGGTGGCCAGATTTAATTCCTTTCTCATCATCATCTGAGAAACAAAAATATGTTGTTTGCAAATTTTTTATTTCCGTTTATTTTATTCTGTTGCGATTTTCAAGCATTTTCTAGCTTATATTCTGGTTGCAGTTGAAAATCGAAATAGTGAACTTGCGCCTTTCGATTTTTCTCATATTTTCAGCGTCCGGAACTAAAGCGCAACTGGTGTAGATGATGCGCAAGTTGATTCTCTAACATGTACACAAGATGCGCTTTAGTTGTCCAAAATAGAGAAAAAATGAAAAACGCAAATCAATTCAATTTTCAACTGCAACCTGAATACCTCTAATAAGCATTAGGGTGGGGCATTGTTATATGGAAAAACGTAATCATAACCTAATCAACCGAGCACAGCCCTTTTTTGTTTCCATTTGGGGTCCCATACAACTGTGAAAAATTTGGGGTCGATTGGATTTGACCCGGCGTAGCGCATTGCGTTTGAAATTTGTATGGAAATTTGTATGAGAAAACCTACTTTTTGGCATCTTCAATTTTACAGACTGCAATTCTTCCTGCAGTATACCAAGAATTAGATAGAAGTGTAGTCCAGAATATGCTGAAAATCTTTGTCGGAGGATACATGGTGCTAGAATGTCTCTACAACAAGTTATAGCTGTTCAAATTTCGATAGATCAAATTAATGTCGGACTATCGACAACGGAACACAGGTTTTCCGGAACCGCACGACGACGAGCAGAGTAACAAACACGCGGCGGACACTAGCCAGTCTCTAGTGGATCATAGGAAACGGATCACTCGAAAACAAACCACGAGTAAAACACAACGAACTACGTTGAGAAAACTTCACCTTTTATTCAGCGAGAAAGAAAAACTACAAAACGTGCGTTCTTCACGACGCGGCAAACAACTTTGTTCGTTTAATGATGGGTTGTTTGTTGTTGCCAGATTTAGCTAAAGGTGCGCAAAATAATGCTACATTTCAGAAGGGCGTAATCATTGTTGATCCCCAACACCTCTCCTCAATGTGCAGCCACTTTACGATGAGATCCCAAACATCTCCCGGAAACGCACGAGTTTTTTTGGTCCGAGAGGCTTGGTTAATACATCAGCTGCCATAACATCCGTCGGACAGTACTCCAGCGTTAACTGTCCGCTACTGCAAAGCTCTTCCACGAAACGCTCCTTCGTGTTGATATGCTTCGACTTTCGACTCGACCGTCCTGTCTTAATAAACGTTATACAGCTTTGATTGTCCTCTCTCAATATCGTCGGCTTAAACTGTTCTTCGTCTAAATCACGCAGGAGATTTCTGAGCCAGATTGTATCTTGGCATGCTTCGCAGAGTGCTACATACTCGGCCTCCATGGCACTTGTCTGACGTCTGCTAGCCCAAGTGATCGCACCGTCGCCGAATTTAAAAACGAATCCCGTCGTTGACCGTTGCGTCTCTACATCATCTGCCCAGTCCGAATCGCTGTATCCAGAAGGAACACTCCCGTCACCCACTCTCAAATGTAGGTAATACTTCTTCGTGCCTTGCAGATAACGCAGTACACGCTTGGCAGCCGTCCAATCTCGTTCCGAAGGCTTCGCAAACTTTCGTCCGAGAATGGCCGCACTTGCGGCTATATCCGGTCGAGCACATACCGCAAGATAAAGCAGACCGCCCACTAAACTTCGGTACAGAGTCACATTCTTAAAGTCATCGCTCGCATCAACAGTTTTGACATACCCAGGATCCATCAGGCATTTTGACGCTTTAGCCTGACTCATCCCGATTCTGTCGATCAGCTGTGCAATATAAGTAAGCAAACGAAGGTTGAACACACCTTCTTCACGTTTTACTTCCATATCCAAGAAGTGATGCACGTCTCCCAGGCAGGTTAACATCCTTATTTACGACGAATGTGACATTCGTTCGAAAGCGATTCGAACGAATAGTAAGCGCATTTGATTTTGCTGTCGTAAACGGGAATACAAACCACTTTCGAACGAATCTCGCATTCGTCGTAAACAAGAATAATGGTGTAAATAAAATTCGATGTTGAGAGCTTCAATTATTCGCTTCCTCTCCTCTGTATCGGCTGTTGCGACGAGGATATTGTCCACGTAAACCAATAGAAAAACAGCTGTACCACGTTCCTCTTTGACGAATAAACACCGATCTGCTGTAGTCTGTTGGAAACCAAGCCGACCAAGAACACTCTGCAGCTTTTGGTTCCAACATCTCGCTGACTGACGCAGAATGCTGCGTTTGAGACGACAGACTAGCTCTTCCTGTCCTGGCACAACATAACCCGGGGGTTGTTTCATAAACACTTCTTCTTCGAGTTCCGCATTCAAGTAGGCCGTCTTAATTTCGAGATGTTTAACGACGAGTCCTTTCTTTGCGGCAACAGCGAGGAACGCACGGAACGTAGCTTGTTGTGTCACTGGAGCATACACTTGATCAAAATCAATGCCGTATTTTTGCGCGTAGCTTTGCGCCATAATGCGGGCCTTACACTTCACAACTTGTCCAAACTCGTTCTTCTTCACCTTAAAAACCCATTTCGAACCGATTATTTTACGACCTTTCGGTGGTGAAACTAGTTCCCACGTTTCATTCTGACGATGTGACTCAAGTTCATCGGCCATTGCATTGCGCCACGCATGACTCTGCTTGGCTTCTTCAACACTGTTAGGCTTTTCTTGCATACATTCCGCACTTCCTGCTGCAATGTCTAGCACGAAGTCGTTTAAATGCTGAGGCACAGCACCACGAGTCTTCCTAGTTCACAATCTCTCAGCTCTTCATTTTCACTCAAAGAGTCGTACACACTTCAATCACTTTCACTATCACTTTTTCCTTTTTCCAGTCGTGGTTCTTCTAGAGGATCACTTTGTGATGTTTCCACATTCACTTTTTCTTCACTGTTTACCTTCTGCGGTAGCATCTTCACTCAACAGTTACACGCTGCTCCTCCTCAGCAGCAATCGGATAATCCACCAAAGATGATCCATTACCGAGCTCGATGAATCGAGCATCTCGGCTCACTATTATCTGGTTAGACTCACGATCGACGAAACGATACCCTTTGTTCTCCATGGAATAGCCAACCAGTGTCAACTTTTTAGCTTTACTATCAAGTTTAGCTCGCTTCACTGACGGTATATGCAGGAGAGCTTCACTTCCGAATACTCTCACGTGACTGAGATCTGGTTATCGACCCCACCATAATTCGTACGGTGTACGCTGTATGGATCTCGACGGCAGACGATTCTGAAGATAAGTGGAAGTTAGCACTGCTTCTCCTCAAAATCTCTTCTCCAGACCGGCATCCAGCAACATGCAAGTTGCCATCTCGGTGATCGAACGATTTTTCCGCTCTGCAACACCGTTAGACTGCGGTGAATACGGTGTAGTATATTGCGACACTATTCCCTCTTTCTTGTAAAAGCTTCGTAGATCGGCGTTGTCAAATTCTCCGACACCATCAAAACGGATTACACGAGGCTTACGTCCGAATATATTTTCTACCCACCGCACAAAATCTTTTATATTGTCCGCAGCTTCCGACGTGGTGCAAAAATCAGTCAGCTGATTGCTGAAAAATACGCTTGTGTTCGTGTCATCTCCTATCGGTATAGTACGTTCTTCTAGCCGCACACAGATGCTGAACGTAAGCCGAATATACCCGAAGCTTTGTTGTGATTTTGGCAGCGCTTCACCTTAAAGGAATCCCTAATACAGTCGTGATTCGCTGGTTGGACCACACCTCTGTCCAACTAACGAATTTGATTCGTTAGTTGGACCGACTGACAGATGTCAAAAACTCTCCAAAGGAGATGTTAGTGATGTATGTAATTGCATCCATTAACATCTTTAATAATTGTCAGATTCATTGTCAAAGTAAATTTGACAGAAGATTTTGACATTTAGATGCCCTTTAGTTGGACAATGGTCCAACTAGGGCTGAATGTTGTTGGCTCGAATCAAAACTTGTCGAAAGTAAACAAAGTTCATTTCATATGGTGAAACTGGCGCCCAGGTGGTGAAATCAACGGGGTGCTGGAGCGTTGCCAAAAAAATTTTATTTCCAGATTAAATTTTACTAAACTTCCCAGTTTAACTCAACCGGAATGCTGGCTGGTTCTAATTCGTATTCCGGCTCCGGTGACACAACCGATTCAAGTTAGAATGTTTAAGGGGTACCATTTCGATACGGCTTAGCCGCATAACCGAGGTTTCAGCGGGAAAAACGCTTTTATATTGCGATTTTTTTTTAACTTTGCGTGAAGAAAATTTATGAAAACTTATGTGCATTACAGTGTATCATTTATTTATTTATTCTTATTTTTTCATCTGACCAATGTTGGTCTACATGAAATGAGCAGTTGAATGGAAAAAGCCCATTTCTGGATATACTTTAGAAGCAATCCTCAAATGGACCCAAAAACCCATTATCTTTTCATATTTTCACACCTGATTACAATGGATTCACACTACAATAAAATATAATCACATAGTACACAGCATTACAAGAACAAAAATTACAAAAAATGAATTCAACCTTCTTAACCCATTTTTGAAAACATCACAAGATACAGAAAAGTCAAAATGGTCATAAACACTATTAAAAACATTACACATCGCCCTAATGGGTTCGCTTTGACCGTACTCGGTGCGTTGAAACACGAGTTTTAAAAGGTTATGTGATCTGAGACTTCTCGAGGGCACAACCCAAGAAACAATTTGGAAACAACTGTAAGACTATTTACTGAATAAATGCCTAATAAAAGCAACCTATGCTGAATAAACAGTATTGCTGAACTATGTTATGAACACTAGTTTTATCAGTAAATTAAAACACTGTTATTCAAAATCATTAAATGTGTTGAAATATCGGTAAAATAAACGTGCCTATGGCTAGTTGTAGCACGGCTATTCAAATTGTATGTTATACCTGAACAATATGCTGAATAAATGTTTTTCTATCTGCTTTAGGTACCTCAATACAAATGCTATTAAATTGCTGATAAGACTCTGAAAAAATGTTAGTCCAATCAATCAAAAATATACTGTTCAGCATGCTATTTTTTCTGAACTACATACTGAATTAAACTGCATTCAGCAGAACTGATTACTTCTGTTCAACTGATACGTGCTGAATAACATGCTGAAAATTGTCATATGCACTTTGTAAACATTGCCAGCGATACTCTGGCTCGTATTAAAAATCGCAGCTAATCAGCATAAGCTGATTAAAATATCTTGCATATACGTTTTTTCAGCAGAAATTGTTCCTTGGGAAGGGCATCTGGAGCATCTATTTGACCAGTTAATATCTTCCCAACAAATGCTGCTCTAAATGTGTTCCGCCTTTCGACTAGCGTTTCCATATCGAGCAGATGACAGCGATCGATGTACGGTGGTATCTCTGATGGGTTACGCCACGGCAGAGTTCTAAGAGAAAAACGGAGGAATCTTGCCTGCACTGCTTCTATTCGGTTGATCCAACTGCTTGTATAAGGACGCAATTTTTTTACCATCGAAAACCTGTCAGGCACGCTTGAGCACACCGTCAAGCTGAGTTTGCATCAGCAGAAAGTTGGGTCTTCTTATGACTGTCCTGAATTTTTACTCGTCTGATAGGGTCAGCCTATCTGAACTACATCTTCCCTTTTCACGATCCGAACAAAATGAACGAGCAGCTTTGGTTGGAGTCCTTAGTTTAAAGCTTGAGTAACATTTTCATAACCGAAACTAGGCAATAGTTTACGAAATTACACAAGTTTTCCCCGAAGCCTTTTTCTATACAGCCTAAATTCCCTTTCAATCTCCCCAGGCCTCAATCTTCCACCACCAAACTCCAGCTGCATTATTTTGACAACTTATGCCGTCCATCACGAGAGAACATGGTATTGTCGACTTCAGACAGACCCCGAATGGCGGACGATGAAGGAGATTGGGGAATGGTGGCCCAAGATCGAGTATCCTGTTAAGCTAAAAATTCATATGGATATGAATCAGGGCATGAAACTCAAAATCAGCCGACAAGAGATTTCTATTTATATTCAAAAGCAAAATCAATATTTGTTCCAAGAATTCACAGCGCTTTAAAAAATACAGTATATGAAATTGTATGATTGCATTTAGTATTCAGAAAGCTTCTAACCACGATCGGGTCGAGTTAACGGATGTTGTACGTATAGCTGGAATAATGTCCGACGCCAATACGGACACATAATCCATGCTGCGTTTAACCAATTGTGCTTTGAACGTACATTGCTGCACATGCTCAACGCAATCTGCCGTTCCAATGATGTGGTTTTGCTGGCAGTAAAGGCACCGTTCAATATTGCCTCGTTTAATAGTATAACAGTGTTGCTCACGATGCTTCAGTGCTGGTTTCGTCCGAATGCATACACCACAGCGTGGTTTACGCATACAATTGCCCACACGATGACCATATCGTAAACAGCGGCAACAGTAAACAGGCTTTCGCTCGAGCGGATTGAGTGGTACTTCATTTTTCTTAAAATAAAACATTGATGGCAATTGGGTGCCACGAATTGCAACTGTTATCTGTATCTTTTTGGTACTTGGTAGCTTTTTCTTACGCCATTGCATCACTTCGTGCTTTGGGCATACTGGTCTAAAATCCTTGAAATTAAAATTAGAAGCGGACACTTCTGCAACCCCAACGACGACAATGAAGCTCAATGGAATAAAAGCGTAGAATTCCGAGTCCTCTGTTTTAGAAAAAGCGTTTGCTTCAGCCATTGTTTTGAATGAGACAATACCCTTGTTGGGTCCAACACGCCGAAAATATGGCAGATTTTTGCGAATAGATTTTTTCTGAAGCACATCTCTTTCCACGGCAGACCTGTACGTAGTTAATTTCGCTTCAAACTTGGTTATCAACGCCTTGTTCGAGTACTTTTCATTTGAATCTTAAAAACATTTTCATTAATTCTTAATATCTGTCTAAAAATGTGTATGCATATTCTCAAGCAGAAAGGTTTCTTACCCCATTGAACAATTACTCCATAGACTGGAAGACCCTCATTTTTACTATCATATGTATAGGAGGTCGGCTTTTTGACGAATCTAGTCCTCGGTTGTTTTCCAGTAGTTATGGCCGTCGGTTCCATTATTAAATATAACCCACGTTTATGTTACTAGGAATTAATGTACGAATGATTATTGTCCAATTAACGATATTTTTATATAGCAGGTAAAACAATAATTAAAAATTACAATGAGTTGGATCGCATGACCAGAAGAAAACAATGTAGGTAGATTGACTTTAACAATGCGGCGTTTTTATATATCAAACAGATTTGAAATATTTCACGTGTACTCGTCCCAGTAAAGTTCAACTGGAAATAAACCAGAATTCTGGCTGGTTTTAATTCGTATTCCAGCTCCCGTGAGGGCCCATATTATTGGCTCGAATCAAAACTCGTCGAAATGTCAATTGACGATAGGTTCATCCGGAGTGCTCATTTGTGTTTACCTTTTGCTAGCGTTGCCAATTTTATTTTGTGTCCAGCACCCAATGTGGCTACGCCACATCGCTTTTGCGCGTGCTGTCCGACTTCGCTACCGCTCAGTCGAACTTAAACTAGGGATAGCCCCTATGTTTGAGTAAGCCGGGCAAACGAGTGGATCACAGGTTCGCTTGCTTCCGACGGCGGGTCGGTGGCCACCTCGCCCGGGCCTCGGTTATGCGGCTAAGCCGCATCGAAATGGTACCCCTTAAACATTCTAACTTGAATCGGTTGTGTCACAGGAGCCGGAATACGAATTAGATCCAGCCAGCATTTCGGCTGAGTTAAACTGGGAAGTTTAGTAAAATTTAATCTGGAAATAATTTTTTTTTGGCAACGCTCCAGCACCCCGTTGATTTCACCACCTGGGCGCCAGGTTGACGATATGAAATGAACTTTGTTTACTTTCGACAAGTTTTGATTCGAGCCAACAACATCCAGCCTCCCGTGATACATATATCGACACAGATCTTTCAATAGGGCCAAAGTCGCAATGTACTCAAATGGAGAAAAATCAGTTTCAATATACGGCGATGCTTTTCTAAATGTAGTTTTTATTGTAGGTATAAATTACTTTACGACCATGTTTTTCCGGAAGCATCTTTGGTTAAACCTTATGACAATATAACAAAGAATTTAATTCCTATGTGCTTTTAGTGGGTAGAAACTAAAAAAATGCTTACGCCCAATTTGCATCCCAGTCGTGATTTCGCCCTTCAGCAACCACCATTTGCGGAAGGGCTAAACGGTGTACATAATTTTCAGAAGGGCGCGGTAAAAGGGCTAAACTGACTCTGTCTTGCTGGGTAGGGCTGGGTAAATGGGCGAGCTTGACAGTATACTTTTTAATAGGGCTCAGCAAATGGGCGCATAGAAACCCAATGTAAATGATAGGGCGCGTGCATCTTTTCTTCGAATTTCATGAAAATATCGAAATATTCGAATGTTTATGTGCAACAACTATCGAGAAGACATGATCCTAGTAGATATTGCTTATCATTTATATAATAGAACCGCCGTTTAAAGAATAATTTTGTGAATAATAACCGTACGCCCGGTTCTGTCAAAAAATGTAAGTTTAGCCTTTATATTCCATATGAGAAGAAGGGCCTAAGTCGAAATCTCGAAGAAAATGCATGTTTCGCCGTTTTGTTTTCTTTAATTATAAATCGAACTAAAAACCATTTTGACTAATTTTCACCTCAATCTTGTAGTATTTTTGTCGCATAATGTCATAATAGCGAAAACGCAGTTTGTTTACATTTGCGATTTAAGCCCTAATGAAAGATCTATGTCGATATGTAGAGTGATACATATATGTCTATAGAGTACTCTAGTTAGAGTGTGGCCAAAAGGCCATGACGTATCCAAACGAACAAAGAGAATAGGGAAAGAGACGAATAGTGTGAAGCCAAAAATACCTTATTGAGCAGACCAATCGTGCAATGTAAATAAACATTACTCATGCCTGAGTTGGAGGAGATAAGTATTGTAAATCTATCAAAAAAGAAATTTGAATTTTCGTCAGAATTTAGTGCAATCGTGATTGTAAGGTGCATTCTAGAGTCTATGTATAAGTAAAAACAAGCTTTAGAATTATTTCATCTCTTTGTTTCAAAATGCACATCGTTTGTTAAACAAATCCAACGATCGACAAAAGGTTTGTTTTCAAAATATAATAGGAGTCATTTAAAGTGCTGCCTTTGGAAACGGTTGCCAAATTCTAGTGTTGAAATCATCGTAAAGGGAGTGTTGCCGTTTTGACTGATTTTCACTCTGCGTCTCTTTCACTATTCTTTTTGCAAACGAACATGAAATTTGACGTATTTCTATTGTGTATACGTCAAATTCCATGTTCGTTTGGATACGTCATGGCCTCTTGGCCACACTCTAACTAGAGTGCTCTGGTGATACATACCGATTCTCACTACACGTAAAAATAAACAACCCAAAGAATAAGGGGCTGTGAACCATTTGGCGATTTTTTTTAACCTTTACTTAAAATTTGACAGTTCGAAAGCTATTTTCTCTTGAATAAAAAAAAGATGGGTGGGTAATGTCTGCGACATAACCGGAGAGATGTAGAATACATAAGGAACACGTTCTTCAAATATGTTGATACTCATTGGAATTTTCGGACAAAAGGTGATTTGGGCGAGGAATATTTCAAATTATTCTTTACAAAAATGATGGTGATCCTGAAAAGGACCGGTTTTGTTGTCGTTGTTGGCCTTGGTGAGGGAGATGGCTAACGATGAAATTAATTGTTAGCATGAGGAAGTCGCGTAGTACTGGCCAATGGAAGAACAGATAATAATTGATTCCTGAAAATCAATTTTTCTTTATTCATGTAAATTATACATACTTACAAATCTAATAGAAGATTCCTAGTCATATTTCTGAATCATTAGTGTGAACATTGTGTAATTTGGTTAAGTACAATGAAAGTTACAAACTTTCCAAACTCGACCTTCTGTTCCTTCAGAAATATTGAAATGGGGTGTCTATATTAAACTGTTAGTCGTGGTCACAATAAAAAAGATGGGTGGGTAATGTCTGTGACATAACCGGAGCGTCGTCATTTCAATTCGAGACGTTAATTTAAATCTAATAATAGTCAACAGAATCACGTTTGAATGGGAAATTTTCAAATAATTCTCTATGGTAATAATGGTGGTTCTGAAAAGAACCTTTGGTATCGGCGTTGGTGTTGATGGTGATGCGCTGGATCGTTGGATATATTTGGCATGATAGTTACGTGCCTGGCGAACTGTTTTGTAGCCTCGAACAAAACGACAAGACTGGCTTCTTCGGGTACCATTACGGCTGAACTTTATAAGCTTAGCTCGACTTTGAAATCCTGTACAATCTCACGAATCAGACACTGGTAGGGCCATTTTGTTTGCTACTAGCACGGAGCTGCACAAAAAAAATCATTTAATGCAGTTAGTTCACAGAGGCTGCCAAAAAGCTCGAATAGAAGCATGCGACTTCAACATTTCTCTTAAACACATGTAACAACACATTCGTTTTGGTAATACTGATAATAACAGTAGAAAGGAATGGAAAAGCAGTGCAAGAAACGAGCGAGAGGATAATTTAAATATTTGTTCCGTGTGCAAGCTACTTCTTTCCACACAACGTATTATGTTGATTGTTGAAAATTTGTTACACACCTTAAATGAAAGTTTCAGTTTAACTCTCACTAGAACACAATTGTTTGGTCCTGAAAAGAACCGTTGCTTTTATTGTAATTTACGCCCACTCCCAGCGGACACTGTGAGCCAGTTTGATTTCTTTTGCGAGAAAGTTACGTACTTGGCGCACTATTTTGTATCCTCAAACAAACCGACCAAGTAGCCATCACTGGCTTCATTACGGCTGAGCTTTGTAAGCGTAGCTCGACTTTGAAGTAATACACAACCTTACGAACCAGACGCTGGAATGTTAGCCAGCGGATTAGTTGCTCCGTTGCCCTTTATTTGGGGCGAAATACTGGCATGGCGACAGTTCCTGATCGGTAGTTGGTTGCGATGGGCCACCAGTAGCTGGGGCACTTTTGCTGACCGTCATCATTGCCAACTGCTTTCCTCCGGTGGACTGGCTGCTTGCTAGTGCTTGAACGAATACGAATGATGAGAAAAACCGACCGACCAATATTCATATATGAAAACACGAGAAAGCACTACTATCGCTCTCTTGCTCGTTTTCGTGCCATTCCTGTGCCTTACCTTTCCGTTCGGCTACCAATACTAGCATAACCAAAACGAATATTCTGTCTTTCCATCGCCTGCAATCTAGTGGCCAGTGCTAGCAAACTTACATGTTCAGTTTTTCAATAACAACATTCCAACAATATTTTCAAAGAATGTTGCAGATTTGAAAAGAAAGAAGTTAAAGATTTTCACAAATTTAAATTCTTTTGTCTTATTTGTTAGCGCTGATACTGGCCATGGGATGGTGGGGGAACACCCACATTCGTTTGTTATGATGGTATTAGCAGCAGAAAGGAATGGAAAAGCAGTGCACGAAAACGAGCGAGAGAGGATAATTTAAATTCTCTTTCTTTCGTTCCACACATCGTATTTCTTATATAGCTTTCTGAAAATTATTTGTTATACACCATAAAATGTAAATTTCAGTTTAACACTTATTAGAACACAATTAATTGGTCCTGTAAAGAACCGTTTATTGTTTTATTGCGGGAGGATAATTCAGACGCACTCCCCGCGGACACGGTGAGCCAGTTTAACTCTTATTAGAACACAGATTAGTTTCTCTGTTGCCCTTTAGTTGGGGCGAAATTCTTGCAGGGCGACAGTTCCTGATCGGGTTGCGATGAGTCACCAGTAGCTGGGGCACTTTTTCCGACCGTCGTCATCATAACTGCTTTCCTTCGGTGGACTGGCTGCTTGCTAGTGCTTGAACGAATACGAATGATGCGAAAAACCGACCGACCAATATTCATATATGAACGCACGAGAAAGCACTACTATCGCTCTCTCGCTCGTTTTCGTGCCATTCCTGTGCCTTTCCTTTCCGTTCGGCTACCAATACTAGCATAACCAAAACGAATATTCTGTCTTTCCATCGCCTTCAATCTAGTGGCCAGTGCTAGCAAACTTGCATGTTCAGTTTTTCAATAACAACATTCCAACAATATTTTCAAAGAATGTTGCAGATTTGAAAAGAAGGAAGGAAAAGATTTTCACAAATTTAAATTCTTTTGTGTTATTTGTTAGCGCTGATAAATGATATTTAGTTTGCTACTAGCAAGGAGCTGCACAAACAAATCGATTTATGCAGTTAATCAACGGAAGCTGCCAAATAGTTCAATAAAATAATTCAAATTGTTATAGCGACATGCAATTGTGGCAACACTGGCCATGGGATGGTGGGAGAATACACACATTCGTTTTAGTTATGATGGTATTAGCAGCAGAAAGGAATGGAAATGCAGTGCACGAAAACGAACGAGAGAGGATAATTTAAATTCTCTTTCTTTCCACACATCGTATTTCTTATATAGCTTTCTGAAAATTATTTCTTATACACCATAAAATGTAAATCTCAGTTTAACTCTTATTAGAACACAATTAATTGGTCCTGTAAAGAACCGTTTATTGTTTTATTGCGGGAGCATAATTCAGACGCACTCCCCGCGGACACGGTGAGCCAGTTTAACTCTTATTAGAACACAGATTAGTTTCTCTGTTGCTCTTTAGTTGGGGCGAAATTCTTGCCGGGCGACAGTTCCTGATCGGGTTGCGATGAGTCACCAGTAGCTGGGGCACTTTTTCCGACCGTCGTCATCGCCAACTGCTTTCCTTCGGTGGACTGGCTGCTTGCTAGTGCTTGAACGAATACGAATGATGAGAAAAACCGACCGACAGATATTTTTATAATCGCGCTAATATGCACTACTATCGCTTTCTCGCTCGTTTTCGTGCCGTGCATGAGCCTTTCCTTTCCGTCCGGCTTATAATGGCCTAACCAAAGGAATATGCCGTCTTTCCCCCACCAACTGCTCTCGTCAAGCAACCCAATGCGAATAATCATAGGAACAAACATGTAGTGGGCCTATATATAAACTTTTCATTATTTTATTGTTCGGTTGGTGTACCAAAGTGACGGCTCTGTGCGGGATGGGCTGAAAATTTTCACTTTTCCGAGTCGTTTTCGAAAGATTTTTCAAAACACAATTTTTTGTTATTAGTGCATGTTATACATACTTCAAATTTTAATACAGCATAGAGGAACATATTTTCAACAAATTGGCCTAAAAATTAAATCATTCTGTTAAGTATAATAAAAGTTATTAACGTTCAAAATCTGACGCGGCGCCGCAGCCGATATTTTGAAACGGGACCCCTATATTGAAAGCTTAAATGTATTCTACATTAAAATTTAACTGAGAGAGCGAACCATTTCAAAAGTTCACATATGGATAGTTATTTAGAACTGACAGCTGCGATGATCACAATTTGGTAGAGATGTGAACCTTTGTCGATATTTTAAAATTAGTTTTTTACTTATTACATTATGTATGACAGACATAGCCTCGAAAAGTAAACATCCACATCATGAAATAACCCAAAAAAATCTTAACACAACACGTTATCGTTTCCATCTTTATCCCTTAATTTTGCATTGAAAAATATTGACAACCTCAATTAGGTACAGAAAATGTTTTTACCTTTTTATTCTGCATCATGGGAAAATTTTAACCATCGAGCTGTCAAATTTAACTATCGCTCTGTCAATTTTAACCATGCTCCAGAGTAGGGTCGTTGTAGGGTTATTTTGCAAATAACTTTCGAAGTGTCAGAATTCAACTAAAAGTTAAAAATTTCACCAAATGGTTCACAGCCTAAGTTCTTTTAACTTGCTTTTGAGTTGTGCTTCGATTTTGTACTTCTTCCCCGTTAAACTCATTCCGGAACCGGTTCGGATTTCTGAATGGAGTCAGTATGGATTCCAACTCACATGTAACAACCGATTCCGACTCAATCGGTTTCAGAATCGGTTATTGCATTTAAGTTGGAATCCATACTGACTCCATTCAGGATTCCGAATCAAATTCTAAATGGTTTGACCGGGTTACGGCATATTCTTCACTTGAAGAAAACTGGTTTTCCGGTTTACCTAATTTTACCCACTGAGATGTCCAAAAAAAAATTTCAAAATCGTTCAACACGGGTCCAACGATGGATATTTGTTGAACGGTTATTTGGACGTTGTCCAAATTGGTCCAACGAATGTCCTTCATTGGACGATTTTGAAACCAGCCGTTCTTAGAGGGTACTTTCATGCACGATACCCTGAGATTGAGTCAAAAGTACTCAATTTTAGGTAGTTTTTCGTTTGCGTGTAGAATCGGTGGGCCCCTATTATTGGTTCGAATCAACCCAGTCACCGTGGCAAGAAGAAATTTAGCAAAAGTTGAGCAAATGAGCCGGAATTGTGGTTGGTTCTAATTCGTATTCCGGCTGCAGGGACACAACCGATTCTAACTAGAATCGGTTGTGTCACTGTAGTCGGAATACGAATTAAAACCAACCAGCATTCCGGCCTAGCATAACTGTCAAGTTTCCTAAAATTTAATCTGGAAAATAAAAATTTTCTGGCAACGCTCTAGCACCTCGTTGAACTATAACGATTTTACCACCTGGGCGCTAGTTTGACGCTACGGAATGAACTTTGTTTACTTTCGACAAGTTTTGATTCGAGCCAACAACATCCAGCTATCCAAATGTCGACTCTTGAAATGGTTCGCTCTCTTGGTTAAATTTTACCAATCGAGAGAAAATAAGTTTGGAACTGTCAAATTTTAACTTGTTAAAAAAATCGCCAAATTGCTCACAGCCTAAAAATTATCGACGCCTATTAACGAGGGGGTAACAAATACTTACTATTATTGAGTACACCAGTTTACGGTTACTGATCCATCTTTTGTTAATGGTTTGTATGGGACCTAGTAATCTTGAGTTTATCTTTGTTTTGGCTTCGATTGGAACTTTTGGCTTCAGTCTTCGCGCATTCCCTCTAAGAACGGTTGGTTTCAAAATCGTCCAATGAAGGACGTTCGTTGGACCAATTTGGACAACGTCCAAATAACCGTTCAACAAACGTCCATCGTTGGACCCGTGTTGAACGATTTTGAAACAATTTTTTGGACGTCTCAGTGGGTTTCTATAAGCATCATCTCTCCGCATATGCCGAACCGATTCGGCAACGGATTGACTGAGAACGGCTCAAACAAATTTTTAGATAATTTCTGTTTAGCGTGTTTGAAATCACATCGAAATATTTCATGTGCTGTCACTCAAAATAGGCACGTTTTCCACGCACGGGTCAAACTTTTCAGAATTCGGTTCGAAATTTCGTGTTATTGCAATATTCAAGTTTAAACCATGGATGATACTGTGTGTTATATAAAACCAGAGTAAATCTCTTCAGAATAGATTGTTCTTGAAATAATATTATTCAGAATTATTCCCTTTTAGGTACTTGATTCCACGACTGCCCAAGGAAACTGATGAAAACAAAGCTGTAACTGACACGGGAAACAAAACGGAAACACCAACACAAGATGGACCAGCGGCAAAAAAGGCTCGTTACGACCAGAAAAAGAAAAATCGCGGTCAAAACAAAAATCGCCAACTACCGTTCAAAGTCAAAGACGATGCTAGACTGTGCAAGACATTACTGGATGGACTCACTACCGGCGAAAATAAATGTACCAACGATCGTTGTCGTTTTTCACACGATCTGGAACGATTTGCACAGTTGAAACCAAAGGACATTGGTGACAGCTGTTATATTTACTCAATGAAGGGCTACTGCAATTTCGGAGTATCATGTAGATTTGCCGGTGCCCATCTAGACGAAAAATTTACCAATAAGATAAAGGAAGGAGTTAAGCGGGACGATACTAATTTGGTTAGTATGTGTTTGAGCTTTGATCTGCAGAACAAGCTTCGTAAAAGAACTTATGATTTTACTAAATCGGATCAAATCGTAGACAAGTTTGAAACCTTGCAGAAGGAAACAAAAGAAGAAAAGTTAAAATTAACTAATGGAACACCGGAACCTACGCGAATAGGACCTTGTACTGACGAAGATCTAATCAAACTGCGAGACGAAGAAAGAAAGAAGATAAATTTCAAAGACAAACTCTACCTCAGCCCATTGACAACTGTCGGCAACCTACCGTTTAGAAGAATTTGCAAAGAATATGGGGTTGATATTACATGCGGTGAAATGGCGTGTGCTGTTCCAATCATTGGTGGGATGCCCCAAGAATGGGCACTGACTAAGCGTCACTCGTCCGAAGATTTGTTTGGAGTCCAACTTTGTGGGCGCAGTTCAAAACTGGTTACATATGCCGCTCAAGTGATCGCAGAAGTTGCCGACGTAGATTTTGTTGATCTTAATCTCGGTTGCCCAATTGATTTGATATTTCGGGAAGGCGGAGGAAGCGCTTTACTTCGCCGACAATCGGTGTTAGAGGTGATGATTCAAAGTTGCTCCCGTGTGTTGGCCGACTACGGGAAAGAGTTTACAGTCAAAACCAGAGTTGGGATTTACGATAACAAGAAGGTGGCGCATGAGCTTATTCCTAAGTTTGAGCAATGGGGTGCCAGTCTAGTCACTGTGCACGGTAGATCCAAAGAGCAACGCTATACGAAACGCGCGGATTGGGAGTATATTCAAAATTGTGCTCAACAAGCAAAAACTATCCCTATTTATGGAAATGGAGACCTACTCAGCTATCAAGATTATAACGATGCTAGAACTCAGGCTCCTGAGCTTTCAGGTGTGATGATCGGTAGAGGTGCTCTGATTAAACCATGGCTGTTTCGAGAAATCAAAGAGCAAAAGCCTCTTGACCCATCCAGTAGTGAGCGAATGGAAATGCTAAAACGTTACATTAACTACGGACTAGAACATTGGGGTAGTGACACCAAAGGCGTGGAAAACACTAGAAGGTGAATAACTGAACCTAATCATTTGCAAAAAGTAATACGAAAAAATTCTAGATTCTTTTTGGAATGGCAGTCGTTTTTGTACCGATATGTTCCATACGGTCTATTGGAAAGACCTCCACAGAAGATCAACCAGCGCCCAGAAGCGTTCCAGGGTCGGGACGATTTGGAAACTTTAATGGCTTCTTCCAACTGTTCCGATTGGGTGAAACTGAGGTAAGAATAACAGTAACGTTTTTTTACGATATGTGAATACATGTAAATTCTTCCAACAGTGAAATGCTACTTGGTCCAGTACCCGAAGGATTTCATTTTGTGCCTAAACATAAGGCAAATGCGTACTGATGAAGGCAACACGACGATAGATCGGTAGTTAAATATTTGAAAAATATACAAATACGTTTAATTGTTGAAAAAAGTTTACTTTATTTCGAGTTGACTGTCGAACTTGTCAATTAATAATACTCCTAAAAACATTATTTCTCAGATCAGTTAACTAGGTATTCAGTTTAGCTAATAAAAATGTGATCTATGAGGCTGTCCGAAGACGAGGCAACAGCACACACGCCATAAAAAAATCACTGGATTTTGCACTAGCTATTCACTGTCCATAATCACAAGTCAATCCCATGTAGATAGGGAATCCCGTAGAACATGAGACTGGTTTGCGATTATGGGCAGTTCACATACTGTTTCTGTTGCCGTGTTAGAATAACTAGAACAAAATCCATTGTGAGTATTTTTGTGCCGTCTGTCCTATTGCCTCGTCTGCAGACAGACATAACAAGAAACTCGACACGTTTGGATACATAAATACCTGCTAGCTTGGATACGTCACATTCGTTTTGTCCACACTCTTAAGGCAGTTGTACACCAGAATTTTGAATGTGGAATTTAGCACGGGATTTCCACCATGGAAAATTTTCCACCTTCATTGTTATTGTTATTTATCAGTGTGCAATCGGGCAATCTCCTCAACCTATTTCTGCAACCTATGTGCATTAACTGTACACCTACCGTCTCACCGTTGCACTTGGCAGTTTCTGCAGTGCTTTATGGTCACACCTATGACCGCGCAGCCAGCTTCCCATGGGCGTTTTGGCGGGTCAGAGCCTGTCCTTCCATGCTGCTCAGAGATACATTGTTCCTATACACATGCATACATTAGTACTTACATTCGTACATACATGCATCGTGGAAACCTGGATAGCTGACGTCAAGGGGTTCAAAGTGTTGATGTAGGCATCAACACTTTGAACCCCAACCCTACGGAAAACTAGGACTGGGATCCGTGGCGTTGACAAATACAAAGCCATGCACGGAGCTAGTGGGGCACCAGGGCACATTCCACAGTAATTTTGCCTTTACCCTGTCAAGCGGTGCTCTAACGGGATTGATTTTCTTTCCCTATCTATTCGTGGGAACAAACCAGAAAACACTAAGAACACTGTAAACATGAGTTTGGAGAAGATTGCAGCGATGGAGGTGCAAGAGGAGAAGGATTGCGCGGAAAGCAAATTTGGAGAGCTACCGAATAGCCGTTCATTGGAGGATGATTTGTCCAGCACTTCGTCCATTCTCAACTCTCCAGATAGCGACGAGTATCGGGCAAGGACCAGCGAGGTGCAGCAACCGGTGGGTCGGAGGGCTCCGAGCATAAAACAAGAGGAACAGGGAGAACTCGTCACTTAAGCGGAACGGCGAAGAAACGCTATGGGTGGCTGCTGAGAAAAGGCTACAAACCCGCTGAAGCGCTAGACGGACACATTATCGCCGAACAATAATGGTGGGAAGGAACCGCAACCGAAAAAGATCAAGGGTCAGGATCCTAGACAGACAATAACAACTGAGCAGCGCCCAACCTTCAACGAAATGGCCAAGTCGCACTCGATGGCCATAATTCCGGTTGGGTACTCCGCAAAGTGCATCTACAAACAAGGGTATCTCGAAACCGCCTGTGTAGACAAAGATACAACTAAGTGGCTGCAGGCTGCCACAGTTGCGATCAAGCCATGGGAAGGCGCTTCATTGGAAGCTGTTGAAGTGTCGCAGATTCCAAAACAAGCGCTTTACATCGGGTATATCCCCGACAGCATCGAAAGGTCCGATGGGAACATCCTCCGCCTGGTGCAAACTCAGAACGACAATTTCTGCACAGAATGCTGCAAGGTCTAGAAGAGAACTACGGTAGAGCTCCAGTTTTCGGTAGATGAGGTTTCAGTGAAACTGATAAGCAGCAGTGAAACTGATAAGCAGCATTCAAGTGAACCTGCACCATGCAAAAGGTGCCACAAGCGTCCTTGCCGAGAGGTTCACCAAAGACCGACTAGACATCGCTCTTCTTCAGGAGCCGTAGGCAAATAAGCATAAAATCTTTGACTTGAATTCCTCAACTGACAATATAGTATATTGAAACGACCAGCCAACTCTATAAGTTGCACACACTAAACCAGCCAAAAGTTGTGTAGTAATTTCTTCTTGTTGATGAATTATTTTTATTTTGTACCCTTGTTTGAGATAACCTAGGACCCTTACGAGGAAGTTCAGGTGAGTTTGTATTAGGTCTTTTCCTAGAGTTTCCTAGCGGAGCCAAAGAATGCCCCTCACAAGGGACGTTGGAGGCGTTATCGTCAGTTGGCAAGAGATCGAATGGGTTTTCGGAGATAAGTGGAACAGCTCTTTTAAGCATTTCTGCGTAAGAGCGTCTGGAGCGATCTTTGGCGGATCGCTTCAGTTTATCCGCGCGAAGTTTGTACGTTGGGCGTGTCAAAAGTTCATGCGGATTCTCCCCACAGTAAACACACTTCTCAGCAGGCCTACTGCAGGTATCATCCGCATGGCATTCCCCACATTTACCGCACCGTTGCTTATTGCTCCAGTAGGTGGCCCTGTGACCTAGCTGCTTGCAATTGGAACAATTCATGACCCGCGGTACAAACAAACGCACAGGTAGACGAGCTCCTCCCACTTCAACGTAGCTCGCAAATGCGGCGAAGGTTACGCAAAACAAGTCTGATGGATAGTAATTCCCATCTTCGATGGACTTTGAGTGCAATTGCTTGCACTCCAAAATCTTAACTGATTGAAGGTTAGGGTCCTTAAAGCGGCCAACCCCATCATTCATCAGATCATCGACAGTTAGACCTGCATCACTTACCACACCGTCGATCTCCACATCACGAGAAGGAATGTAGACGCGATACTCCAGCGCACAGAGGAGTAACTAGAACAAATTCTTGGCCAATGACCAAAAAAAAATTTTTTTCGATTTTTTATTAAGTTATATTTTTTTTAGATACCTAAAAGCATACTGCATATTGTAGCAAAATAAAGAGTTTGCCAAAAATTGCTAAAGATTTTTTGTATGGATGCAAAATGGTGATATTTTAAGGGGTTTTTAATCATTTTTTATTATACAGGGTGTTTGGTTCATGGTTAAGAATCTCTCGGGGGGTGATAGACTGCCATATTTGGAGAAAAAAATTGTTCTACACATACCATCAAATCTCAACCGTTACAGAGTTATTGAACTTTTTGTGTAAAAAACTTATTTGTCTTAAAATACCTCTAACTTTAAAAGTATACTTTGTATTTTAAATGTTTTAGTTCCATTCGAAAGGTGAGAAAATTTTCTATTGAATGGTGTTCTCTTATCTTTTAAGTAATTAGTTTTAATTACCTTTTAACTGTAAAGTAGTTAAAAGTTAGTGTTTTTGAGGAGGTTTTTGCTAATTTTCGCGAAATAATGAAGTATGATTATAGCAATATCCAGTATCCAAAAGTTGAGTATTTAGGACGATTCATAATTTGTTCTTGGACGTCATATTTCTATCTCTTCTCATTTCTTAGTAATTTAATTACTATACTTTTCCCGTAACCGACTTGCAAGTGCTTAAAAGACTCTAATCTAAAAAATATGCTTTATATCATTATTTACAAGATTTAATTGGAAAGCTGAGAAAATTTCCTATCAATGTATGTACAAATGTCTTTTAGTTAAGTGTACTAAATGATTTTTTACTAACGAAATATCTCAAAATTTGTGTTTTTTGGAGAGTTTTTTAATTATTCTAATTATTAATCAACGAAATTTATCGTTACTATTGTTCATTTGATGCCCCTTAATGTTCTCTATAGCTTTTAATTTGACACTTTATCTACATCTCTTTTCATTTTGCTGCTATTTAATAGTTAACACAGCATGGCCTCGCCACAAATGTAGTGGATTCGAAATCGTTATTTTTGCATATGAAACGATGTGATAAAAACGATTTTGCGTCGAAACCAAAAGAGATAATTGAATGGAGTCAAAGAAAGAACTGTAGAGCTTGCTGAGATGCATTATTTCCATGATAATAATGGTGATGTTTATAATTTACTATTTTAAGAAAATTAACGAAAATGCTAATAATAGCACTAACTTTAAACTAATTTACTTTTAAAAGAATACTAAATTCACTTAACTGAAAGGTATTAATACATTTTTCACTGTAAAATTTTCCTGGCTTTCGAATAAAAAGAAAAAAAGTACAATAAGTGCCGTAATTTTTCAATTAGAGCTGGTACTAGTGAAAATAACATAAAAATATCCAAGTTGAATAACCCAAAATCATGAAAATAAGAAAAGGTAAGTGTATCATGTCAAAGAACAAATTAAGCAGCTCATCAAGACTAACAATCTGAATTATTAAAAAGATGAGGTTAACTATTATGATTTTCAAGAAATGAACGAAAAATCGTCTGAAATTGTTTAATTTTCAATAAATTACTTTGAAAAGGCTATTTAAACTCATTAGCTGAAACATGTGAGGGCATCACTCAATGCGAAATTTTCTCACCTTTCGAATGGAACTAAAACATTTAAAATACAAAGTATACTTTTAAAGTTTTAAAGTTTAAAGAGTTATTTTAAGACAAATAAGTTTTTTACACTAAATGTTCAATAACTCTGTAACGGTTGAGATTTGATGGTATGTGTAGAACAATTTTTTTCTCCAAATATGGCAGTCTATCACCCCCCGAGAGATTCTTAACCATGAACCAAACACCCTGTATATCCAGCAAAATCGCTTTCTAATGATGATGACTGTATTAAATAAGACAATATTATAACAAACGTAATTGAACACAACTATTTGTGTAATCTCAGCTTAAAAATAACCGAAAATAGTAGTGTTTCTGTGTATTGGACCAGCTTTAGAAACACCCTTTTAAAACATTTTATTCCAAATTTGAATGATAGAAAAGTTACATTATACGGCAAGATCCGGCAAAGTTGCTGAAACAACATTACAAAACAAGATTCCGGCTATCCGAAAAACATTCAATCTCTTCCGATCTTTTCCGATCCACCAATTCCAAGCGATTTGAAAATATTGATATTTCCACTAATTTGAGATACGCCAAAATGCTGCGGGGCCAAATACTATGTTTGGCAAAATGTATATCTATGAATATGTGCTCAGGTTTCCCTTTTCTTCTCCCTTTTCCACTGACCAACTGTTGATGCATCGGGAAAAACAAATGTATTCACAAAGATTACCTCAAAAATACTAGTATTCGGAAGGATCTAGAAAAATGACCTCTGCACTGGTAGGTGGATAGATGCCAAATTGTCCCAAAAACTAGTTATTTTCTATTTTTAGTTCATATTAAGGCATAATAACAGCAATAGCCGCAATAAATAGTTTTGGCCAGGATTCGACCCCAGTTACTCCTCTGTGCAGCGTAAAGAGGCTATTGCCAACGATACCATTGGCCTGTTTCAAGTCAGTAACGAGCAACAATAACGCCCCAGGGTTAGGCAGAATCAAATTCAACTTGCTGAAGAATCTGCCTGACACTGCAAAAAGGCGCTTGTTGAATTTATTTAACAAGTTTCTTGAGGGTAACATTGTCCCTCATGACTGGAGGCAATTGAAGATCATCGCCATCCAAAAACCAGGAAAACCAGCCTCCGACCACAACTCGTATCGGCCGATTGCAATGCTGTCCAGTATTCGGAAGTTGTTAGGGAAAATGATCTTGTTTCGCCTCGACAATTGGGTTGAAGCAAATGGCTTAATGTCAGATACACAGTTTGGCTTCCGCAAAGGCAAAGGGACGAACGATTGCCTTGCGTTGCTTTCTACAGAAATCCAAATGGCCTATGCAAACAAAGAGCATATGGCATCAGTCTTCTTGGATATTAAAGGGGCTTTTGACTCAGTTTCTATCAACATTCTGTCAGAGAAGCTGCACCAGCATGGTCTTTCGCCAATTTTAAATAACTTTTTGCTAAACCTGTTGTCTGAAAAGCACATGCACTTTTCGCATGGCGATTTAACAACATCGCGATTTAGCTACATGGGTCTTCCCCAGGGCTCATGACTAAATCGCCTGCTCTACAATTTCTACGTGAATGACATTGACGATTGTCTAGCCAATTCATGCACGCTAAGGCAACTTGCAGACGACGGCGTGGTCTCTGTTACAGGGCCCAAAGCTGCCGACTGGCAAGGACCATTACAAAATACCTTGGACAATTTGTCTGCTTGGGCTCTTCAGCTGGGTATTGAGTTCTCCACGGAGAAAACTGAGTTGGTTGTTTTTTCTAGGAAGCGTGAGCCGGCGCAACTCCAGCTTCTATTAATGGGTGCAACGATCAACCAGGTTTTCACATTTTAATATCTCGGGGTCTGGTTCGACTCTGAAGGTACCTGGGGATGTCACATTAGGTATCTGAAACAGAAATGCCAACAAATGATCAATTTTCTCCGGACAATAACTGGAACATGGTGGGGTGCGACAACGATATTGTCGGTGATGGAGTACGGGTGTTTCTGTTTCCGCTCCGCTGCGAACATACACTTCATCAAACTGGAGAGAATCCAGTATCGTTGCTTGCGCATTGCCTTGGGTTGCATGCACTCGACCCATACGATGAGTCTCGAAGTGCTGGCGGGCGTTCTTCCGCTAAAAAATCGATTTTGGGAACTCTCATATCGATAGCTCATCCGATGCGACATTCTGAACCCGTTGGTGATTGAAAACTTTGACAGGCTCGTCGAGCTTAATTCTCAAACCCGATATATGGCCTTGTACTTCGACTACATGACATAGAGCATTAATCCTTCTTCATATACTCCCAACCGTGTTCGTTTTCTAGATACTTCTGATTCTACTGTATTCTTCGACACATCCATGAAGGAAGAGATTCGTGGAATCCCGGACCATATACGCCCGCAAGTGATCCCCAATATATTTTATAATAAATTCCGAGAAGTCGACTGTGACAAAATGTTCTACACTGAAGGATCAAATCTCGATGGGTTCACTGGCTTCGGTATCTTCAACAATACTATCAGCGCTTCATTCACGCTCAATGATCCCGCTTCAGTTTACGTCGCAGAGTTAGCTGCAATTCAGTACACCCTTGGGATCATCGACACTCTGCCCACAGATCACTACTTCATCATTTCGGATAGCCTCAGCTCCATCGAGGCTCTTCGTGCGATGAAGCCCAAAAAGCAATTCCCATATTTCCTGGGGAAGATACGGGAGTCCTTGTGTATGTTATCTGAAAAATCTTATCAAATTACCTTTGTTTGGGTCCCCTCTCATTGCTCTATCCCGGGCAATGAAAAGGCCGACTCATTAGCAAAGGTGGGCGCATTAAATGGCGGCATATAGGAAAGACCAATCTGCTTCAACGATTTTTTTAGTATTTGTCGTCAGAGGACACTCAACAGTTGGCAAACCTCGTGGAGCAATGGTGAACTTGGACGATGGCTACATTCCATTATCCCAAAGGTATCAACGAAGCCTTGGTTCAGGGGGATGGATGTGGGTCGGGATTTTATTCGTGTAATGTCCCGACTTATGTCCAACCACTACACCTTGGATGCGCATTTGCGGCGTATTGGGCTTGCGGAGAGTAGTCTGTGCGCTTGTGACGAGAGCTATCACGACATCGAGCACGTTGTCTTGGTATGCGCCGGGTACTTGGACGCCAGGTCTCAGTTAAAGGATTCCCTTCGGGTCCAAGGTAGACCACCCAATGTCCCAGTCCGAGATATGCTGGCAAATCGTGATTTCCCCTATATGTCCCTTATTTATACTTTCATAAAAATGATAAATATCCCAATTTAGCCCCTCTCTTTTTATTTCTCGTTTTTAGAAGTTTTCTCCTGCCTTGTGGGACCGATCAGCTCCAGACTGCAACTATGTAACCGCCGTCGCACTTACCGCTACGGAAACTGAAGCGAGAGCAACTCGAGGTCCGATGACTTTTGAAGGATTCCCCGCGGGTCCGAAGAATACCATCCGCCAATCCGACCTACTAGACTGAGGCGCTAATTTGTTTCGCTGATCTCTCGTTTGCTCGAAAGTTGCAAGTTTTGCTCTTCTCTCCCGGTCACCATCTACGCTTTCTCTCCCCTGTCCTGGATACAACTGCTTCTACAGCCCCCCTCTGAATATCTTGACCAAGCATAAGTCTCCGCTAAAAAAGTCTAAATTTGTATTCTGTATTCCTAGTTTTAAGATAGTTGTAATTTTACCTCTTTGTTAAAACTATTGTCCCCCATCTTGTAAATAGAATTGGATCCCTAGTTTTAAAACACCTGTGAAATTTCTCATAAATATTTGTTCCCTCTTTTGTGTACCAAACTATATTGTTAGTTTTAAGATAACTGTAAATATTTCCTAAAAAACTATTACTATTGATTTCCTTGTTTTAAAATTTTTCATAAAAAAAATCTTTTGCCCCCTCTCTTGTGTATAGAATCTTATTTCTAGTCTTAAGATAGCTGTAAAATTTTTCTCTTTAAAAAAAATATTTCAACATTGTAACCTCCTAGTTTTAAATTTCCAAAATGTAAAAACAAAAGAATTTGGCACCGCCAAGCTAACGCATTTATGCCAAAATCAAAAACAATAAAAAAAATCGAAAAGAAAAGTAAAAAATGAAACACTTTACCAGTTGGTTCCTGACGAGCTGGTAGGTGAATTGATCCTTCGTTTCTTTTGTCCGTCACCCGCGTGACCTTCACACAGTAGAGTGCTGGTATAGCTCGTCTAAACAAAGCCGTCTTTCAGACAAGAAAACTGTTTAGTACCGCACTGCACTGCACTACTTGACACAATTTAACGTTTATAATGTTTATACTCCAGCCCTTGCTGGGATAAACACCTTCACCGATATCGCCTAACTCAAGGTAATGTTACAACAAACAACGCGCGTGTGTAAACTGAAAGGGCGCTCGGTTACGAATGTAATCTAGTTCATAACATTTATCATTTTCTTCATTTAATTCATTTTACACTGATTATTTTTTATTCATGTTACCAACTTTATTCATTTTGTTTATGTAATTTAGTTTATTGATATTATTATTTTATCAATATTAATTATTTTATTTATTTTAATTTTTTTTCATTTAATTTATTTTATCATTTTTTTAATTTATTTATTTCATTTTATTCAGCTTCTTCGTTATGTTAATTTTATTGATTCCTTTCGGTCATTCCTTTTATACATTTCATGGATTTTATAACTGTTTACCATTTTTTACCGCAAAAATTTTCAAATTTCATGTAATTTCTTGATTTTCTATAATTTATTAAGTTTATTCGAGCAAAACTCGAAACTGCGTTCATCTCACCGCTAGTTGGGTGCCCACTTTACCTGAGTTCTGCAAACTAATGAATGATTCAACAGTCATATGTGTAAGAAATGTCCCATCTCACTGTAAGGTGGATTAAGTCGGTTTTTAATTATGAAGCCAGTTTTATTCAACGTGGATTATATAAGCTGATAAAAAATAGGGGCTCGACTTGATGAGGGCAACGAGATGTTGCTTACGTGCAGAGAAAGAACATTCCTATCCTGAGGCTACATTCAAGGTTTTCTGAGTGTTTTGAGCTCAAAATTTCGAAAGTGCCATCGATCACGTATTCAAACGAAGAAAAAACTTCCTTTTAGTTAATCAAATACATTGCGAATGTTACCTTTCTTATGAAAAACATAATTTGGTTCACATTTGTCACAGAAGAATGAACGTAAGCCAGCAGCGGAACAGTTAATAAACAACAAAACTTACTGATAATGGATGATCAAAATAATATACCATGAAAACCTGACTAGCCGATAAGAAAAAAAAATGTGTTCAATATAAGAGAAGAGAGTGGTGTTTCTCCCAGCCAGTCGAGTATTAGACAGTAGAATTTCGGTGCTGCTTTCGCAGTTGATATTCAGTATAGGTACAAGTTCAATCCAGCGTTGTTCGTTCGATGTTAAAATCGTCCGCGTCGATCGCAGTCGGCAAACAAAATTTGAAGATCCAGTTCAACACAGTTTGATAGTAGTGAATATATTCTATATTTCAAAGGTATAAGTGGAATAGTGGTATAGTGTAAAATTGTGCTCTAGAATTTCACTGTAGACTAATAACATATATTATCTTCGTTTTCTTGTAGTGATTGTTCAAGGGTGTTTGGTAGCGTATGGTGAACTCGCTCTTAACTATTATTAACCTAAAAATGATGGTCTAGTTAGCTCTGATTACTTGGATATGTATCCACTTTCTTATCAATTTCATAATTTATTGGAGACAATAGTTCGTTTAGCTGGTTGCTGACTGGTGTAGATGTTATTTATAACTTCACCACAGCACTGCAAGAAGCCGGTTCTGTGCTTTATTTTGCTTCGATTTTGTTTTCGTCTATCATCTACTCACTATAACTCGAGTTTCGTTTTTGGTAATTTGACATTGACGACCGTGACCTTTCGTATTTCATATGTTGTCTGCTCCGACACAGATTTGATTAGCAACAGTAACTGTTTTGCGTAGATTCACAGCCGGATGTTTTTAATCAGTTAAATAGTATAGTTGATGAAATGATACAAACTATGCAGCAATTTTCAACCTTTGATAGCCTTCAATATTTGGAATATGTGACAACAATTTTGTCTACGATGTTAGAACTGATAAAACTCTAGCATCTATGGAAATTCTCAAAATTTAGCATCGCTCTATCAAACCGGTCTTGTCAAGATTAAAACTATTCTCGTATTCTGTGCTTTTTTTTCCATTATGTTTTGTGATTATTTGACACTGAACTAATAAGACTTAAAGTTGTTTCTTGAAAAGGCGAAAAAGTTATGTTTAGAATTAATATCAGCATGTGTAGTTGATTTACTGCAAATGTGACTTGGATAGATTCCTAGCAGACATATAGCACGTATTCCCGAATTAATTTATGATTTCATAAAATAAATCCATTCCCTGTCGGGCGATCTTACTTTGACCATAACCCCCGAAAAGAAAGATGTTGGAATATTCTTCAACTCTCTCTGGTTATCTTATTGACCAGTGCCTTTTCGGTTTTCGCGACGAAATTGTTCGAATCGATCCTCCGAATGATGTTCACTTATACACGTTCAATTGATCGCAGCTGGGGTTAAGCGGAGGAACAAGACGCGGAAGGATTTCGCTACCTTGTCTTCCGGTTTTCCACATTAGCGCTTTCTGCATCTTTCGGTCACGCAAAATCGTCGGACGCCCGGCATGCACTCTATGCTCTCACTTTTCTTCAGGAGCACCAGGATCTTGAATATGGGCGCGCGGCTGTATCCGCCCAACACAGAGTGCGCCACTATGACGGACTTCTTCACTCTACTTCACAAGCCTGTTGTTCGCATGTAAAAAGGGACGATTAATTGCATAAATCACACCGTCCTTGAACAAAAAACCTGATAGCGCCATTGATTCTCTTTTTCACAAATACTAGAGAGAAGGGAAACTAGAGTTCATTTCTTCTGGTGGAGTGTATTACGATGCTAAGAAGACCAGTTAATTTATAAAAGATTATCTTATTTATTAACCAGCAAATCGTGAAAACTTTACAAAAGGCAAATATTAAAGCAGTGAAGTAGTGGTGACAATCCTGGGACGGGAACTGCGGACATATGTTTTCTTTTTTTCTGTACATTTTATCGTTCAGCCTCACATATTTTAAACGGGATGCCTGCATTTGACGTTAGGTTCACTCATATCCGCACGACCTACCCCAGGTAGTAACTACTTCGCCAAATTCTGGTTTCTATCTATACTTCATCCAACAATCCTACTGAAAGTATATTGTTTCTATAATTATGATTAGTATGGTATTTCGCATTGTTTTAATGTTTACCCAATTTTACCGGTCAAAAATAACTGGATTACTACTGGACCTCGACAACGTGGAACTATCGACAAACATATGATTACGGCGTAAAAGCCATCTGTCAACATTCTCTTTGAAAGGCAACTCCGGACAAACTGTTATTGGCCGTCATTCAGAATAAAAGAGAAAAATCTTCTTTTTTGTTTACTACCAACATCTGTGGCTAGCAGATAACAGCTTGTCCGGAATTTTCACTCAAAGTGAATTTTGACAGTAAGCTCATACGTCCTAATCATATGTTTGTCGAGAACTAGCCACTAAATATCATTTTTACTCTAGGATAGCTAATTATGAGTAATAAATAACCTTTCCATAATACATTTCTAGTTACAGCTGGAACACAGTTTGAGAAGTTCAATATGGCGAGTACGTATGTAGAGTATATCCATAGTTATCGTTCTTTCTTATAACGCATGGAATGATTTCTTATGTTAATATCTTTTTGACGAGAATTTGTGTATTTATTTGTTTATTTATTATCTTTCAACTATCTCACACTTTTCTGATATACTAATGTGTAAAAAAGCAGTAAATTTAATAGTGGAACAGAGGGATAAATGGAACGAGTAAGCTAAACTACCTATATGCTAGTATATCTCAAATTATCCCGTAATTACAATTTTGCTTTCGCTTATGTCGATGTGAACTTGTTCATCTGTATTGACAAAAATTTGGTTTTTTTTATCTTCCCACTATCACACACTAATATTCCGTATGCGTGATACTGTTTGCAATGCAGAAACTAAAAAAATAGTTTTGATTTCTTTTATTTATTTTAAAGGGAAATGTTTCCTAAAGTCTCTAACTTCATTAATCCTCAATATGCTTTTGGAGCGCACGACAAATCTAATAATGAGTCTGTGTCCATATCTCGGGATACGGATGAATGTTTTTTTTTCTGAGGCTTGCTGTACTTCCGCAGTGGCGTTTAGAATAAACTTTGGCCTCTATTTTTTGAATCCAAAGATTTATTTGAAACGGCTCAATGCGTTAGCACAACTGAGCCGTGGGTCTTTTAATTTTTTACAATAAGTAAAAATAAAAAAGTAAAATGCTAAGAATGTCGGTCTGCCAGATCTTGTTGACGCAGTTTGCTGCTGCGTGTTGAGATCGTTTTCCTTGGCGGTGAAGCCGCTTCGGGGTCACTCAGTCTGCCTTCTCTCGCGTTATCGTTCCCGTCCATGTCATCATCGGTACTGATTTCTTGCTGTTTACGATCGAGGTTCTTATTTGTTTCTTGTTCTTACGGGTCGCTGTTGTAAATCCGTCTTCATCGGTATTTTCTTCTTTATTGGCGATGCTAGTTGTTGGTTTGGGAGCGGTTGTCGTGGTCGTTGTACCCGCATTATTGGTTAATTCAGTGGCGTAGCCAGGGGGGGGGGGGTTTTGGGGGTTAAACCCCCCCCCCCAAACCAAAATTAATTGGATCGAAAAAAAATTGATACTGACGAATTTAATTTAATATTCCACAAAATATTTTTGGAAAAATATTCTCTGATCACTACATTGGGAGCTGTGTTTAAAGCGTCATGAGAACTTTTGGAAAATTGTGGGAAGGGGATCTTGTAACTTATCTCTTAGCCAAAATCCCATAGTTATCAAATTACTTCAATGTAAAATAAAATAACTGTCTGAATTATTATGAGCTCATTTTTGGAAAGATGCTTCAAAATATGGATTAGAGACAATTTTTCGAATGGGAATCTAAATTTGAATAGGTTGATTGCATATAAAACATAAGCTTGTTTACCGAAATCTTACATACATTTCAACATTTGCTGAAAATGTATTTTTTTAGATTGTGTAGAGTTTAGACAACAATTCAATATGGTTAACAACAAGAATAACATTTCAGAAACTAGTTGAAAGCTGATGTAATTTTGTCTCTAGCAGGTCAGGATCGGTTTTATGAGCATTGGATTTTTGTTGTATTATCAACTATATGAATAGCCTCTTAGCAGGATGCAATTAATGGCATACTAAAATTTTGTGTGCTACGTACTAGTACTGCAAGTTGTGAGGTTGACTAATGAAGAAAAGGAAAATTAATGCTCGATAAATTTTTAACGGTCACGATCACATTCATTCGAAGCTGCCAAATTTCGATGTTAAGTAACATTGAAGAATTTCAAAACGTAAAACTGTTCATCTGCTGATAGAATAATTTTGACGGTTAATCCTCCTAGAAGTAATTATAGTCAAGCATTACTCTTCAACCAAATTTGGGTCGAGACTTAATGTCTCCAGCAAAGTTTTCGAAAGTGCTATTTCAAACAACTTTGTCAAAGACATAAATATCCCACATATTCAGAGTATCGAAATATAGTAGTAGAAAACCTTTACAACAAGCTATTCTGAAATTACTGTATTTGATAAATCTCTTCTGCGGTAATTAAATAATAAATTCACATTGCGTTCAAGGTGCCTTTGAAGCTTACAAAAAAATAAGGGAACTGGATTTAAAACAAATAATTCCCAGATATTAAAAGGACTCAAAAACACAAAGAGTGATTCCATTTTCAGGAGCTCGCATCAATTCGGCGCTAGCTTAGTCCGCCCACCAAGTTAGTGTCGGATTCTGATGAGATGAAGTCGAAACGCAAGTTTCAGTTCCATCCATCCATAATTTAGTTATAGGTTTTGTGTTCTCAACTCGCAATGATTGTTTCAAACAATTTTATTCGTAGCGCAGAAAAAAATAGTTTACACCTAAATTTTTCTTCACTAAGGAGAAATATAGCAGGTTAGATCGCAATTTTTGACTTCATTGACATATTATACAAGAAAATAATCTATAGAGGTTTGAAAACTGTTCCATGTTGACCCTTCTTGTTTGTAGACTGGAATAACATCTGTTAGACTACTTATGTTTTTGTGTTTTCAATAATTTATCAAACTCATATTAAATTTTAGCATTTTTTCAAAAAAATTGCGATTTTCATCAAAACCCCCTCCAAACCAAATTTCTGGCTACGCCACTGGGTTAATTGGATCGTTGTTTTTGGTTCATCTGAAGGTGTCGGTGGCTGCTTGTTAGAGTTGACTGTAGTAGATGAGTTTTGACTAGTTGCTTCGGCGCATGTGTTTCGGTATAGGCTGTATGGTTACATAATTGGCATGTTAGGATCTGCCCTGGATTTGTAATAAGTGTTATTTGCTTATAGGTCACGCCATTCTTCGGTGATTTGCATTCGATAGTCATGTAAGAAGGTATTGGTTTAGTCACTCGCATCCTCTCAATACGAACGCCGTTGGGAATGCCGGTAAAAAAATCTCCAGGTTTCTTTCGTAATAGATTCTACTACTCCACATTGCGACATGATTTGTTTGATGTAATCTTTCTTAGTGCGCGGGGCCAAATCATGTCATTTTCCATATGCACCGGGATCTTGATTCTGGTGTTATTAAACTCGACCTCGTGTTGTATGTTGTTCTTTTCAATGAAGTTTTCTGCCTGTGCTAACAGGCACGTAGCCAGAGGGGGGGCTAGAGGGCTAAAGCCCCACCCCGAAAAATTTCAAAAATAAATTTAAGAAACAACATGTTTTTCGGTGACTCTTAAAAAAAATGTATCTTGTTTGGTTTCAACAAATTAATGCGAGAATTGTGAGGAAGATTGCTATTTCGAACCACCGAAGACAGCGGTCAGGATATCTACTCAGTATGCTGAGTGTGATAAAACAGTTCCCTTCATGTTGTGTGACTCGTCGGAAGAACAAAAGAAACTGTTACTTTAATTCTTGCTGTGGGGATCTGTCGAATGATTGAGTCGCAGAAGCAAGAAGTAGTGCTCCAGCCAAATACAGAGGCTATTGACTTCCGGTTTTTTCGCATAAGATCGATCTTATGCGAAAAGACCTGAAGTCAATAGCCTCCGTATTTGGCTGGAGCAACATTCATGATGTGAAATATTTGCTGAAGGTGAATATGGAGGTTATGCTTACGAACATCGCCTTTAACGAGTTTAACCATGTCAGGCGTTCAGTGCTGATGCCATTTAACAAATTAGCCCAGCGAAACCAGTCATTTTGCATAACAACTTGAAACATGTGGTTGATCCTCATATATATGGACGATGAGAAAATCAATGCTCGGCTACAAGATCTGATACCACTTACTTGCACCGTGGCTATTAAAAGATTCCTGTCACATTTGGAAAAAAATTGTATTTATTATAAAGGATACATCTAGGAAGTAATTCCCAATATATTAAATGGTGTTTTTGTGGTGAAAATCTAGGTGAACAGACATATTTTCTCCAACCTGACCCTGCACGTAAAAACTGAATGCGATAGTATTATTTTACACATTATATCTTTGCATATACATAGTCTCCAAAACCATTTCCTGAAAAACAAACATTTGCCAAATTTTGGCTGCTGTTCGGATAATATTGACGGCAAAAACTATCTCAAAATCAATGGTCGGCACCGTCATTGAGGAAGTCGACACTCGTGACACGTCAGAAATTCGCGAACATGGACATGGCAGTAACCACTATGATGATAAGGAAGTGTACGAGATAGAAATGAACAACCACCGCGACACTGTTGGTTAGGAAAAATATTTCCCAGCCTAGTAAATAGTTCTCCACACGCAATCGCTAGTTGTTCGCACGAGATCTGTAGGACAACCATTTACGTTTTATCACTTTCATTCTTCACATCATGGAAATATATTTAAGATACAAGGCTTCATTTAGCTAATGCATTGAACCGAATAAAATAAACGAAATATATAATAAAAATGCAGAAGTTTTATAGAAAAGTGAGCTCAAAAACTGTCCCAAAATGAGAACTTTATCGCTAGTGGTTGTGTCTAACAAAACTCAGATATCATGTTATATATTAGCCAGAATAAAGTTAGTTAAAATATAAGCAAATTGAATTTCTGTAATAGGTTAGTGCACTGTACACTTAGTAAAAACATCAGGAATCTCACTCAAGCGTGCTAGACAAAAACATTTCCGTTAGTTGATGACAATATAGTCGAGAAGACAGTTTTTGTTTTCGCGTCATTTTAATGCAATAGTACAGTATTTCGGTTGACACTCAATTTCATTTTATGCGGAGAATGCCTTCCGTATTTAAACATGATTAGTCCGCAAAGTAGTGATATTTTAAACAATCGAACAATAAGCAAGAAAAATGCCAAAAAATAAACAAGCCAAAAAGTGGTAAAACAGTGGTTTTTCTGAGGTGTTCATCAACCCACGAATTGTATACCGTCGTATGTTACTAATTTTGTTGACATACAGAAACGTACATAGTAGCGGTAGGACTATCTGTTGTGATTTTATCCTTACTTTTCAACGGATGTCAATTGATGCTAAACCACATATTAGTCAATCAATCATAACAAACTTAATGTTGTAAGCAGCAGCATTTCTGTCTCTTTCGATGGTTTCCAATTAATGTCCATGTAAGTCTAAAAACGACGTGACGATACAGTGAACAAACATCAGTAGCCTATGACGGGGAGCGACTAAAATGTTGTAACTAGTTGAGTCTACAGTCAATAAGTTGGGATTAATGTTTCGATTTCATGTTTCCGTTTTATTTGTGTTCGTTATGGAGTAAAATGAGAGAGATGAGCTGAGATCACGAAGAAAAAGAGAGAAAAAATAATAAATAAATCGAAATCGACTCAAGAGCAGCTGTTCTATATTTTCTGGGCACTCAACTACAGAACAACAGAAATCATCAAAGAAAGTTGGCCTTACACCTACGTTACTCTTCGGCAGAGGTGAAGTAAGTGCGATGTATACCCGTCCATGTGTCGGAATAAAAAGATGCTGAAATTATTGAGCTTGTTCATATTTATAATATCTAGTTCTTTTTTTCAATCTAAAGTTTTATTTGAAACGGCTCAATGCGTTAGCACAACTGAGCCGTGGGTCTATAAGTAAAAATAAAAAAAAATTCTAAGAATGTCGGTCTGCCAGATCTTGTTGACGCAGTTTGCTGCTGCGTGTTGAGATCCTTTTTCTTGGCGGTGAGGCCGCTTGGGGGTCATTCAGTCTGCCTTCTCTCGCGTTATCGTTCCCGTCCATGTCGTCATCGGTACTGCTTTCTTGCTGTTCACAATCAGAGGTTCTTATTTGTTTCTTGTTCTTATGGGTCGCTGTTGTATATCCGTCTTCATCGGTATTTGCTTCTTTATTGGCGATGCTAGTTGTTGGTTTGGGAGCGGTTGTCGTGGTCGTTGTACCTACATTATTGGGTAATTGGATCGTTGTTTTAGGTTTATCTGCAGGCATCGGTGGCTGCTAGTTAGAGTTGGCTGTAGTAGATGAGTTTTGACTAGTTGCTTCGGCGCATATTTTTCCGTAGTAGGCTGTATAGTTACAGAATTGGCATGTTGGGGTCTGCCCGGGATATGTGATTAGCGTTGTTTGCTTATAGGTCACGCCATCCTTCGATGATTTGCATTCGATAGTCATGTAAGAAGGTATTGGTTTGGTCATTCGCATTCTCACAATACGAATACAAATGCCGTGAAAAAAAATTTCTAGGTGTCATTTGTAATAGATTCTAATTCTCCATTTGCGACATGATTCGTTTGATGAAATCTTCCTTCGTGCGCGGGGCCAAATCATGGATACGCACGTCCACCATGTCGTTTTCCATATGCACGGGGATCTTGATTCTGGTGTTATTAAATTCGACCTCGTGTTGCATGTTGTTCTTTGCAATGAAGTTTTCGGCCTGTGCTAAGCTTCTAAACGTGATCAAAACACAGTTTTTTACGTGATGTAGCTGAATGTAGGTAACTTCAGCGAGATTAAGCTCCATTTTCACTTAACTAATTGTTCCACTTACTGAACTGTTCGTGTTATCCCGTAGCACAGGCACTTTTGCTTCATTTGGCAAACTCATTTCACTCCGCAGCCAGGAGCAACGATACAATTTGTATGTGCACTGATATAGAACAATAGCTAGCTTGATTCACTGGTGCCTATAGCCTGCTATAGCGTAGCGATTTTTTTTGCTTCTGCTTTTTGCGACGTCAGAAGATAGACCTTCTAGTTCTTTTGGTAATACATTTGACAAAATTTCACGTACCGTCAAGTTACCAGTTACCGTGCGTTTAGGTGGATTTGACGTGACTTCCATTCCTGTTTTTTACCAAAATGAAAACCGCTCTCATAGTCACCGTAAAAATACCTATCTAAATACGTCACAATTTAGAAATAATATAAAACTATTAGCAACAAAACGAGAATAAGTAGTTGAGGACATTTGTTTGGCACCAGTGCACGTTATATGATCAACTCACCGTGTATTTAAAATTTTGATTCAACTTTAGTTGGAATGTTTCAATAAAACGATGAAACGAGAGGATTTGGGATCCGGATCTCTCCGATAGATTCAGGAAGCTAGTTCTTTAAATTTCGTGATTTTGAAACTGCACGGTGAACGAAACATGCACGGCGACTGGCGACTTGAAGGAAAATTAGAAGATATTAGTAATCAGTGTTTTCATTCGATTTGTAGACAATTTTCTTTAATAAATTAAATTGTGGGCAGTTTCCTTCAGTTGATTTAATCATTTAAATTTATATTTTGATTCTATTGATCACCAAAAATCCTTCTTAACTGGGGCTCTAATCTACCAGACCAAGGCTAGTCTTGAAAATAGTTTCATTTAAATAGAATATACCAAAAAATTGTGTTAGCATGATGCCTTAGAACTGGTAATACTCGCAGAACGCAAGACAAAGAAAATAGAAGTTGAACCGTCTCTGCGCATCTACAAATCGCTCGCTAAATCAGAAGATTTTGTGCGAATTTCGACATTCTCTTCGTTCGTACATTTTATGGATATTTTTCTACTCATTTCGGTTTAGCATCTTCTACGCCTTTTAAAGGTGTAGCTTGGAACACCTAGTGTTTTCTAGCACCGTCAAGCATTGTCATATTCGGTTAGCGCATAAATACTGTGAACTCTAGAATATACTTTGTTGTAACGAGAGTAAGTACTATAACCTTTCTTGTGACAATGAACATATTTTTAGGATTGTCTTAGATTTGAAATTGATTTCATTATGAGCTTTTCAAAATTTAATTTAGTTTCTAGTGACTATATCAAATTGTCAGAATTAAAAGCTTTATGTAAATTTTTTTAAGCCCCTCCCGAAACAAAATCCTGGCTATGGGCCTGTGTGCTAAACTTCTAAACGTGATCAAAACACAGTTTTAACGTTATGTAGCTGAATTGTAATTTTCAGCGAGATTAAGCTCCATTTTAACTTTAACTAATTGCTCCACTTCCTGAACGAAATCGTGTTATCCCGTAGCACGGGCACTTTTGTTTCATGTGACACGGAACCTCATCTTGTTAACATACCACATTCGGCTTCGGTTCTTATTGCTTTTGAAGGAGGGATTATTATATAAACGGTCAAAATCCTGCTGAATCTTTGCGTGCAATTCAAAAAAGTCTTCAAAATAAAAAAAGACTTTTTTTATTTTGAAGACTATTATAAATATGTACATTTTTTCGTTGAAAATCGTTCCTTTGGGAGAAATTAACGCGCAAAGTCGACATGTTTTTTCAGTTCGCATCCCGGATTGCAAGAGAACGGTTTGTTTGATTTTAACGAAACAAAATTACATATTTGCAATAAATTCTTAAAAAAAACTTTGACAATGGAAACTTTTGAAGTAGAATATTTCTAACGTTTCAATATAGGGACCCCGCTTCAAAATTTTCGGCCGGAATTTTACTCGAGCTTATGAACATGAATATAATATTGAATAAAACCATTTGATTTTTGCGCTATCTGAGTGGAAGTACGTACAACAATTTTGTAACTAAATGTACAATTACTGAAAATAACTAAAATAACGGATTTTGTGAAAGCAGTTATTATCGGCGCCTTCATTGGTCCGTACAGTTCGTTCACAAGCGAGCCAGACTAGTCACATCTCTTTGACGATGGAGGTAAACTTTTTTCGTTCGATGGCCGGCCCCTTTGGCTTCGAACTTAAACTGAACCAGGTGCAAAACCAGGGTCGTATGCGAGTGCAAAATCATTCGTCTGTTAACACTCGGTAGAATCCATCGTTTGCTGAGAAAGGGTCACTACGCCGAGCGTGTCGGTGTCGGACAAATCGTCTGCTTGGTAGCACTGATGGAATATCTTGCCGCCAGAGTGTTGTAGCTGCAGTAAACGCTGCCCTTGATAACAAGGATCATCCCCCGTCATCTGCAGCTGGCCATTCGAAATGACGAATAGCTGAAAAAATTGCGCTCCGGTGTGACTATTTCCCAGGCTGGTGTGTTGCCTAATATTCAGGATATTCTACTGCCAAAGAAGACTCAAAAGAAACCGAATAAATCGGCTATCACCAGAGAGAAGAAGAAATACGCTGGTGATGGTGGTGGTGAGAAGGCCAAAAGCCAAAGCTACCTCTGTAAAGGGGGTAGCAGCTGCCACTAAACAGAAGGCCACCGAACTATCGAAGGCTGCAGCGAACAAGCTGACGACTCCTGAGCCATAGAAGGCCACCGCATCACGAAAGCTGCCCCGCAGATCACCGTCGTCAAGAAATAAATTGGGTCATTAAGCCATATGCTGTTTTAATTTTTTCCGATGCAGCTGACGTTGAAGATGTGTAGTTAAACTTTTTTTCGCTAATAAATTCTGTTATACTGAATAGGATAACTAGATTTTTGCACAATATAATTGCAAATATGCACCCCTAGTGTGAAACAAATTCCGTAGAATGTATAATTACTATAAATAATAAAAAAATAGATTTTTATTAAAATCATCCAGCTCTCTGATTGGATAAAACTAATTTACAAGACAGCTGGAATGTTATAAATATATGTGACGACTGCCCTTCCAGTGCTGCCATTCGTTTATAGCCCACAGCACCAGCAGAGTGTGACTACAGATTGTACATCAATACGGACAGTAAGAAGAAGCCTCAATCGATTTTCGCCAGTACAATCAACTTGGCACTTATTCTTTGTTGAAAAATTAGCAGATTATTCGTTTTGTTCGTGCGGGGTATTAATGGAAAACTGCTGCCGAATAATTTTCTTGTGTCGTGCTAGTCAACATTTTTTTGTAAAAGTATAGCGGCGGTGGTTCGCATTATTATACTATTTATATCAGCCATTTTCAGAGCTCTAGCATGAATTATAGAGTAAGTTTGATTATTTTACGTTACCGACAGCAACCAGCATCAATGTACAAAGTTTGCAAAACTCATTTCTCTGAGATTTCTACTGATAATTTACTAACAAATTAGGCATTATAGCCCTTAAGTAGACCTGGTTGAACAATTGTTCTTCTGTGGATATACAAGAATTTGGTTGTGTTGCCGAGTTCAAGCGCTCCCATTCTAGAGCTGATGGTGTTGCAATTTTTCAGAGAACCTCTGCATCTTCTATTGCTACTGGTCATGAAATCGAACAAGTCAGTGCGGAGTATGACTGAAAATTTACGGTTGATAAGAACGGTGACAGCAATTTTTCGTTACACATGCACGGATTCATGAAAACAGATCACGATTTCGTGAGCTGGACGATTCACGAATACCGTACTAAGTTCCTAAAATTATGAATACTATACCTCGTATTCATGAAACTATTTGTATTTGTATGACTCGAGATTCGCTACGCAACATAATTTGCACAAATTTCATCTAATGTGGAAGGTTCCATCGTTTAATCATCTGCTTCAATTCATATTTTATCTATATTTACAATCCTCTTTGATGTGTAACCGCTGTAAATATACGACTCCCAGCTTGAGCAGTCGATCTTTGGCACTTTATATCAACACTGTGGCATATGTGATTCCGTTTCTTAAACCTGCTGTAACATTGCGTGCAGTAGGTCACTCTTCAATTCATTTATCGTAACAGGATTGATCAACCTTACACAGTTACCATAATGTTCTTTATCAATGCATAAAACATTATTAGATCATTTTCAACACTCCATCTGCAGACCGTGTATATAAATATGCTTTTCAAACGCTTACTAATATATCACTTCAGATTGTTCGCACTATTTTTGTTATGATCTGATGCTAAATCAAATTAATTTCTCCACTTATCAGCCACGGTAGAAATCATGACCCAGCAAGGACCGGTCTTTGACTCCAACTGCATGACGCTGACGCGATTTGTCCTGCAGGAGCAGAAAAAGTACAAACATGCAACCGGCGATCTATCCCAACTGTTGAACTGCATTCAAACCGCTATCAAGGCTATCAGTTCGGCAGTGCGTAAGGCGGGAATCGCAAAACTGTAAGTGATTTAACTATACGATGGGTGATGCTTTAGCTGAAGTATTGTTAATTTTTCACACCAGACAGGGAATCTCTGGGGACACGAATGTCCAAGGCGAACAGGTGAAGAAGCTGGATGTGCTTTCGAATGAGATATTTATCAATATGCTGAAGTCATCTTATGCCACATGTCTGTTGGTCTCGGAGGAAAATGATAATATTATCGAGATTGAAACCGAAAAGCAGGGCAAATATGTGGTTTCGTTTGATCCTTTAGACGGTTCTAGTAACATTGATTGTCTCGTTTCGATCGGTTCAATTTTCGGAATCACTAGGTATGCTCGGTAAACATATGTGAAAGTTGTGAAACTGATACATTTGAACTAATTTCAGGCGTCTCAACGAAAAGACAGATCCTACAGTTGACGATGCTCTACAGCCTGGTAGCAGCTTGGTTGCGGCAGGGTATGCCCTTTATGGCTCCGCAACAATGGTTGTTCTGAGTTTGGGCGAAGGTGTCCACGGATTTATGTACGATCCATCCATAGGAGAATTTGTACTAACCGACTACAATATACGTATTCCGGAGCGAGGCAATATCTACTCAATCAACGAAGGCTATTCTTCAACCTGGGATCCATCGGTGTATAACTATGTTCAGGACAAGAAAGACCCAACTAAAGGAAAACCATATGGAGCTCGATATGTTGGTAGCATGGTTGCCGATGTGCATCGAACGATTAAGTACGGTGGCATTTTTATCTATCCTGCCACTGCGGCCGCTAAGAATGGAAAACTTCGTCTTCTGTACGAGTGCAATCCGATGGCTTACATTGTGACGAAAGCTGGCGGCAAAGCCAGCGCTGGTAAGGATAAGGAAATCCTTGATGTTGTGCCGACTTCAATCCACCAACGCTGCCCAATCTACCTCGGTTCAAAGTTGGATGTTGAGGAAGCTTTGAGTTATATTAAGTAAGGATTCTTGCGAGTTTCGATTCGTATAAATGCTGATTAATAAATGAAAAATGAATAGTGAATTCGATTTGCGTGTTTGGGTTTACTCACAGATGTGAAAATCTGTTAAAAAATGATGGTAGTAGTGAAGAATGCAATTTCCACCCCTCTTTTGTCTCAAACACTCTTTTGCAAGTGCGTTATCCCTCAGTTCCGGGAACTATTTACTACTAGTGTATTTGATATAATTAAGATTTTAAACTTGCAAAACTTTCAACTAGCGCATTTATTCTACCTCTATAACCTAAACGACTTTTTACCAGTTCTAGATTTTCTTCATTTCGCATTCTAAAAGTATTTGAAATTCTGTGTAAAGAGTTTATATCTAGACTATTTGTGGGACTATTCAAAATAGTAGAATCCATGACCTTGACATATGTAGCTGCAAGCAGCCATGCTACTAAAATCTTTTCAGCAGATTCGAGGGTGAGGTTATCGTTATTTAAGATTCATTGCTGTAAGGTTTTATCTCTTAATCCAGTAACTACTGTGTATCGAATTGCCACTTTCTTATGATCCACGAAAGTACAAAACTCTGCTGGAAGTTTAACCGCTAATATGATGTCCTCAATTGTTTCATCTAATTGCTATGTTCTTTGATGGAATCAGAGGCGACGCTTCGGTACGTTCAACCTGTTCATTGAACAGGTTGCCAAGATCAGCGACTCGAAACCCATTTTGAGTTAACAGTAGCACGATAACTATTTTAAATGAAAGTAATAATATCTAAACCTTGAAGTTCGACAATTTCTAGAGCATTTTTTTCAAAACGACACATCTACAATGAGTGACTTTCTTCATTTGCTTTCTCTTCTGTTAATATGTAATTCGGTCACTTTAACATTTATCCCTCAACTCTTTGTATAATATGCTAGTCAAAACCACTGTCTTTCGATCTGTACTGTGAAATAAGTGATAAGTGATATAGTGACGCCGTAAAAATCGAAAGAGAAAGAAAACAAAGAGAGTCACTCATTGTAGATGTGGCGTTTTGAATAGAAGCTCTAGATTTGATCCGAACCATAAACCAGCTCAGCGTTTCCAGCGAGTAGAATTCAGAGATTTTCTGCTTTCCCATGACCGGTTCAACCAGAAACTTGCACGTACTCTCACCGCATGCTCTGGATGGAGCCATCTCGATAAGCGATGGATGGAATAGCAGGGTGAGTGTCATGGGTGAATGCTTTTTCCATTCTCTTTTGCACCGGTTCAAATCAAATATTGAACCAGCGTGCAGTGTTGCGATGTCCACATGGGCGTTGGAGCTGTGTGCAAAACGAAAGCGCTTTATAATTTTCAAACACATTGCGTCATACGTTCATAGCTGTCGGTTGTACGCTAGTTTTCTTGAGTAGCCTAGCAAAATATTTCTGTCCTTGGGACATACTAGTAAGCGCGTAGGTATAAAGGGCGAACACGAAATTATTGCGACACCGAAAATGTCATGCCAATTTTGTTTTAATGTTTAAAATCAAACCAAAATTTTAGGGTAGTTTTATACATATATTTACTTCAAAAATCGAAAGAAAAGGTAATCAATGGAGCCTTGAGTGTAAAATTGAACGCATTTTCGCTTGATGCCCTCCATCAAAGTCTTTACAGTGTCATCCGGTACCAGTTTCTCAGTTTTTTTTTTCCATTTTCTTAACATGTACTTCTCGTCTTTGACTGTCTTCTTGCTCTTCCGAAGTTCCCGCTTCATCATTGCCAAGTACTGCTCCACCGGGCGCAGCTCCGGACAGTTTGGCGGATTCATGTCCTTTGGAACAAAATGGACAGAATTGGCCTCATACCACTCCAGGACACTTTTAGAATAGTGGCATGATGCCAAATCTGGCCAAAATAGCGGGGCTTCGTCGTGCTGCTGCAAGAACGGCAAAAGGCGCTTCTCGAGGCACTCAGATTTGCAGATCTCGCCATCTACTGTGCCCTTTGTCACGAAAGGCTCACTACTCAGTCCGCAAGAGCAGATGGCCTGCCAAATGAGATATTTGGAGGCGAACTTCGACATTTTCTTCTTCTTAAATTTGTCGTCCACATAGAACTTGCTCTTGCCGGTGAAAAACTACAACCCCGGAATTTGCTTAAAATCGGCTTTTATATACGTTTCGTCGTCCATCACACAGCAGCCATATTTTGTCAGCATCTTTTCGTAGAGCTTCCGTGCCCGAGTTTTAGCCGTCGATTGTTGCCGCTTATCGCGGTTTGGGAAGTTCTGTACCTTGTATGTGTGTAGTCCAGCTCTCTTCTTGGCATGCCGATCTTTTTAGCCAAGTCACGGTTTGAGACGTTGGGATTTGCTTTAATCATCCGCTTCACCTTCGCCTCCGTCTTTTTGTTCTCCGGTCCCGGTTTTCTTCCAGCTCCTTTGCCGTGGTCCAACGACAACCGCTCCTGGAACCGCTTCAACACTTTGGAGACGGTTGAATGGTGAATGTTCAACATTTTTCCCAACTGCCGGTGCGACAGGTCAGGAAATTCCAGGCGTTTGGAAAGAATTTGTTCTCTCGACTCGCGTTGGTTCACCTCCATTTTCGTTGAAACAATACACATCAATAAGAAAGTGTGCAAAATTTGGTTGATTTTTACCCAATGGTAAAAAAGTTATGCCCTGTTGAATGTGTCGCAATAATTTCGTATTCGCCCTTTATGGTAGGTTCAACGATAATAATGAACCGTCTACTTTTGCTTCAAAGAAATTGTTTGTTTTTTTTTGCATTTACATACTGAAAATATGTCTACTGATGTTATATATTTTTTTCTCTTGTTCTACAGTAAATTGAGCATTCTACAAGACTTTTGTTGAACAATTCATTGATGGGTTTTGACAACCAATTTGTTTTGCTCAGATCCTGCGAACAGTTTCCTGTCACAAATTCATTGATCCTATTCGTTAGATGTTGGATGGAGTCGACGACGAAATAAGCATCTGATCAGAAAAGCGTAATGGAATCAAATTAGAGACGTTTCTGATCAGCTGCTTATTTCGTGACGTTTTGAGGGCCCTCATGATACATTGAACAGGTTGACGGTGGAACCACGCGTCGCCTCTGGATGGAATTAAATCTGATTCTATTTTGTCAAATCTCACGGCCCTATTCTGCGCGGCGTGTGACGTGAGACGACTAATCTCACCTCACCTTACGTGACTTTTCTCACCCTATTCTGAGAGTCGACTCGGGTGATGTGAGATTCCCCATTGCGGTTAAATGGGTGTCTCACGTCACCCGAAGTGACTTCAGAATTGGGTGAGAAAAGTCACTTAGAGTGAGGTGAGATTAGTTGTCTCACGTCACACGCCGCGCAGAATAGGGCCGTCAGTATCAGTTTAGCAATTTGCTATAGAGTTTCTACTAATTTTCCATTTAGAACCAGGAGTTTTAATTCTATAATGGGACCACCTGACGTAACAAAATATGCCTTTTTGGATTCCTCGGTAACGTTGTTCATTATGAAGTAATACCCAAGCCTCTCTTTCCAATCAGAGAAGTATGTACCTTTACGGCACAGCTCGATTGTCGTAACCATATTAGCCATCTTAAAAGTTCAGCAAAAAATTAAAACATATTAAAATATTGCGCTAATATGGTTAAGCGATGTTATGAGCATAAAAAAGGATGAAAACAACTCACCGATTTTTTGCAGATCTCGCCCGATTCGACCCTTAGCGATATAAAATTTTTCGCAACCTTTGAGCTTCGTTGGGATACTCGACCGTTGCTGATTCACTCCAAGACCCTTGTCGGAACACTTGACCTTCGTCCTTTGCCGGAATATTCGACTGTTGCTGTTGCACTTCACAGCCTTTGCCGGAATACTTGAGCTTCGATGTAAATTTTCAACCTTCGCTGGAACATTCGACCTTTGCCGGAATGCTTGACGAATAAACTGAACCATCCGTTGCACCGCTGAAGTTACGATGCTGTTTGCTCCGTGCCCGAAATATAAAAGAAAAGAAAATTCATTAGAATAGTTATAAAACACGTTTCTTAACCTATTCATGCCCATGTTGTTTGTGGACAACAACGTTTTTAAACAACTAACTTTTGTGAGGCAAGATTTGCTCACAAAAACAAATAAAACTAAAAAAGTGACTATTGCCTTTCATTTGAGTACTAACAATTTCAAAGATCAGCTCTAGTACTGAACCCAAGTAGCATTTCTAGTTTTAGCACACTACAAGAGCAATCTAAGTTTTAAGGAAGGCTTCAAGAATACCATAAAATCTCAATTGTTACTAGGGAAGTTATTGCAATTATTCTGATAGGACTCCGATGGAGCAGTGCTGCCAGGAACAGTTTACGTTGACGACGGAAAATGATTTTTTCATAAATCTTCGTTATGTTGCAATATTATTCAAAACTGATAAAACTTATTAATTTAGACTATCTTTGGCTACGTTTTCCACGCAATTGGACTGCATTGAGCATTGGAAGGAAAAAAATAAGCAGCTTCTAGCACTGCAGGAGAATCACCCATATCTTTGAAAAATAACTTTTCGTGTTTCTTGACCTCACCGTTTTCAAGCAAAAATAGTTTTGAAACCCTGCATGCACTAGAAAACAGTTGGGCATGAAAGGGTTAATTGTCTGAATAGAAACAATGCGTCAAATGTTTTAATCGCATGTTATTGTCTTATAGAATCAGCATTAAGCAAATTTTTTTGTCTAGAAGCTGTGTTTTGTTGTTTTCTTCTAGGTAGATGTGCTGATGGTCCTTATCCTGATAGTATTCTTGCAGTCTCAGGTGATCGATTTCGCGGAGACTTCGTATTTCATCGAAGTGGTAAGCGAAATTGTAAGCGAGGACGCGAACAGGTCCCATTGAGGAGCTCTGATTAAGTTTGGTTTCAGTGACTTTTGGTATTGATTGCGGTCGAGCATTAATTTGACACCATCGATATGCCGTTTGAGATTACGAACGTTGAGGTGTTCTATTCGAGGTAGCTTTGAGTCTGTCGTCATTATGAGTAGTAGTATGAAAGTCTTTGTAAAGGTAGTGCTTCTATGTAGATGATGCGTGGGAGGAATCTGCTGATACTACTTCAAAAAACACTGATGAGTCATTGCAGGTGGGAACTGAAACGGGAAGATTTTTAAGTTAGTTGATGTTGCTGACCAACGTGTAATCTTGATGACCATTGTAAAATTAAAAGAAAGGCTCGCTGATCCAAACACGAAAGTGAAACCAAATGCATGAGGAAAGGGAGATATTTGTGCAGACTTACCGCTCAACCGTCGTGACTCGCGTTCCTTTCTTGAGCACAGGGGTTCTGGTGTTCGGCCAGAACACATAATCATCTGCCACTTCCAAAACGATACTTATCTGATACTTTATAAACCATTCTGCTGCTGCTTTTTTCGCTGGTCTTGAACGTTCAATTCCAGTCTTCAAAATCATCACATGATTGACTGGAGTTTGAGGAAACTTACAGCGTTTAACCTGTCGACAAGTTACTTGTACTGGATTATGAAACGTCGTGAATAAACTCTTTTTGACCTTGTATTTAGCATCTTAAACGATGGGTATGTCTGCACATAACCGACTCACAAAACTTCTGATCCATGTGGTTTTGGTTTCACAGCTACAGTGCTGCCGTCATCCCGCGACTGACACATTCCCGTCTAAAACCTCATTATTGCACTTACTTTACCCACTTTAAATGTAACACCATTGAAGGATAATGGTGTCGTTTCTTCTGAACACGGATCGGACAACCTTCCTTTGTTTTACCCTGAGAGCGAGGTTTCGTATACAAAAAGTAGGAATTTTTAGAACTACAGTTTTGTTTTGATGAAAGACTCTTTAATGATCGTATATAAAAATAAATACTTAAAAACTAAAAATGAGCGAACAGCTAAAATATACCACATAACGTTTGCTTATGGATTACACTAACTGATATATACACGCGCGTGTGCGCAGTTCATCACGGTTTTCGCGATTTACATACCGTACAAAAATCTACGCTATACTTATCTGGCAAACAATTTTCGTGGAAAAAATGCCGACAGTTGAACACCACCACGTCCGTCCTTAGATGATCTGTAAAATAAAAACCCATTACACACATCGAATAAACTCCACAATGTGGGATGCAAATAGAATTTTGAGGAAGAAGCATGTGTTACCTTTCACGATAATATCTCGCCTACATAAGCCACACGTGTTTTCGCCAGTAACCGCCAGGGCTTTCTGCTGCACTTTCGATAGCCTCTCGTGCATATCGAAATAGTCTGATACTAAAATCTGATTGCAACCATCCTGTATCGAAACCTGTAAACTGAACCCGCAGAGCATCTTGATTATGGAATTTTTTAACCCCGGAATATTCTGACCCTTTTTAATTTTGTTAACCAGTAGTTCAGGATTGACGAAACCGGCAATGCCGTCTAGTAATTTCGTCATAATATAAGGCTTGTTGACAGATTCGTTGATCAAATCATTCCAGAGGTCCATATCATCGTGTTCTTTGCAAAAATCGATTGCCATTTGAATATCTTCCAGTTTGTGGATTATTATCGACAGGGCTTCCCTCGTATTACCCATTCTACCCAACAGATACACCATTTCAGGATAGAACAGTAGTTCCTTGCAGATATCGAATGCCTCTTGGATGGGATAATTGTTCGAGCGTTTCAGGAATGATAACAGTTTGCTTGGTTCGTATGCTGCATACAGACGAACCAGTTTCCAATGAAATTTGCCTGAGTTATCAATTTTATCGTAGGCATCCAGATACCTGTACAGATAGTCCTCTCTATTTTCGAGTTCTTTCACAACGACTTCCACTGGGATCTTATTCTTTTCCAGCAGCATGGCAATTGCTTTTTCGCTATCTAACTCAATTAATTGCACTATCGTGTCTTTGATCACCGAATAAAGGTTGTGCTTCTTAATCAGTTCAAAAACATCTTTATGCTGCAATCTGGAATTAAAAAATTTTTTGGTAACATTTAAAGCATAAAAATTTTATCTAACCTACTTCAAATACATTGTTAGGGCTTTATCATATTCCCTGTCGTGGGTATACAATATCGCCAATGCCTCCAATAAAATATTAGCATCTTTTTTGTTGAAATGGTCATTTATGGCATTGATGACCGCCTTAGTATTGTACAGCCCAGGCTGCCATTCCTTAATTAGTCTTAGGAAGCCTTCGGGATCCAGCTGTAGATACTCGTACAGTATCATTTCGTACACATGTGGATTCAGTTTACAAACGTCTGATCGAGGAATATATTTGCTCACTGAACGAAGTTGTTTCACCTTTACGAACTTGTAGACCTCTTCCTCCCATAGCTGTTTATCGTTTGCGAAGGCGCGTTGGCAAAGTTTAGCCGCTTCATCGTACTGCTGAAGGCTGAGTAGGTGATCCAGGTAGAGGCGTGCTACCGTAATAAGTGAGTATTTGCCGCCGCTTTTTGATATCACTTCCATGGCTTGTTCAAATTTCCTTTAAAATAATCCAAAAAAAATGTTGCGAAATTAGTTCTCTTAGACGTCTTAGATTTAGTCGGTTCGCAATGGAATATCTAGAAGAATCGCCTCTACGCCAGGCTGAGCCCAACATATTGAAATAGAAATGTTATGTAAACTAAAATATATAATCCAATAAAATTATATTTTTTTCGAGAGCTGTCCTACTGGAGCTGTAGAGCTAGGTACTCGGAAGGGCTCCCTGTCAGAATCACACACTACAATTGCAGACGAGACTGCCAATTGCGCCCACTAAAACACTGCTTTAGGCGAATTGCAGCGGGCCGTGATTCTGAGTGTGATATTCATTGTACGGTTCAGGTATGTGCGGGCGTAAAGACTTCGCGATCGCATGTATCATCGCGAAGGTTCGAGCGTTTGTACGTTAACGTGTTCGATCACGTTTGCTAACTTGTATGTAACTTCGCGTGTATAAATTCTATGTTAAAACGGTATGCCTTTCGCATATTCGTGTGTGTTCTAGAATGAACGCGTGGACCGTGAATCAGATACTAATTCAGATGCTAGAAGAAGGTGGGGCTCTTTCATATCACTAGAGTTCCCAGTCATGTCGCCATGGAACGTGTTGTCTAGTGGATATGAGCTTTATTTTTTGATTGGTTTAACTGAGTGTATGGACCCAAGTTGCTAGAATGGAGGGTAAAGATTTCCGGACGTGACCGATTCATGACAGCGCGCGTTTGCGGGTTCGCGTTTGAGACCACGTTTGTAACTACGTAAGTACTAAAACGTCCACATTATTAACGGAGTGTTATCAAGTTTTCGCGATTGCGGGCGTAGGTGTGCGTAGATGATCGCGAAGGTCTTAAGCCTTCGTATGTTGACGTGCTTGTCGCGTGTGCTCGCGAGTGACTTCGCGTGTATAAATTGGATTTTGGAACCCTGTGGCCATTCACATATTCGCGTGTGCTCGTGTATGGCCACGCGGACTGTCATTCTGATATTTATTTTTCGGTGTACGGATCACATTCTGACAGAGATTGAGCTACCCGATATCACTAGAGTTCCCGGTCATGTCGCCATGGAACGTGACAACACGTGGATACGGGAGTTATTTTTTTCAATTTTTTTGTTCCTTTTTTATTAATTGACATAAACTGTTGGTACCGAGGATAGAGACTTCCGGACGCGCCCGATTCATAATCGCGCGAGTGCGGGAGTTTGTAGGTTGACGCATGAGATCGCATTTGTAAGTTTATGAGTGCTGAGACGTCCACCTTATCACCGGGGTGTTATCATATTTGCGAGATCGTGAGCGTAGGTTGCTTGTATAATCACGAGAGGCTCAAACGTTTGTATGCTGACATGATTTTGTAACATATTTGCGTGTGTTCTCGAATGTTTGCGCGAACCATGAGTCTGATATTCAATTTTCGGTGTACGGTTCAGATTCTAGCAGAGAGTGGTCTCCCTTATATCGCTAGGATTCCCTGTCATGTCGCCATGAGAGGTGTTGTCTAATAGGTATGAGCTTATTTTCTTAATTGGTCCAGCTGATGGCATGGACCTAGGCTTCTAGGATCGAGGATAGACTTCCGGACGTGACCGAATCGTGATCGGGTGCGCGAGGGCATTTTTGTAGGTTCCCACTTGGGACCGCGTTTGAGAATATATGGGTGTTAAGACATTCACTATCACCGACGTGCTTGCGAGATCGCGAGCGTAGGTGTGCATGGGTGTTCACGAAGAGCTCCTGCGTTTGGATGTACACGTGTTTTTCGCGCTAGCTTGTATGTGACTTCGCGTGTATACATTCGATTCTGTAACCGTGGTACCATTCACAGATTTGCGTGTGGTCCTGAACGCTGCGCGAGCCGTGAATCTGATACTAAATTTCAGTGTGCGGATCTGGAGTGAGTTCTCTCGTACCAACTGTACTGTCGGTACTCGCCACCCAAAAACCAGGAAAACCAGCCTCCGACCACAACTCGTATCGACCGATTGCAATGCTATTTTGTATCCGGAAGTTATTCGAAAAAAAATGATCTTGTTTCGCCTCGACAATTGGGTCGAAACAAATGGCTTACTGTCAGATACACAATTTGGCTTCCGCAAAGGCAAAGGGACGAACGATTGCCTTGCGTTGCTCTCAACAGAAATTCTAATGGCATATGCAAACAAAGAGCAGATGACATCAGTATTCTTGGATATTAAGGGGGCTTTCGATTCAGTTTCTATCAACATTCTTTATGAGAAGTTGCATCAGCATGGTCTTTCACCAATTTTAAATAACATTTTGCTTTTTGGGCTCTCCAGCTGGGTATCGAGTTCTCCACGGAGAAAACTGAGCTAGTCGTATTTTCTAGGAAGCGTGAACCAGCGCAACTACAGCTTCAATTAATGGATCAAACTATTGCTCAGGCTTCAACATTCAAATATCTCGGGGTATGGTTCGACTCTAAAGGTACCTGGGGATGTCACATTAGGTATCTAAAACAGAAGTGCCTACAAAGGATCAACTTTCTTCGTACAATAACCGGAGTATGGATGTTTCTGCTTTCGCTCCGCTGCGAACATACACTTCATCAAACTTGGGTTGCATGCACTCGACCCATACGATGAGTCTCGAAGTGCTGGCGGGCGTTATTCCGATGAAAAATCGATTCTGGGATCTCTCGTATAATCGTATCGATTGTTCATTCGATGCGATATTCTGAACCCATTGGTAATTGCAAAATACGAAAGACTTGTCGAGCTTAATTCTCAGACCCGATTCATGTCCTTGTACTTCGATTACATGGCACAGAACATCTACGTATAACGTCAACCGTGCTCATCTCTTAGATACTTCTAATACAACTGTATTTTTTTATACATCCATGATAGAAGAGATTTGTGGAATTCCGGATCACATTCGCCCACAAGTGCTCCCAAATATTTTCTATAACAAATACCAATAAGTCGACTGCGCCAAAATATTCTACACTGACGGATCAATTCTCGACGGGTCCACAGGCTTCGGTATCTTCAACGAAAATCTTGCTGCCTCATTCAAACTCAATTATCCTGCTTCAATTTCCGTCGCAGAATTAGCTGCCATTCAGTATACTCTCGGGATCATTGACACCCTGCCTTCGGACCATTACTTCATCGTTTCGGATAGTCTCAGTTCCATTGAGGCCATCCGTGCGGCGAAGCCTGGAAAGCACTCGCCGTATTTCCTGGGGAAAATACGGGAATATCTGAGTGCTTTATCTGAAAAATCTTACCAGATTACCTTGGTTTGGGTCTCGTTACATTGTTCTATTGCGGGCAATGAGAATGCGGACTCTTTAGTCCAGGTGGGCGCATTAGAGGGCGACACTTACGAAAGACCAATTTGCTTCAATTTTTCCAGTATCTCCTGTCAGAGGACGCTCGAAAGTTGGCAAACTTCATGGAGCAATGGGCATCTGGGACGGTGGCTAATCATTGTGTTTATGAGAACGGCTATCACGACATCGAGCATGTTGTTTGGCTGTGCGCAGAGTAATGTGTTACCAGGTCCCAACTAATAGATTCCCTCCGGGCCCGAGGTAGATCACCCTACGTGCCAGTCCGGGACGTCCTGGCAAGCCGTGACCACCCCTATATTTTTCTCATCTATATCTTTTTGAAAACTATTGATTGGACATCAGTTTAATACATTTCCCCCCTCTCACATTCACAGTAGAACCTCACCAACCTATCCCTGTATCTACAATATGGCATTGCTTCACGAGTCTTCGGTGCATACCCTTCTTGATAACCGTCTACCCAGAACATCATGACATACCTCACATGCAGATGATATAGAGAACATCATGACAGCATCGGAGTGCCAATAATTATCCGAAATATCGACCCTCCCCTCGCCCCTGCGATTACAGGCTTTAAACTACAACACTACATCAAAGTGTGCATATCCGCCACAATGATCAATCAGCAAACGACGATGTCAATTACACAATATGTATCCCACTTCCTACCTTTTTCCTTTACTTACATAAGAGGGGAGCAAGCCGCCCCTAAATACGGCTTTCCCTTCCCCCACTAACATGTGACATGTAATTAAAAAAATAAATTATCGGCCTCGTTAAGCTACAGCATTGTGGCCTAAAAAAAGGTATTTAAGATAAAAAAAAAATTATTCGATGAACGGTAACTCATACAAATGGAATATTGTTTTTCATTGTAAATTTACTCTGGATGTTGTAAAACAAATGAATATCCATTAAAAGAGATAGATTTATCAGAAGTCTTCCAAAAACTAGCAACACGTGTAAATGATTAGAAATCATGAAATATGAGAAAATTATATACGATTCTGTTCATGCATTATGATTTTATTACGAATGTTTCATAGCTCCTGCTGTTCCACTGCTATCCTCTCTCCCCTACCTAATGAATGAAATTTAAAAAAAAATAGACAAATTACCACGTATGTTAAATCGAGTTAAAAATTACGTTATATCGAAGCACGTTAAATCAAGGGTATGTTAAATCGCGAGTACATTAAATCGAGTTATAGCTGTAGTGCACATCTATCCAGCTTTTTACGTGCAATAATGGCGGTCTAAATTATTTGGTTCGTAATACGTTTGATTGTCCCTTTTTGGCAACAATCGTTTACGCCAGTTTGACAGCAACGCCCAGTTGAATATGTCGGGCATTCATTGAATAAACATCTAACGCATTGGACTAACGTAGGATGACTTTCTCTCACTGGGCGGATGACGTAAACGATTATTGTCAAAAAAGGGCAATTAAACGTATTGCTAACTAAACAATTTAGACCGCCATCATGGCACGTAAAAAGCTGGATATGTAAACAGTGGATTTCACCGATTCTTATACCAATTAAATCCATAGGTAAAATGAAGTGTAATTCACGTGCAATTCATTTACAAATCTAAATCAATGGTATGATTTTCACACGATGTTCGCATGAACTCCCCTTAAAAATCACATTGGATATTGAAACAAATTAGAGCACTCTAGCTAGAGTTGCGGCCTAGAGGCCATGACGTATCCAAACGAACATGAAATTTGACGTATTCACAATAGAAATACGTCAGATTTCTGCTCGTTTGGATACGTTAAACTCGTCTTGGCCACACTCTAACTAGAGTGCTCTAAAACAAATGCGTGCTATTGACCATTGTATGAAATGCTTTAACCTCAAAAATTTGACAAGTGCTGGTCCTTTTGTTTACAGTTTGGACTTAAGAAATTTGATTTCCATTAAAATAAGCTTAGTGCTAATAATTAATTCCCAAGAAATTTTACCGCAAAACTACTTACCGATTCAGAGAACACCAGAATTAATTGGTAAACAAATAATTAGTTCACTTATTAGATCTTTCATATACATATTCCCATAGTTGGGAATAGCACAATTTAATTGTAAGGCGTTCTAGGAAACATTTATTCTTCTAAAAACATGATTCCCAATATATTTCAAATGCTTCATTTTGAGAATACGAATAATCTCTAAGTTCAAAATGTAATCAACAGGACCACCACCTGTCACATTTAATGCATGACGTCACTGTGCAGTGACCAATTCATGTGTTTTACCCAGGTATGTGCTACGCCGCCATGATTTCTATGCCAACATCTAAAACGTCGCGTTAGGGTCGATCCACAAAACTTTTTAACAAACATCTAATCATTGAGGCATGCCGTGCCGTGTCTGAATAGTGAAGGTCGAGCTTAGAGCAAAACGAGCAGAACAATTTGAACTGTCAGTGGGGCCCATAATTTGTGTGCCCGCTGAGATGTTGACTTATGTCAGTTCAATACAAATGGGATAGGGGTGCCATATACGTGGTTTTACTATTGAATCAATGCAAGTTTTTTTGCACTGAAAAAACTAAACACGGTAACATCATGTGGAAAATTATTGAATTTATTCAATCCTCAAACACAAGAAATGCACACGGTTGCCATTTCAATATCTAATCGAGTGTGGGAAATATGGTTTTCAAATGGAATTCACGCGAACATTGTGTGAAAAGCACATCAGTATTCAAATGAATTACACGTGAATGTCACATCGTTTTATCTATAGATTCAATTGGAGAAATAAACGGGAAAATCAATAGTTTTAAATATAGAAATGCACTACATATTTTTCACACGAAAATCATGTGAAAAGTTCATACCTTGCGACTCAATAGCAGCCAATCAACATTCAATAGACAAGTATGTCGTATTCATTAATTTCAAGCACCACATGATATGCGTATTAATGGATTTCCATGTGAAATGCGAAGGGGAATCATTTCTTTTACTTTTTAACATGAAAACGCACATGAAAGTAATGTTTAAGGTTGGACAGAGAATGCGCAAAATTCGCAAACGAAAAAAGCAGTTTTTTTCCACACCGTGTCAGATCTTCATAAAAATCAATCAGAGTATGTAGAATGTTGTTACAGTACTGCTGATTGATTTTTATGAAGATCTGACATACGGTGTGGAAAGAACTGCTTTTTTCGTTTGCGAATTTTATCCTTTCTCTGTCCAACCTTAAGCACTATTTAGACTCTCGGTGAAAATTAACGTGAACATGTGTTGAATACCTTCCATTGTTCACGGTGGACGACGTCGTGAACAGTTTCATCAGCGAACAACGATTTCACGCTCAACTGGCAGTTTACAGTTTAGGCCTATTTACACCCTCGGTGAAAATGAACGTGAACTCGATGCGCACCAAATTGTTTTTTCCAATATCTCACTTATTAGTGCATGGAAATTGATGAAACGGGAACTAAACGATAGTACATTAATATACTTAGCGAATCCATGCGCAATTATTCGATATAATTGAATTTATGCAATAATATTCATATTCCCCGATCATTTTAAATATTCCACGGTGAAATATGTCCGCAGTGGATAATTCACTTGTTCACCGGGAGTGTAAACGAGACGATGGGCGGAATTGATACGGAGTGGTGAATATAAATGTCATCGCTGTTCACGGTGAATGTTCGCCTTCGTTTACTAGATTGCATTCTGACAAACTGTAAACTGCCAGGTGAGCGTGAAATCGTTGTTCGCTGATGAAACTGTTCACGACGTCATCCACCGTGAACAATGGAAGGTATTCAACACATGTTCACGTTCATTTTCACCGAGAGTCTAAATAGTGCTTTTGTCAGAATGCAATTTGGTATTCGAAAGCGAACGTTCACCGTGAACAGCGATGACATTTATATTCACCACTTCGCATCAATTCCGTTCATCACTGCGTTTACACTCCCGGCGAACAAGTGAAATATCCACTGCGTACATATTTCACCGTGGAATTTTCAAAATGATCGGGGAATATGAATATTATTGCATTGATTCAATTATATCGAATAATTGTACATGGATTCGCTAAGTATATTAATGTACTATCGTTTAGTTCCAGTTTCACCAATTTATATGCACTAATAAGTAAGATATTGAAAAAAAAACAATTTGGTACGCATCGAGTTCACGTTCATTTTCACCGAGGGTATAAATAGGCCTTTAATTGTATATGGTTTCATCGTGTCGATTTCAGTGTACGTTTTCTTGATATATCGATCGTGAACCGACAAATGGGCGAAACTAACAAATATACACAAACAGAGATTTGATTAATATCTGAAAGAGGAGTAAAAATACTTTATAAAAAATATAAAAACTCATTTATAAATATTTCACACTTCATGAAAATCAATAAAAAACAAAACGGCGGATCCGACTTTCAACTGTAAACAAAAAGCCAGGCGGGTTACGCCTCTGCATTTCTATGGTAGTGTATACAGGCGAAATTGACAGCATCATTGTTTACAAGGTCCGTAAACAGAATCGCCCTAAACAAAAACCAAGTGCTTGTTACGCCCAGGGAGAATAACAAATTTTCCCCTCCAGCGAGCACAGCGAAAGCCACATTTGATTTTTGTTTTTTGGCGACACTGCAGGGCGAAATTGAGAGTCGTCAAAACAAGAGGGCGACTCAAAAATGGCCTAATCAACATTTCATAACAACACTCGGCGAAATAATCTGTTTTCAATTTTATCATCGAAAACGTTATTATATAAAACATTTTAGTTATGCTTCCGAAAACTAGTATTGTTTCAAAGTGTTTCAATACATTTGAAGGCGCAGTATGCAAACACTGTTAAAATACGATTTAATTTTCTGAACCGAATTTTCAAAGCTATTTTTCTCGATTCGATATCATTGCGACTTCGGCCCTTTGGTCGATTCATAATCGATATACAAAATGAGTAATCAGAACTTAAATTTTGAGTGGTTTCGAATAAGCGTGTATTAACTGATTATTCCACAGTTTTCAGTTAACGTGTATGATTTATTATGTCAACAGTCAAACAAAAAATAACATTAATGTTATTCTCTGTTTCAAATATTCGTAAGAAAGTTTGTATTAGGGTGAAGCTTCTTTTGCCACTTAGATTATTTGTTCTATTTTCGAATTAAGAAATAGAAAAGTGAAATTTTCTTGTAAAATGGTTGGAAAATTTTGCTCTGTACATGCTTGTTACAACAAATCTATTCGAAAGGTTTCTATGCACCACTTTCCGAAGGATCCAGAAACGTAAGTAGCAACAAACAGTAGCACCGTTTATCGTATTTTGTTAACATTTATTTTAAATTCGACATAGAACCATGAGCATAGTGTTATAAACATACGAAATTCTAGTAGCTTGCCCATTCCATTTTTTTATGCCAAGGAAATTATATTGAATTACAAACAACCTTTGATATCATTGGACCAATCTAATGCTACTGTGCTGGTTTCATAAACCAGTCGTATATTTGAGTCCCAGCCAAGAAAAAATCGTTTACATACTTTCATATAAAGCTCCTGTGAATTCCTATTCTCACTCGGAATCGAAAACTATTGTAATTTTATTAGTGTTAACCTGGTAGTGAAACTATACATTAACCCGGCGATTATCCCTTTAGAATCAACCAAATTTTACAAATGATCTGTAGTATGTACCAAGACTTTATTTTTATTTGCTTTGGTATAGCTACATTTTATTGTTTTGTAGCTTAGACTAGAAACTACGGGCGAAAATTAACAAAGTTTTTTTTTTAAGATGTGAAAAATGGGTCGAATTTTGCAAAGAAGACGCTCTCAATGATGTGTTGGTACTTCAAGGTCCACAAGTACTGCATAGCTCTGCATACCTCGTATGTTCGGACCACTTTCTGGAAAGCTGTTTCTACAATCCAAACAACACTTCTCAAGGGTAAAGTGAACGCAATTTACACTACTTACAATAAACTAGGATTTTTATTTGTAGATTGAGGAAAGGATCAATTCCATCTATTTTACCCGGGCATGCTCGACCAGTAAGCACGAGTCAACAATCACAAGTATTACCAAATGAACCGATACCCAATTCAAACGCGAAAGTTGCATGCAAGCTGCCCTGTCCCAGCTGTGAGGAGATAGAACAATTCAAGTCTAAATTTTTTGAAGAGAGATTTCGAGCTGCTGAGCTGGTCAAAGAATACAATGCAGTGCAAGAAAAAATAAAAAGTTTGCGTGCACCATATAGGGATCGTCACCGTGCAATTGCAAGGATAAAAAGCAGTACAACGAAATTAAAAAATAAAATAAGACGGTTAGCTGCTCAGAACGGTATACAGATAAGTTTAAGCTCAGAAGATTCTGATGACGGAACCAACCCCAGTTGAAACGAGAGTTCAATACATGTTACTATTATTATTATTATTATTATTTATTGGGCTTTAACCACACAGGGTCATTCGCCGTCAGAAAGGAGATAGTTGTAATACATATCACTGATTTAGTTTTTCTTCTTTGAGATCAATTGGCTATTGAATTGATGAGGTGTTGAGCTCCGGAATGGAGGCAGCTTGCCAGGGCCGAGGGAGAGCCTCCCCAGCTGCAGCGCCCGGTTTTGGCATGTCAGTGGACCCACTGAACGATGGTGGTGGGTGACTTGCTTATTTGCGGTTAGACGAGAGACCTCCCCAGCATCCGGTTTGGATGTGGCGGGAGGCCCGTTGAGCGTTCCTGATTGATGAGTTGGCAGATTGTCGCTGTCGAAGGGCCGCTGGAGAACCTCCTCAGCACCCGGTCCGGGTGTGGCGAAGGGCCCCACTGGGCGTTAATAGCAATTGGGCTGATGAATTGCGGTTGTAGAAGGGCCGCGGGAGAACCTCCCCAGCACCCGGTCCGGGCGGTGGCTGAGGGCCCACTGGGCGGTGGTGGTAGTTGGGTTGACGGGTTGCCATTGTAGAAGGGCCGCGAGAGAACCTCCCCAGCACCCGGTCCAAGTGTGGCGGAGGGCCCGCAGGGCGGTGGTAGTAATAGTGCTGACGGATTGCAGTTGTAGAAGGGCCGCGGGAGAACCTCCCCAGCACCCGGTCCTGGCGGTGGCGGAGGGCCCGCTGGGCGGTGGTGGTAGTTGGGCTGACGGGTTGCCATTGTAGAAGGGCCGCGGGAGAACCTCCCCAGCACCCGGTCCGAGTGTGGCGGAGGGCCCGCAGGGCGGTGGTAGTAATAGTGCTGACGGATTGCAGTTGTAGAAGGGCCGCGGGAGAACCTCCCCAGCACCCGGTCCGAGTGTGGCGGAGGGCCCGCTGGACGGTGGTAGTAATTGGGCTGGCAGATTGCGGTTGTAGGAGAGCCGCGGGAAAACCTCCCCAGCACCCGGTCCGGGCGGTGGCGGAGGGCCCGCTGGGCGGTGGTAGTAGTTGGGCTGACGGGTTGCCATTGTAGAAGGGCCGCGGAAGAACCTCCCCAGCACCCGGTCCGGGTGTGGCGGAGGGCCCGCTGGGCGGTGGTAGTAGTTGGTCTGACGGATTGCGGTTGTAGAAGGGCCGCGGGAGAACCTCCCCGGCACCCGGTCCGGGTGTGGCGGAGGGCCCGCTGAGCAGTAGTGGTAGTGGTTGCAGTAGAGGATGGTGTGAAGACACACCCACAGTGATCTTCTCCGATTCCCTCTCAGTCATCAAAGCGCTGGAATCAGGGGAGTCCAAGCACCCCTATGTCCAAGCCATAGAACAATCCTGTGACTCATTAACTACCATATGCTGGGTACCCGGACACAGCGGAATCCGCGGTAACGAGGATGCTGACCACTTGGCCGCGCTCGGCCGGCGCTCTCGCGCCCTGTTCTCTAATGAGGTACCGTCATCCGACATCATCAGGGAATTCAAGGCGAAGACCTCTGAGCACTTCATCACTCACTGGAGGACTCTCCGAGGCTACCCTCAAAAGGTAAAGGGAGACCTCGAAAAGTGGACAGACCGCGAAAACCGAGTCGAACAAAGAGCGCTATCCCGCCTCCGCGTGGGTCATACGAGGCTCACCCATGCCCACACCATTACCCGCGTCGATCCTCCAATATGTACATCTTGCAGCACTAGACTCACGGTGGAGCATCTACTAATAAACTGCAGGGAGTTCGACAACCTACGACGACATCACAACTTGCCCTCCTCGATTCGAGAAACACTGGCAAACGACCCAGTGCACGAAGAGGCACTACTTGCCTTCCTGAAAGATGCCAATCTTTTCGAATCCATCTGAGACAGACCGCGAACCGGCCAACTCCACATGTTACTATATTTATCTTTACGTAAATTTAAAACTAGACTCTTTTGGCGAAAAATATCACCACCACGCTGTTGATTCATCGAAATCGGGCTCGTCATTGCTTTCATCGACTTCCATAGAATTGGACAGAGGTACTCCCTTTTTGCATAGTTTTTTCAATTCTATGTACCGCTCGTTCAATTTAGTACGCTTTTGCCTTTTCAGTGCTACTGTATCGACCATTTTTTGCACTTCGGCTGTCATTTTAGCATATTTCTTTTTGCTTTTTTGTATACTGTCCCGAAGTTGTTGATTTTTAACCTTCTGGATTTCATAACGATTCTTGAAAGTGGAAGTCGCCATGCAAAGTCTTTTGCAATTGATAACTGTATTTGAAACTGAAGGGGCATCCCCTATACTGCTCCGGTTTAGATTACTTGGCAATGCAGTGTGTATACTTTCAGTAGTCGGGTAATCGGATGTTTTTTCAGCCCTTTGCGTTTCCTCTATATCGATAGGATTAACCGCATTTTCCGTTTCATCCTTGTCAGATTCCTCTTTAATGTCTTCTGGACACAGCATTTCCACTAAGACTGCATCGGGAATATGGGTTGCATCCAGTATCAGTTCGTGTTCAGTTTCATTGTCAACAAACACTTCAATGTTGAAACCCTTCTCCAGTAACATGGCAGGTGTCATGTACGTTCGACCAATATTAATCGGAATTGCATCTGGCGGTAGTTGTTTCTTGCCAGCAGCTTCAACCAATGCCGGTTCGAAATGTTCCGAACAGATGGCAAATTTTCGCAATGCAACCGCTCCTCCCTCTTCAAACCGTTTCAAAGTATCTGGACAGCGACAAAACTCAACCCATTGCAAGCAACTGAAAACATAAAAAATGGAATTTTTGGATTCAAAGAATTCAATTACTAAAATTACTTACGTTGCTGTATCCGAAGGAAAGTTGAAAAACTTTACTTTTTTCTCGCTTCTCTTATTCAGACACGAAACCATACAACATCGGCTCATTTTTTTTATTGCTTCACATTGATAAATTTCATTAATAATAAATTAATAAAATGCAGAAAGAAATTTAATTTTAGAAGCTTCTGAATGTTTTAATTTTGTTTTCAAATAACAAGTTGATGTCAATGTTTGTTTTCTTTGAAATTGTCAGTCGACGGACCATACACTGAAGCAAATCTACTTAAGAATTTCATAAGTCGCAACTTATGAAGCTACACAATTTTGATTTCATTGGACGCTTATGTATTTCATAAATTCGCCCTATGGAATTTATAGACGTATGTAATGATGTTCATAATCGTATTATTGTGAAAATGTCATAATTTTACCATATGAAATCAGTAAAAATAGGAAACTAGGCATTTTTGGAAGTGGATTGAATTTAATGTTCTTTTTTCAAATTTGGGGACATGAAATGTAAGTAAATATTCTTCGTAACTCATTGCTTCATATTTTACATTACTTCCATAAGAAATGTATTGAATTTTCTTAAACTTTCAAGACTTCCTTTTTCATTCATTTACAGCTTATTGGAAATATTGTGAGACTTCACGAACTCATCAAAACATCAAGATAAGTGCTCTTTATTCATGTGAATTAATTCGTTTAAATAAAAAAATATATATTATAAAATGAAAAATATGATGCTGAGTTTATATTTTCTCGAACTGGCGCCATATGATATATCTATGGATTTCAGAACAACTCATTTATTAAATTTATATTCAAGCATAATGATTTACATAAGCACAGTCGCATGAAAGGTATAAATATGGCTTAAAAGTTTCATTAGCATGACTTATGAAAATTCTAAGTGCCTCGATGGCCATTTTTTCCTCCGAGTCATAAGTCAAACTTATGATTTTCATATGGGATACTTGTGGCGCCGAATCATAAGTGATTCTTATGGAATTCATTAGTTATTTTATCTCGGTGTAGTTAATTAATTTCGCAAATTTATTGTCGATGTTTCTAGTACAGTGATAATACAATTTTGTGAACCCCATTCGTTTCACTTCAATTACCCCGACTACCCGAACAGAAATTTACAATAGCATTTACCCTACAATAGATATTATGGTTATTTCTGTTTCAATATTGTTCGACGCACAGTTCGCGCAATAGATATACAGTAAAACTTCAGGCAATAATATATTTTACTGTTAGAGGGAAAAATGGTACGGTAAATTTACATTAAATTTTACAACTCCTGAGAAAAAATCTCGGCAAACATATGATTACGGCTTAAAAGCCAACTGTCAAAATTTTCTTTGAAAGGAAATTCCGGACAAACTGTTACTGGCAAAACACAGCTCATAGGAGTTAATGAAAGAGAAAACTTTTCTCTTTTGTTTACTACCAACATCTGTGACTTGCGAGTAACGGTTTGTCCGGAATTTCCTTTCAAAGAGAATTAATCATGTTGTTTGTCGAGAAATGTATGGAAAAACATCGATTTACGAACGTTTTGTTGAGTTCAATAGACCGTCAAAATAAGGTCAACTAACGTATCTGGCATCAGCTCAAACAGACCAAGATAAATTAATGTTTATGTGAAATTATCAAAGAATTACGTTTATAATACTTCTTGACATCGCAACACAGCAAATACTTATTCGCTCATTGGATCAAGGGGTGCTTGAAACAGCCAACCACGTGTTTCAGTAGATCAACGCATGACAAACTCGAATCGTTGACCACACCGTCGATCTCAACTTTGTAAACCTGCACATAGACGCGGTGCCCTTCACAAAATACATACATCAAAGGGGCGAAATACTGACACTCTTATCTACACTCAAAAAAAAGTAAACGTTATGCCTATTGATTTTACACATAGATTTTTGCAATTAACGGAGGCATATAGACACTATTTGCTGGCACATAAACCTAATGTGTGTATTTACAAGAAATATTAATCTTACATTCACATTTCATAACTATTGGGCACATAAAACCCCATTCTATAACAATATGCACATATAACTTATGTGTGTTCATACATAGTTTATACAGTTGACACATAGAAGATATGTGTGCACGAGATAACAATAGCATTTCTTCTTCATATGAATTTTAAGCGGTTTGAAGCAAATAGAATTAACGTTTGGATTTTTTTCAGTGTACTGAAGGTAACCCAATATCTCGACGAGCATTCTGGAAAAATCGCCTCGAGAATGAAAATTCAAATACACAATGCGAGCTTCACTGATATTTTTCTTCTAGCTTTGATGATCCCTTGGGGTTGTTAATGAGATCATTGAAATTTTTTTAAAAAAATCCTGTCCTTTCTCTTGGAATAGAGATGAACAGTGACTTCAAGCATACAGCTAACCAATCTTTGAAATGTAGCATTTTGGATACAAAAATTTGTGAAAATTATCCAAGCTAAGATTATTTTAATTTCATTTGATATATTGCAATAATAACGAGTCAGTATCTCGGTTTAGTTAAATAAACGTCACCGTCTCCAAAATATAATCAATCATATTTAGTGTGTCCAAGATATATATTTGAACCTGTTCGAATTAGTAAGGACTTGTTCAAAATGAGGAAATTTCATGCTGGAAAGAAATATCTTTTGAAGGTTTATGGTGCCAATTTATAGAACACTCATTGACAGTTTACCTCCAAGACGAGTAATTTCGGAGCATACATATAAAAATCATAGTCATGCATATGAAATATAAAAATCATAGACAAATACATATTTTTCAAGCGTTGTCACTTAGAGCTTCAGAATCGGTTGGTTACCCTATTTATAATATACTCCTTTGTATTATGAATTAAATAACTAATCCTTGTGCAGTTGTGTTAGTGCGACATTGAGGTTAAATCGGGTAGAATTTTTGCCAAATGAGGTTAAATCAGGTGGAGAATCGCTGTGCGCATGGCTTATTTCGTATGCATATAATATGTCTATACAAAATGCAACTGTGTCAATAAGACAATAACCGTGTTCACACAGGACAAAATTCCACACGTGGAACTAAAATGAGTGTTATTGATTATTAGTATGATATAATTCGTATGAATGATTGATATATATATATATATATATATATATATATATATATATATATATATATATATATATATATATATATATATATATATATATATATATATATATATATATATATATATATATATATATATATATATATATATATATATATATATATATATATATATATATATATATATATATATATATATATATATATATATATATATATATATATATATATATATATATATATATATATAATATATATATATATATATATATATATATATATATATATATATATATATATATATATATATATATATATATATATATATATATATATATATATATATATATATATATATATATATATATATATATATATATATATATATATATATATATATATATATATATATATATATATATATATATATATATATATATATATATATATATATATATATATATATATATATATATATATATATATATATATATATATATATATACAGGGTGTTTGGTTCATGGTTAAGAATCTCTCGGGGGGTGATAGATTGCCATATTTGGAGAAAAAAATTGTTCTACACATACCACCAAATCTCAACCGTTACAGAGTTATTGAACTTTTTGTGTAAAAAACTTATTTGTCTTAAAATACCTCTAACTTTAAAAGTGTACTTTGTATTTTAAATATTTCAATTCCATTCGAAAGATGAGAAAATTTCCTATTTAATGGTGTTCCCATATCTTTTAAGTAATTAGTTTTAATTACCTTTTAGCTGTAAAGTAGTTAAAAGTTAGTGTTTTTGAGGAGGTTTTTGCTAATTTTCTCGAAATAATGAAGTATGATTATAGCAATATCCATTATCCAAAAGTTGGGTTTTAGCACGATTTATCATTTGTTCTTGGACGTGATATTTCTATCTCTTCTCATTTCTTTGTAATTTCATTACTATACTTTTCCTGTAACCGACTTGCAAGTGCTTAAAAGACTCTAATCTAAAAAATATGCTTTATATCGTTATTTACAAGATTTCATTGGAAAGCTGAGAAAATGTGCTATCAGAGTATGTACAAATATCTTTTAGTTAAGTGTACTAAATGATTTTTTACTAACGAAATAACTCAAAATTTGTGTTTTTTGGAGAGTTTTTTAATTATTCTAATTATTAATCAACAAAATTTATCGTTACTATTGTTCATTTGATGCCCCTTAATGTTCTCTATAACTTTTTATTTGACACTTTGTCTAAAGCTCTTTTCATTTTGCTGCTATTTAATAGTTAACACAGCATGAGCTCGCCACAAATGTAGTGGGTTCGAAATCGTTATTTTTCCACATGAAACGATATGATAAAAACGATTTTGCGTCGAAACCAAAAGAGATAATAGAATGGAGTCAAAGAAAGAACTGTAGAACTTGCTGAGATACATTATTTCCATGATAATAATGGTGATGTTTATTTTTTACTATTTAAAGAAAATTAATGAAAATGCTAATAATAGCACTAACTTTAAACTAATTTACTTTAAAAAGAATACTAAATTCACTTAACTGAAAGGTATTAATGCATTTTTCACTGTAAAATTTTCATGGCTATCGAATAAAAAGAAAAAAAGTACAATAAGTGCCATAATTTTTCAATTAGAGCTGGTACTAGTGAAAATGAGATAAAAATATCCAAGTTGAATAACCCAAAATCATGAAAATAAGAAAAGATAAGTGTATCATGTCAAAGAACGAATTAAGCAGTTCATCAAGACTAACAATCTGAATTATTAAAATGGTGAGGTTAACTATTAGGATTTTCAAGAAATGAACGAAAAATCGTCTGAAATTGTTTAATTTTCAATAAATTACTTTGAAAAGGCTATTTAAACTCATTAACTGAAACATGTGAGGGCATCACTCAATGCGAAATTTTCTCACCTTTCGAATGAAACTAAAACATTTAAAATACAAAGTATACTTTTAAAGTTAGAGGTATTTTAAGACAAATAAGTTTTTTACACTAAAAGTTCAATAACTCTGTAACGGTTGAGATTTGATGGTATGTGTAGAACAATTTTTTTCTCCAAATATGGCAGTCTATCACCCCCCGAGAGATTCTTAACCATGAACCAAACACCCTGTATATATATATATATCAGTAATATTCCCAAATTGGTAAGTATTATATGAATAGTTTCTAAAGAGTTCAAAAGATTTCTGGAACGCTATTTATTTATACGGATTGCCATTGCCGTCATTTCTCTTAGCAAACACCACCCGAACAGGAATATACAATATCAAAAGCATAATTTTCGCTGTAACAGTGCAGCTATTTTACAATAATTTACGGTATAGTCTAATGTTATACAATACAAAAACAAAAAAAACATGAACGTTTCTACAGCAATTTTTATGTGAAATCGACTTTTACAATAGAAAAGGGCGGTAATTATGTATCTTAATACAAAAATCGATTTCTTCGATGCATTTTTCTGGGAAATAGTGACTTTTCTTGATAATAATATAATATTAATATTTATTGTTCAATAATTGTAGAGTTAATACTATATTGTTAAATTCTATTCGGGCACAAAAACACCGTATTTGAGTGCCGCAACTTTAGAGTGTAGATGAAATTCAAATAATTCTTGACTTTTTTGGATTAGTGTGTAAAGCAATGAAAACAAAAAATATCGTCTTTCATTTTTGCAGTCTGCTAAATTATTCAGAAATGATTTAAAAGTAAATATTTGTGCTAACAAAACACTCGTTAAATAATCTAAAGTCGAATTCATTAGTGCAAAGTAACATTTCTAGCCGCGCAGATTTGGTTTTTTGTTCAAAATTGGCATCGCTCAATCACATACGAGGCGTTCCGGCAAAGGCAAGCCTCGCCGGAATACGACCATGGCGTTCGGTCGCTATCAGCATTTGCACAAGCGAAATTGCATTGGAATGTTGCCGGTATTCTGCTCGTTTGTGGCTGGAGCACTGCTGACAATATTAATCGGTGGACCGCCGCAAAGCTGCGAAACGAGTACCAGAATCTATCAACCGGAAAATTCATACTTTCTAATGTTGCTAATCGTAAGTGCTCCCGGAAACGTCGAGCGAAGGACTGTTATTCGAGAGACGTATTTGAACTTGCGACCAAGAATATTGAATGAAAGCTACCAAGATGACGCCATTTACGTGCCTCTGTACGATGAACGAGAACAGTTACAACTGGAAACAATTCAAAAGCAGAAGGAACTGTTAGATAACTATCAGCAATGGCAACAGCGAAATATAAAGAACATCAAGGTGATAAATTTTAAGATTAAACCATTGTTCGCTATTGGTACCCACGGTTTGTCTCGATCTGAACGAAAGATAGTATATGAGGAACAAAGGGTTTTCAACGATGTGCTAGAGTTGGACGACTTGGTGGATTCATACGACAATCTAACCACTAAGGTCATACGTAGTATGAGTAGAATAGACGAAGTTTATGACTTTAAATACTTTATGAAAGTTGATGATGATTCCTATGTTAAATTAGATCTTTTATCGGAAGATTTACTAAGTTATTATGAAAAGTTGCACAAAGTGCGGTTGAGCCACGCTAAACCCGTCGAGCTGTATTGGGGTTATTTCAAAGGGGCGTCGACAGTCCAACATCACGGAGCATGGAAGGAAAAGGACTATAAACTATGTGACCGTTATCTCCCATACGCACTTGGCGGAGGCTACGTGCTATCCAAAAATCTTGTTTCATTCATTGCTGCCTATCGAGACACGTTAACCAGCTACAAAAGTGAAGACATGGCCGTTGGAACGTGGCTATCACCATTCGCAAATATCCATCGTAGACACGACGTTCGATTCGATACCGCCTGGATGCCGAGGAAATGTCAGAACTACCATCTAGTGTTGCACAAGCGTACCGCACAGCAAATGAAGGAAATCTATCGAGGTGACCTATGCAGCCACGAGGAACAACAGGAAGCTGACGTGCAACGTCCTAGGGAGTACTTTTACGATTGGACCGTTCCACCGACTCAGTGCTGTAGGACGTTGGTACAGCAAGTTAGGCAGTAGGAGACAGTATTATGAAAACGACACCCAAGCAAGCTAATGTAAGAAATTGTGATAATGCGACTCCGAATTCGTGACTTATATGTAATCGCAGCTAATGTAAACTGTACATACTTAACGTTGATTTATGTTATACGGAACAACAGTGTAGGCAGCAACCGTTTTATTATTTGCGAAAAAAAATCGAATATGTGTTGTAGAATATAACATTGAAATCACGATGAAAATGTTTAGTTTTTTATTTTAATTTCGAAGTCATTGGTGTTCCAAATGGTTCTGTCTGTTGACGGCATATATACGGAGCAACCGAAATCTTTACCCAGTACTGCTTTGTTTGACGATTCGAATCTATCCCTAATTTGTTTGAACACTCGAATCCCATTTGACTGTTCGAATCTTATCAAAACCGACTCGATGTAAGTATTCTGATACAGGGATTCAATGAATGCATTTGGCTCCAGGGTAGCTCGCTTGATCTGAATTCCGAGGAAATGTTTCTCGATCAGACCCAAACACCACTATGGCAAAGGGTCTCTAATAAACAAATAATAATTCCATATCAATAAGATATAAGGCTAATAAGATTTGTAAACAAACCTTTGTTTTGCTGATTTCTCTTAATTTGTTATAATTTCAACACAGAAAACATTTGAAATTGATTCTACCAAGGGTAAAGATTTTGATTCGCGTGTATTTTTCATGAGCGAAATAAGTTTGTTTACAAAAATCTCATTAGCCCTTTTAAAAAATTAATATTGAATTATAATAATACTTCCATATTTCCGGACATTTTAGTTGGAAATCCTAATTGCTCAATTGATGCTTCAGCTAGTTTTTTTTTGACAGATTTTCCGTGTAGACGGTCAAAAAGACGTTATACTCGTCCGTCAGGATAATATTAGGTTTTTAATGTACATTTGATGTCTTCTATACAAGGCACACGTGTTCATTGTCAGTGATATGGTCCATTTCCAATGAGACTGTCTAGGTATCGAATTGTTCTCTGCGCTGTGGTAGTGCAGTGAGGTCAAGCTGTGTGTGCATACGGAGAGGTACGGTGGTATGATGTTTCTGGTTTGAGAGGTATGTAGTGTTTTGGACTATCCGTATTTCTATGACCTCATAAGTACCCCTTACACGAGGCGTTAGTAATGTCATTACTCAGCAGTAATATCACTTTTAATGAGCCCCACAGTCCTTGTAATGTGACCGAACATATTTTGAGCAACCCATTCCCAAGATATAAGTGATACCAGATATGACGAAAAAGTCACTAATCGGCATTCGAATGAAGCTGTGCTACCAGTGTGCCAGTCCAACTGGCTTCACAGTGCGTTGGGTACGCCACTCCTGCGAGAGGCAACCAACCAGCACTGCCGCACATCACTATACACCACGTCTCTGTGGCGAGATAAATGCGGAAAAATCCGCATAAAGCAAACATCTAACATGTTCACACTAAGCCAGCCAAAAGCTGTTCAGTAATTTCTTTTGACGACTTGCACAGTAAGTGAAATTTTTACTGAGCTGTCAGCAGATTGTTTAAAAAATTGCAGTAAAGTTTTCATTTTTTAGCGGTTTTCAGTAATGTTGCGAATAATTTGCTGAAACCCGCAAAATTTTTAACTGAATTTATCAGCACTTCTATTCTTTTCGGTACATGAACATTATCCCGTAAAATACTGTCTGATTGTTCGGCAAAATTGTACCAACATTACCGAACCTCGTCAAAAACTTACAAAACAGGTACAGCAAATCATCTGTCAAGTCGCCATTTTCAGAGGAAACTGCTGACTGACCAGTATTTTTGACGTTTGGATAGAACGGATTGCGGAGAGTTCGGTAACCGAATTGTTTTACTGAATTGATTACCGAACGGTTTGCTGTTCAAAACCCCAGCAAAATTTTACTGTACCTAGTAATTCAAATTAAGTGTGTTCGTTTTGATTGGTTGCACGGTGATAGGTGGTATTGAATGTAATCGTGAAAATCCAGCAGGCGAAGAGAAAAAAATAGCAACAGAAGAAAGAAAAGGAGAAGGAACAAAAAGAAACACTCCAGCATCCTCGGGAGGGGTACAAGGGTGATATACTGATCGTCGAAGCAAACGATAAAGCATCGTACACGACTCTTCTCAAGAGAATAATGAAGACCCCGGAACTGAAGGAGTTGGGGGAGAACGTTGCTGAAACGAGACGCACTCAGAAAGGCAAGATGATCCTCTAGCTGAAAAAGGATTCTTACGTCAATAGCTCAGCCTAAGATCTGGACGGGATTACGACCGAAGAAACACTGAGTAGTGCACTGATCGATCAGTACAACCTAGATTCCGGATTAGGCAGCAATTCGACTACTGATGGACGTTGGCAACAAACTGGTAGAGATCGGTAAAATGAAACACAGATGATCGGTGCATTCGCTGAGAGTCGCGCCGCGAGTTACCAAGTAGATAGGGAGGTGCTTCGATTTCGGACTTCAGGCGGTAAACTACAAGAGCCCTGGCCGGTCCGCATTGTATAGAAAATGGGGAAGAAATAATCTCGTTGCTAGAGACTGCATGAAGCAACTAAGAAAGCATGATCTGCAACTATTACAGAGCCGTATCGTATTTCTCCCGATAACGGCAGCTAAGTGGTTGATAGTAAAGGGATAACGGTAATCCAAATGATGGACGATTGCCCTGTTCAGGAGGGTTCGTGATCGCCAAGATCAACAGTGTATTCGTATGTAGCTACCATACTCCCCAAGGTGCAGACCAGAGCAGTACAATCGGTTGCTGGACGTCAGGATCAGGAATCAGTAGCGTCTGGCTCAAATGGCACGTTTTCCATGTTGATCGGAGATTTGTGCCTTACCAAGAATCGTCTTTTCATCATTTTCCTGATGGGAAGGATTGGGGAAGTGGTAAGGTTAGGGGTAAAGAAAACAACGACACATAACAATTAAAACAGAGCATTCTGCACCCCCGGAGTGATGCTGAACGATCTGCAGGTGCTACAACAGCAGGAATAAAACTTCCAACCCCCGGAGGGATTTAGAACCTCTACTCATACAGTGAGCGGATATATCAACACCCCCGAGGGGATATTGAGATAACAGAACGACAACACCCCCGAAGAGATAATGTCATTCAAATACGGCTAAAAAACTATAGCTCTTTACCACACTTGGTTAGGAACAAAAGCATATCCTTAAATTTCAGCTCTCTGTACATAGGTTCATCTATGTATGGAGAACCAAAAATCCGGATGCGCAATTGCATTAATACAGGGCAATTGCATATCAAATGATATGATGTTCCGTAATCGGATTCACAAAGATCACATGAATAATACTCAGCGCGCTGAACAGTAGCCATGTGATAATTGAGTTTGCAATGTCCAGTCAGGGCCCTGGCCAGAATACTGCAGTTGTGCTTGGAAAAATGCAACAAATTTCTTGACATTTTCGGACTCACATCCGGCAGAAAAGCCTTTGTTTGAACGCAAGTTTGCAAGCTACGCCAATGGTTGGCATGTTCGAATGCAGCCCAAGAGCGAATCTTGTGCTTTATCCAACTTATTGACAGTGGTAGAACTGGTTCTGGACCAACGAAATCAGTCGCAGCGCCAGCTCTAGCCAATTCGTCCGCCCATTCATTTCCAGTAATACCGGAATGACCGGGTACCCATAGAAGGTAGATAGCATTTGAAATGCTAAGTTCTTCGATTTGAGTTCGACATGCGATTACTAATTTCGATCTCGAATCTGCCGAACTAAGTGCTTTCAGGGCAGCCTGACTGTCAGATCAAAAATGGATTCTTTTACTGCAAATTCCCTGTTGAAGTGCGGATTGTACGCCACACAGAATCGCAAAGATTTCTGCTTGGAGTACGGTACAGTATCTACCAAGCGTATGAGATTGGTTTAATCTCATCTCATGACAATAGACACCAGCACCGGCTCGGCCCTCCAACAAAGAACCGTCCGTATAACAAACTACGTATTCTTCAAGTTGTCGCTCCATCCAGCCAGACAGCCATTCCTCACGAAGAGGAATTCTCACATTGAAAGTTTTAGAAGGAAAACTACATGTGAGTGTAAGGTCACTGGGAGCAAGTGTATATTTATCCCAAGTAACCATTTGGGGCCACAGTCTTATGTGGCTAGTTACACGATCTATTGGGTTACTGTTCCAGAGCCCAGTAACCTTAAGACGGTATGCACAAGAAAGTGCTTCTTGTTTCAGAAACACATGTAGTGGTTTTATGCTCAAGAGTGCCTCGAGAGCAGCAGTAGGTGTTGTCGAGAACGCACCAGTCATCGCCATCAAGACCATCCTCTGAAGATGGTTTAACTTTGATTGGATTGTCATGACTTCTCCCTTCTGCCACCAACCAAGGCACCCGTATGCCAGTATTGGTCTAACAATTGTTGTGTAGATCCACTGAATGTACTTGGGTTTGAGTCCCCAAGATTTGCCGAAAGCCCGTCTACATTGGCCAAAGGCCATGCAAGCTTTCTTGATCCTGAAATCGATGTGAGCTGTCCAATTAAGTTTTTAGTCGAGAATTACCCCAACGTCCTTAACTTGATCTTCGACAATAATTTCAGAGTCAAAAAACTGCAATGGACGAGCTCCGGTTGTAATCGTTTGTTGCGTGAAAAGCACCATTGAGGTTTTATTTGGATTAACTGATAGTCCAACATGAAGACACCACCGCTCAACAACACATAAGGCTTGTTGCATCAAATCAAAAAGTGTGTTAATGCAAATACCGGTGATCATTATATGATAATCATCAGCGAAACCATACGTCGGAAACCCAAGCTCATTTAGTTTTCTCAACAAGCTATCGGCGACAAGGTTCCATAGAAGTGGTGACAGCACACCACCATGAGGACATCCGCAGACACTCAGTTTCCTCATCTCTGCTTGTCTTAACGATGAGCACAGATGTCGGTTGCTAAGCATTGCGTGTATCCAGTTCGTGATATATGAAGGTATTCCATGACCTCGTGCTGCTTCCAAAATGGATTCGAAAGACACGTTGTCAAAAGCACCTTCAATATCGAGAAAAACTCCTAAACTTGATTGCTTTTGTGAAAAAGCTTTTTCAATGTTGTAGACAACATTGTGTAACAGGGTGGTAGTAGACTTCCCTCGCTGATATCCATGTTGCATTGCATGCAGCAAGTGCTCGCCCAAGCTACCATCCCGAATGTAGTGGTCGATTAAACGTTCCACTGATTTGAGAAGGAAGGAGGTCAGACTGATCGGTCTAAAGCTCTTTGCCTCCTCATAAGTGACGCGGCCACCTTTGGGAACGAATTTGACAGTTATTTCCATAACTGACATACTTCAACCCGCCGGATGCCACGCGGCCTCTAGGCTGGTTTTGTCCGGAGAAAGATAATAGAGTTATCAACCTCCTAGTGGACCACAGCCTGTTACTGGGGAGTTCGCCGGGCTCTTCCCAGGCTCCGTTCGCCATTGAGAATATTTTAAACCCCCTCAACAATTTCACCCATAGCACGGGTCGCATGACACTATGGAATTGGGGTTCCCTGTTTGGTGTTACCACCGGAACAGGTAGTCCGTAGTGTAATTCTTAGCCGGTTGAAACAACCACTACCGACACTACACGGCTTATCTAGGCTGTTCGGAGAAAGAAGCTGACATTGATGGACAGCTCCCATAGATGGCCGAACAGCCACATACTTCGATTTCGGACTTCAGGCGGTAAACTACAAGAGCCCTGGCCGGTCCGCATTGTATAGAAAATGGGGAAGAAATAATCTCGTTGCTAGAGACTGCATGAAGCAACTAAGAAAACATGATCTGCAACTATTACAGAGCCGTATCGTGTTTCTCCCGATAACGGCAGCTAAGTGGTTGATAGTAAAGGGATAACGGTAATCCAAATGATGGACGATTGCCCTGTTCAGGAGGGTTCGTGATCGCCAAGATCAACAGTGTATTCGTATGTAGCTACCATACTCCCCAAGGTGCAGACCAGAGCAGTACAATCGGTTGCTGGACGTACTAACCGACTCGTACGTCAGATGAACGTTGGTTGTTAAAGGAGCAGCCTTGATCACTTGGGCCTTGGAGCGGAGAAGCAGGCCAATCAACACAAGAGAGTACGGCTTGTTGGAAGCTCTGGTGAATCTGGATGTGAGGCTGTACAGTACACACATGGCGACCACCAGTCATCGACATCGTCAAAGAGTTTTCCGTTGAAGAGCTTCGTCCAGACATCATCTCTCAATTCCAAATGGCGATGAGCTGTCAAAAACACTAGTGAGAGCATGTGCCGGAACAATACCGAGCAAATTCCGGCGTCTGGCGTATTGGTGAAACTGAAGGTTCAGCATCCTCCATGGTGCCTACCTAAAAGCCAAAAGACGCGTTCAAGGCAGTTTGGGAAGAGCGGGCGGCCTGAGCTGCTGCTAAATGAGCCAATAGTGAGCAAGTTCGTCTGCAAAGAAGCAGACACCAACCCCTGGTGACAGCTTAAATGTTCGCTGACAAACTGAAAGCTACCGTGGAGGGTCTCTGTCCGAAACAAAAACCAACTGCACTATCGCCTACACAGTACTTCGAGGCAAACGGTGAAAATTTCGGAGAGAATCCGGTCTTCAACGACGAAAAAAGTGGTAAAAGGATTGAAAACGAAGAAAGCTCCCGATTCGGACGGTGTCCCCAACCGTGATACTGAAGACTGTGATCCTGGCGTCTACGGATATGCTGCATAAAAATCTAAACCAGTTTTACTTCCCGGGTAGACGGGAGGTCCAGCATCGTATCGGTCTATATGTCTGCTCAATACTATTGGTAAACTTTTTAAAAGGTTGGGAAAACAGGCTGGTGAACTACGCAGTAATAGAGAATGGGTTATCGCAGAGGTAATTCGAATTTCGGAAAAGGATTTCAGCGATGGATGGAATCCGCAGTCATCGCGAGCGCGATTAATGCATCGAAGCAAAAGAGAAGAGGTAACCGCTACAGCGCCGTGGTAACGGTCGACGCATTCAACAGCGTAGTCAGCCCTACGCTGTGAAATATGATATACAACAATGTGTTAACACTGGAGCTGCCCAGGTAAATCGAGAATCGTCGGCTTTGCAGATGACAAACTGTAACCGACGAGACTCTGGAGGAAGTGGAGATGTTGATGGATATAGAATAGATCCAGAAAGCTGGATGGCTGAAGTCAAGTTGCACTTGGCTGACCACCGAGGTATGGCGTTCTGGCCTGAGTTGCTGAACTGAGCTTAACCCTTAAATGCGCAATGTTGTTTTAAAACAACATTGCGAAAACCATCTCAAAATTATCATAGTAACGTATTAAAACTGTGAGACAATTTTCAGAAAATTTGAAAAAAATTGCTTTGCGCCTTTAAGGGTTAAAAAGTAATCAGATGAAGCTAACGAGCATGTAGTGTCGCGAGCGCGTATAGAACGAAACCATACGAGGCAGCATGCGTCATTGCCGGGATGATTCCCATTTGCATCACTAGCTGAGGTTGTGGTATGCTACACTAGCCAGAGCGGACTCGTTGACTAAATGGCAGCAAGAGTGAGACAAAACGGAGAAAGGAAGGTGGACCCACCGGCTCATAAGTTTCGTTCACCGAAGAGGGGATAGCCAGGATATCAACTGACATCGTGCTGCACGAACGGATGCGTTGAAGACCTCGGCGAATAGTGATGCCGATACCAAGCAACGTAGTGAGACGGTGTATGTATGCAGAACACTGGTTCCATGGAAGCATGTGTACAGCGAACGAGCCTTGGTACAACGTACATGACCCCCAACAAACTTCGTAGCCGATTTTTAGTGTCCTCTCTTCGAATATTTCCTCGCTTAGACTCGAACACCAGCTGATAGGATTATGAGAAAAGCGCCATACCTATCCAACCACCAAACCAGAATAAAATATCAAGTGTTAAAACCGACTAAAAAAGGTTACTTTCATCCTAACGGACTTCTAGTTTTTACACCAATGGTTCATCCCGGCCGATTTTTTAGAACTGATGGGGTTCATGAAGCAGAGTGTTCCCTTGAAACTTTTTCAACAGACTAACAGGCATAACACTCAAAATCCATGCTTCGCCTGATTTAACGATAATTTTAAATATTAAACTGCAAATCAGTTGGGACTGCGGCCGCATTTGCGATGATGGCGCCACTGACATATTAACAATCAAGCGGGGGATAGACCATTAGTGAAAAAATGTTCCCAAGCTACCCACTCGTGTTTGGGGCCGTGTATAAAAGTTGTAAAAAAGTTTTTACTTTTAGACGATCATATGAGTGGTTTGACGTGACCGTTTGTTAGAAAAATAATTTAACAATCCTTAGCAAAATACAATAATTGTATTATTGAGGTCATGGGTGAAGCCATCTGATTTTTTTTGAAGGAGCGACTAAAATACTTACAAATGAAAATAAACGACATGATGTACTAAGATTCGAAATTAAGGATTAATAGAGCACATCAAGAAATATTTCATCTGTTATGTGAATTCAATTTGTCTCTCTTAATCATTGATACCTTAGAAAAAGAAACACTTACCCGTGTTCGATCAACCATTGAACGCGATCATCCGTCTCATAGAGACTAGCTACCACCACATCTTTTGGTGACACGATGAAATACTGGTTCTCCTCAATCAAACACTCAAGATGATAATCGTCACACTTATATTCTTGATGCCTATATAGCCATGATAGAAAATCAGACTACCAGTGGAACAAATATAAATACAGCATGTCACTTACCCTCTCATGGAGAGACTGTCGGTACAAACTTCAATATAATCACTAGCTTTGTACTGCAGCACACAGAGAATCGGTCGAAGGGCTTTCTTTGTCTCCATGTCGCGTTCTTTCGAATAACCCAACACCACCAATTGATGGGTTTCCAGTGGTGCGATACCACAGACGTAGAAATCCGTTTGGAATGTGGACACTGCAATCAATTACTGCTAGTCAGATCAATTTAATTCAAACATGCTCTACACTTACTGGGATCTACGATGTATTCGGGAAGATTCCGGGTCGAAACTTCGACAGGATTCCGCTTTCTTATGACACAAATTCTAATCGTGTCCACCCAACCGATGAGTAAAGTAGTTGAGTTGGACCAATTGAGGTTGCATCGGAAGGCTGTCAATTTACCTCTGCAAATAATATAATCTTATGTAAAATAAGCACTACTTCATTTGTTTGTTGCAACTCTTACTCCTTAGGTTCTTCCCATTTAATTAGTCCTAAAGAACACCGTTCATTCAAATCATATACATGGACTCCCAAAGAGCTTGCCCACGCAACGAACTGACCATTCCATCTGATAGCACTAACTACACCTTCCGATTCACTAAGAACTGTAGACTTTAATCCTTTCAAAAACGTTTTTTCGTAAAGAACAAGTTTAGTGTCACCTACCAAATACAACATCAATAAAATCGAATCATTTATAACAGATTTGCATCAAAATAATTACCTATTAGAAACTTTCGCCCTGAACCTACTCTATGATGGATAGGATCGAGTTCAACCGCCTTGATGCCTCTCCCGACATTGAGCTTCTGATTATTTTCATCTGAGTACAACCCACTGATAATGATCATTCCATCATCAGAACAAGTGGCAATGTGTTCTCCTTTACTATCGACCGAAATCTTATTCACAGAAAGAATATGCGGATTCTGCTTTAGATTGATCAGTGTTTCCACTCTATTTCCCTGATGGTCCAGCATGTGAATACGACCCCAGTGGGTCCCGAGGCAGAGAAACTAAACACAATAAAACAAAAATAATTCACCTTGTTTGTGCAAGTATGTCTTGTCCACCGAAAATAAAAGTCGCAAGGACAGAACATGCTTCATGAAACCCGCTTCAAATATATTTCCTTGTCCTGAACTGCCCATAACAGCATAAGAGTCCCATGTAGAAAAACAGCAAGCCGAGAAAAACGCTGTTCAAGATTGTCCCATCCATTGAGCCAAATGGATGGGACAACCATGTTTTGGTATTTTTTTGATATTTTCTGAATAAACCCGGTAATCTTATTTGTGCAGTGTGATTCAGTGGTGATACAGAATACAATCCAACGGATAACTCATTTTCGACAAAAATCCACATGGGACTCTTATGCGTTTATGGGCAGTGAAGGTGTAAGCCAACAGAATACCGTATTCAATAAAATTACAATTACGATATAAAGCTTACGCTAACAGGTTTTCGTCGCAAATAAACATACAATTACAATTAGAATATAAAAACCGGATATAAACTTCAGGTATAAAAATTGGATAATAACTCTCCTTTGTAAGAGTCGGATGAAAAAAACCTACAGTATAAAAACCGAAAAAAACATCCGTTTCTTACAAAGTAGTTTTTTAGCCGACTTTTAATCGTAAGCATTACGATATACGGATGCTCCTGCGTACGATTTATTTATTTTTAACCGATTTTTATGCTGGAGGTTCAACCTTGCCAAGTGTAACGGGCGAGAACTTTTTAAGCGATTCTTATGCTGAAGGTTTTCGTCCGATTTTTAGGCTTGAAGTTTGTTTCCGATTTTTATTTTCTAATATATTTGAGACGGGTTTTACGAAGCATATTCTGCTCTTGTGACTTTCATTTTTGGCCGCTCATATTTAGTTGTACTTACTCTTGAATGTACGGCTATACAGCTGACGGCTTCTTCGCTAAGGATGCTCTTTAGATCATTCGAAAGCCGTGTGTATTTCAACTTTGGTTCCACTTCTTCCTCCGTCAGGCTACACGAGTCTGCCGACTCCGGATCGTTCTACAGAAATAAGATTTACCGATGATCCTTGCACTTCCTAGCCGCTTTTCTATTAGTTTGGAATAACTTACCGAATCCATCATTTTAATGTGAAACTTGAATAAAAATGATTTTTTGACAATGAAATTGATAAAAAAAATTGAGCAGATTGGACAAAACACAATACGATGAATCAAAACAAAAAACTTTGACATCAGCACCCCTGTGGCTGATGTCATTTAGATATGCAGGCATGTACAGACTGGCGAAGCGAAATCAAATGCACTGCACGGTAAAAAAACTTTACCCATTTTATGTATTCACCCGGATAGAATTTTACAATAGGATTTACCCTACAAACAATCATAAAACAAAAAATATTATAGTTATTACTGTTTCAACACTGTTCGATGCCAAGTTCTCACAGTAGATTTACAATAAAATTCCATGTAACAATAAATTTCACTGTTCAGCAAAAAACTGATACAGTACATTCACATTAAACTTTACTGTTTTCGAGAAAAAAATATATGGAGAAAAATTGATTTTTTTAATGTTAAGATACATAAACACCCCCCTTTTTCACTGTAAAAGTCTATTTTACATTGAAATTTACTGTAGAAACGTTAAATTTTATTGTTTTTGTATTGTAGCATAACACTAAAACTTACTGTAAATTATTGTAAAATTACTGTACTGTCACAGTGAAAATCATGGTTTTGTTACTGTACATTTCTATTCGGGCAAATTGCCCATTTTCGGAAGTTATTCGAGCAGTCAAAAATGGGTAGTTTTTTGTTTCTAACAATGAGTACTTTTTATCCATTTCACAACTACTCGATGAGGTAATGTCAATGGGTATATTGATCTTGATAATGGGTGAAAAATCCTTAAGCATTATTTTAAGCGAGTTAACCTGCAAACTAAGGATCGTAGTGGAACCTGCAAATTATAGCCCTGCATCGGAGTCCGTGGCGGAAACGGAACATTTCAGCAATGCTCCGAAAACAACGTCTGTTTAGACTACTGAGAATGTTGAAAATATGCACCAGTTCGGCATTTTTAGAGCAGCCAATAGATCCAGCCATCAAAAATTTGGCGAACAGTTGGCGGTTTTATTATGTTAAGTAGTTTTAGAATAGGATTTCTGTCTAGATTCCTATACTTTTATGGGGAAACAATAATGTGAAATGAATGTTATTTTATGTTTTTTTAATTCAAAAATAATTCTATTGACTATTTTTCATTCTGGCGCGAATTTCATGATTGGGTATTTTTTACGCATTTTGTTGTAACAGTTCTGCGAAAAATAATGGGTGAAAAATACCCAGGTTGACGTACAAGGTCTGTACTCATTTATGGGTACAAACGCTTTACCCATTTAATGGGTTATTCCACTTTTATTGAAAATGAGTAGTTTTCTACGCATTAATGAGTACTTGATTTTATCAGTGTGATTAAATAAAGTACTCATTAATGCGTTGAAAACTACCCATTTTCAATAAACGTCGAATCTAATGGCGATTTCGCTTGAGCCTGAAACTGAGTCAGGTTCTAACTCCAACTGCTGTCAGCTCATACATTTTGACAGCAGTTGGGGTTAGGAACTGACTCAGTTTCGCCTCAAACAAAAACCACATAAGACAAGACGAGACAACTGGCTTCTTATTTTTGGTTGTCTTGTTTTTTATGTGCCCTGCTGAATAATTGATGACAGTTGACTGTATGCGGCTAGCTATGGTGGCAGTGCAGCCAATTTCTTTTTCATATTTTGATATGTTGCTATATAATACACAATGTCCGTTTCATTAACAAAACATTTTGCCATATCAAACACTACATATTTCTAGCAAATCTGGCCAGCATATCATATCAGACCGCGCAAACGAAACTAACATTCATAAATCTATTCGGCTCACCCTTCCGCCATCTTGCCATGTGAACGACTCGTTACGGAACAGTCTGCAGACTACGCAATTTTTATTTAAGGAGTCCAAAGCAGAAGTTCGTAAGTCTTTTAGTTTTTCCCCAAAAAATTTTCAAAGAGCTGGTTTTTGCCGATTCCAAGTGAAGGTCACCGTAACAGATTTACATGTCGTTTTTTATTGAGAACTTAGACACTAACCCAGGTTAGTTGCTTCAAACAAACGTTTATAATGGAACTGAGTTGGGTTCTTGCAAAACAGCGGTGGTGTGTGCGAAACCGAAATATATTTCAGGTTGGAACCCAACTCGGTTTTCAGTTCAGTGACGCATAACCTAAGTTCGAAATTGGTTTCAAACAAACTGTTTGACAGCAGCTAGGTTCGAAACTGAGTTATGCTGTTTTTGGTTTTAGAATCGAGTCGCTCTAGGTTCGCTCTAATGTTTACAATATCCATACAAAAGTGACAGTTCCGAGCGAACCTAGAGCAACTCTAATCCAAAAACGAAATCAGAATTAGTTTCTGCCTCAAGCAAGAACGATAATCAAAACGCAGAATCACTGGATAATGACTCGACATCTATATATTTTGATTTCTTTTTATACACAGGTCAGTGACATTCTAATCATACACGAGAATATTAAATTTGGATATTGCAAATACGCTAACAAGCTAACGTCACAAATTCACATATAAATACAAATTTTCATCAAAAAGAATTCGAACAGATTTTGATTCATATGAACTCTATTGACAGGTATTCGATCGGAAGGAAACTAATATATGAATGGTAAACAAATGATTAATATGTCGAGTCTTTATTCAAATATTCCGCGTTATTTAATATATTAAATATTTTCGATACAGAATTGACGAATTCAAATTATATTATTAGACAACTTGCATTGATCATGATGCCAACACTGCGAAATGGGCCCTGTGGTAACGAAAACAGTATCCCATTAGTCTAATTCGAAAACGTCATTTGGGCTCCACGCTGGCTCCAGAAATCGCTTACTAGTTCCCAGTAAAGTTCAGCCGGAAATGAACCGGAATTCTGGCTGGTTCCAGTTCGTATTCCGGCTCCAGTGACACAACCGATTCTAACTAGAATCGGTTGTGTCACTGGAACCGGAATGCGAGCTGGAACCAGCCAGAATTCCGGTTCATTTCCGGCTGAGCTTAACTGGGTTGTCTTGTCTTGGCTTAGTGTCGAGTAACCCTCTTAATGGGTACACACTTAAAATCCATTACCTACCAGTAGGTAATTTTAATTTGCTGTCTTTATTTCGCTGCCGGAAAACAAGGGAGAGAGAATATTTTTTTTACTCAAAATTAATGGGAGGAAGTTTAGTCGGCTTTGGGGAATATCTCATTATTTTTGGGTAAATTTGGACTCCTCTTTCGTTTTTCGTTGGAGGAACTAGGATGCACAGATTCAAGATTACCTACTGCTAGGTAATGCAAGTTTTCTTTGTAAAGAGATTGTACTCACTCAACCAAAATATCACTTACATTTCATATGCAAAAACATGTAAATATTTTCCATAATACTTTTCACATGAATGTTATTATTTTCACACATAATCTGTTCTCTCTTCCGACCTATAAAAACCAGTATTGATTACAGATATATCTTACGTGAGGTTCAGTTACTTCCCACCGGAATGCCACATATTTTCTATTTGAAACTTATATACCTTTTATATGTTATTCAGATGATTATTAACTGAATGTATAATAGCAATCGTGTTACGTGAAGTGGGTTTATCTGATATTCATGTGATTGTTAGTTGCTTGTATAATAGTATTCAAATGCTTTGGTAGGCAATGTAGCTTGGTTTAATAAATGCGCGGATAATCCTACCCTCTAAGAACGGTTGGTTTCAAAATCGTCCAATGAAGGACGTTCGTTGGACCAATTTGGACAACGTCCAAATAACCGTTCAACGAACGTCCATCATTGGACCCGTGTTGAACGATTTTGAAACAATTTTTTGGACGTCTCAGTGGGTAGTAAAGCTCAGCTGGAAATTGAGCCGGTATTCTGACTGGCTCTAGTTAATAACCGATTCCAGTGACAAAACAATCACTGGAGCCAGGTACTAACTAGAGCCAGCCAGAACTTTGGCACATTTTCCGGCTGGACTTGCTGGTCCGTGTTGATAATTGATTTGTAATGCACTCCATGCCATCTTGGAATCTTCAACCTGGAGCAGAGATAGCGGATATATATGTATTTCTAACGTCTTCAAATTTAATTAGAAAAATCAAAAGTCCGGGAGCAATGTATTCACCGCCGTGCTGTTTGTTGACGCCATGTTGAATGTGTCTGATTTTTTCACATTGTATGTACCCGTAATAATAATGTGTTTTACACATAACGCTAGAAGTATGTGATGGACACATAATCTGTATGTGGGGCACGCTTGAAAGTTATTCATTTTGTATTTGAAATTCATCGGTGATTGTATAAGTTTTATTTGATGCATATGAATCTGATGTGCATAATCGTTTTTAAAATTTAGGTGTTTTTTTACATGAAACGTACGTGATTTTTTGGCTCGGTGCTCATTAATGAGTACACCAATAAAATAAAGTACCCACTAATGCGTAGAGAACTACCTATTTTCTATAAATAACGCATTTAATGGGTAAATAGCTTGTACCCATTAATGACCCGAACAGAACGACACATCGGAATTGTAAACATTGCGCTTACCACAGTTACTGTTGTTAACAATATTTTTATAGTTACATCAAGATTTTACGCAAAAATGACGCTCTTCATTTTCTCGTGAATTTAATTTGTTGTTATTTTTATGCGCATTTTTTCACCATGGCGTTCCGTTTGTTTGCTTCGTGGAATATTTTCCGATTTTAAAACTTTAGTAAGTAGATATTATAATATAATATGATAAATATAGAAATCTAATTTAACATTTTTACTTACAGGCGACATGTACGATCGACGCCAGTTGATTGCGGTCTTAATGTTTAATTCCTTTCGGGATCGGGGGAACCGTAGCCTGATCCGGGTAGTTTTTGGCCTGCATTGTCGACATGAGATAAGAAGCAGCTGATGTCACGATTTCTGAAGTACGTTACTTGCACTGATATCGGTCGATTGTACACTTCCAGAAACTAATGGGACATTAAATCACAATGATTCGGAAGTATTAACGCAGATGGTTGGTAAAGTGCGCAGAGCGACACTTTTCTCTTTTGCTTACTATCAAAATCTGTGATAGGCGAGTAACCGTTTATTCAGAATTTCCGCTCAAAGTGAATTTTGACAGTTGGTTTTTACACCATAATCATATGTTTGTTGAGAACTCAAAAGTAAGTTAAAAGAACTTATTCTTTGGGTTGTTTTATTTTGCGTGTAGATTTATCTTTAACCCACTCAAAATGTCTCCACCTCCCTTTTCCTACGCCTTGGTACTATACGTCATGAAGTCCTTAAAAGCGAAGACTCCATATCAAGAAGACTGATATCTCTTTCCTTCCCCCATGCAAACGAGAAGCGACAGAGGTTACAGCGCCTCTATTGGAAGAAGGGAGGAAGCTTTATGTAAAAATGTATATGTGTGTGTGCATCACTATGGAAAGTACCACCTTTACCCGCAAGTGGCGTTGCTGTTACTGTCTCCGGATTCTGGACAGAGTTGCCAGTCTTCTTGATATGGAGTCTTCGTTAAAAGTCAAACCGCGCTCTGAACAACAAATTATCGATCCATTCTAGAACCTGGTAACTATTACATTTTTACTGCACGAAATCCAGAAAATTTGTCAAAATTGTGTGGACAATGAGCGAATCGGGCGTGCGGCAGCGTAAAAAAAGCGCTGGCGACGCAAAGCCCCGAAAGACCCCGTAAGTTTTTCTTGCTACAAAAACAGTTGAATTCAATACTCATGTTGATAATATTGTATAGAAAAGTTCCGCAAAGTACATCAACAACAACTCAGCACAATCGTATGTGGGCACGGTTGGTACTCATCGTAGGAATAGCGGTTGTGGTCTATTTTACAACTTTTCGCTCCAGGGAAAAGAAATTTGCAACATACAAAGAAACCCTGGAACTACGAACACAAAAACTGGATTGTTCCAAACCGTATTTTGACGAAATCGCTAAATTCTCTGGATGTATTCCAATTCACTGCGGTCGCTTCGTTAGCGACAAGATTGTCGATGCGTCAGAAGTTGACATTCTGTTGAATTTGGCCAGATCAGGCTTCCAATTTGGACGTTCTTCGGGCGGAGCTTCTATTCTAGATCTTCATTCGGGTGCCCTTTCAAAGGACACTCAATTCATAAATATTTACAAGATCCCGGAAGCAAAAAAAGTTTTCACAACCGATCACATCAACACCTACAAGCACGTCAAAGACAAAGTCCATCAAGCTGTCAGCGATAATTTTAAAATCAACAAAAACTCGCTGTTTCTGACCCATCCTACCTTCTTCTCGAGACTGACAAACGAATCGGCCAAAACAATTCACGATGAGTATTGGCATCCTCATATCGACAAGGATACGTACAGTTCATTTCATTACACCACACTGCTGTATCTAACCGACTTTGGTAAGGATTTCACCGGGGGACGGTTTGTATTCATCGACAGCGCCGGTAAGCATAATAAAACCAATGTATACATTGAACCGAAACGAGGCAGAGTCAGTGGGTTCACTTCAGGAGCAGAGAATGTCCATTATGTCGAGCAAGTTGAGGCTGGGGTACGATATGCCATAACAATATCCTTCACCTGCAATAGGGAACATGCTATGCTCGACCCACAATTCTCAATTGAGGAAGACGACGAGCTTTGAGCAGTTTCTAGTGAAATGTTCTAAATTGGATTTCTTGCAGAGATCTTTTATCGGTCTACAAACTTTAATGCAAGCGTTTTAGTTTTGGCTAACATAGCGAAAAAAATTCTCGACAGCGTTTGAAAGTTTATGTTGCAATTTTAAAAGCTAGAACAAAAAGCGAACATTGGCACATGTTCTACTAGTTTTTTGTTTGGAATTGTAGTCAGAAATGCGTAAAGATACCCTTAGATTGTTTATTTCAATAAAACTAGTCGATTATAGAAACCAGTATTTATACAGCGTAGTGATCAAACATTTCAGTTAGCATTTACACAAACGATATTAAGTTTTATATAGAACCAACCGACCATTCCAACAGTTTATTGCATACATCAGTATTTTTGCGTAACAGCGTTTATACGTGCTTGAAAGCACATGAAACAGCAAAAGAAAGTGCAAGAGCTTGCTTTCGATTCGTTGGTTATATGCATTAGTCAATTTTCGTGATAATAAACAATAGTGAATATATCAACCATTTGGACTTTCGAACAGCCGGTAAATTCCTTTGAAAGAAATAACTTCGATGTATCCATCAAACTTGACATGTAACATTATAGTCGTGGTTATCGAGCGTTTTCTTACGAACCCATATTGCCATGGGATCATAGTTTTGTGTAAATGAGAAAGGCACGATTGTACTATTAGATGGATTGAAACAGGTTGTATCTTTTTGATTGATGTAGGGTAGATGTACTATTTCGATTCACTAAAACGCTTGTTTAGACAAACAAGTTAAATTTTAGCTGTTTTTGGGTTGATATTACGAATGTTCTTATATTATTTGAATAAAACATGTTTCAACCAGCGATAATCGCGATTCTAACTCGTTTTAAAAACTCTCAATTGAAAAATAGCAATATTCTGAATCAAACTGTGTTTTAGTTATCGTTACCCTGACTTTAGTCAATACCCTTCTTTTGCTCTAACATTTTGCCCTAGTAATTGCATAATTGCAGGTGATTTCAAAGGTCAACCTGATGACATCCTGAAAAAAAAACAAATGGTCTGGAAATAATTCAACTTGAATCAACCAGTGGCGTAGCAAGATGGGGGATTCGAAAAGGTCCACGTGGACTTTTCATTACATTTTTGTCTTTTATGGGAATGTTGGAATATATTTTGGAAGGTCCTTATAACAGCGCGTTTTCGTAGCGACTGATTAAAGCTAAAACAATTTGTTTGCATTAATATCAGTATTAGTAGTAGGGAAAACGAGGTTGGCTTACATTTATCTTCCCAAACAAAAAGATTCGATCGTCTAATCCTAATCGTTCGCGCCGGGAAAATAGATTTTACTCTAAAGGTATCTGTGGGACATTATTTTAGGGTTATGTCCGAACAGCTTAAGTGTGAATTAACTTCTCTTACCGTCTAGCTGCTTTCCTTTCGCCAGATCCAACACAAAATTCAAAGCGATATAATTACATATAATTTAACAAAATTTATTTTTGAATGAACTTAGCGACAAATTTCAGCATACCACGTTCTCGATCAAAATTATTCTGTTCAACGTACAATATATATCAGGCCCGCCTTCAGGCTCGCCTGTCACCGCCATGTACTTCTTATTGTGAATGGTTACCAGAACATCCCACGCCCCGTGAATCCAAGTGGGACGCTCCAGGATATGTGTTGGGTTCACCAGCATCAACCTCCATCACAGCTAGTTTTACTACCGGTCTTTTCAGCCTCCCTGTAGCCGTCTCCACAATCGCCCGTCGAACTCTACCATCTGTTGCAGTAATCACTTCTTCGATCCATCCGCAGATCCAATTTCTTCGGGTTCCTTCGGTTACGTAAACGACATCGCCAACTTTCACCGGCCTTGTATCTGCTAGCCATTTCACTCGTTTGTTCATGTTCGGGAAGTACTCCTTCTGCCATCGGTCCCAGATCGCGTCTGCTAGATATTGAGATCGCATATAGCTGCTTCGCAACGCTGCTCCTAGATCAGTTGGCATCCTCAGCTGCTCGTGAGCACCGGATGAGTTTCCAAAGTGCTTCGGTGTCAGCGCCTCGCAGTTTCCATCATCTTGTGGCATATAAGTGAGTGGTCGTGTATTAACGAACCCTTCAACCTCCATCAGAACCGTAAGTAGAATCTCATCCGTCAGTTACGTCCGTCATCAATGGCTTTCATACCATCCTTCACGCTTCGAACCATGCGTTCCCAAACGCCACCCATGTGGGGAGCAGATGGGGCGTTAAATATCCACTTGGTGTTTGCATCGGTGAATGTTTCAGCGCATTCCTCGTTGATACGCTTAATCTGAGCTTGCAAAATTCGGTTAGCTCCAACGAAATTAGTACCGTTGTCTGAGAATATCTCAACCGATGATCCCCGTTGGCCGGTGAAGCGACGAATAGCCATCACGCACGAGTTGGTAGAAAGACTATGGGCGACCTCTAGATGGATTGCGCGAACCACCAGACACGTAAACACAGCCACGTACCTCCTCTTTTTTTCTGCCAACACTAGCCTCATATGGCCTCATGTAATCCACTCCAACGTAGCTAAACGATCGAACGTGCGATGTCAACCGTTGCTCAGGAAACGGAGTCATTCTGGGAGCTTTCGGCTCGCATTTATTTATTTTGCACCACTGGAAACTTTTAATAACATTGTCAACCGCAGATCGCATGTCTCACTTCAAATCGCTGTCGCATCTCGTTCACCATCATCTCCTTTGCCGCATGGCCCAGCTTACGATGGTAGTGATCCAGAATTCGAGAAGTAATAAGGTGTTGTCTCGGAAAAATAATCGGAAATTGGGCGTCAAATGGCACGAACTCAGCATTCGACCGTCAACTCGAAGCACGCCGAACTCGTCGGCAAACGGTGAATCCTTGTAAACTTCGCTAGATTTATCAATCATCTTCTGTTCACCGATTGGTAGGTCTCGATTGTTCTGCAATGTTTTCATCTCATCAGGGTAAAATTCACTCTGGGCGACTCGCCACAAAAACTGCTCTGCCCTCAAGTACTCCTCCTGTCGTAAGGGAATTTTCACCGTCAATATGGGATACTTTATGAATCGATGTTGCGGTTACTGTTACGCTGGTAAGTCCTTCATTCGCCTCCGGCAGTTGGAAATGAACCGGAATGCTTGAGCTACGGTGCGAACCAAAATGTTCCACTTAGAGATTCTGCTGATGTCCAGCGGCTGTTTTGGTAAGGAAATGTGGTGTAGAACGTATAGTGGTCGCAGTTCTTCGACAGATCAACTGGAATCTGTTTCTGCTTCCTCAGGACGATTCAGGAACGAGGGTGCGGTGAACGTCCTTCCATTTCGGCCATCACTTGGGAGCACTGCACAGTCCCATTGTTAACTGCTCGGAAATATGCTGCACATCCGTAACCCGCTTCACTGGCATCCGTGAATATGTGAAGTTGAAGAGATTGGACCAGGTCCTACGACGAAAAAATAATACCGAGGAATCTGTAGCTTTTTTATTTCCCGGAGAAGCGTGGTTCATCGCATCCATTTCTCGAGCTCCGGATCGAGCATTTCTTCATCCCACAAAATACCAGAGCGCCAAGTATCCTGGATCAGCATACGACCGTGTATTAGGTAAGGGGCCAAGGATCCAAGCGGGTCGAATAGACTAATTATACAGCGCAGAGCTATCCGTTTGGTCGGTCTTCTTTCTCCTAAGATGTATGGTTCCAGAGTTTCTCGCATGCTGGCAGAGAACAAGAATATGTCGTTGTTAGGATCCCACATCATTCCCAAAACTCTTTCCCACATCTCTTCTTTGTTGCACAGGTTGCACACGAACGAGAGGGGCTGATGAACGCTGTTTTCTCCAAGTACCTCCAGAACTTCGCGACTGCTGATCACTCAGTTTCTCGTCTCGAACCCTGCATAGCTGTGGACAGTATTCACTTGCACCGCGCTGTCGAAGTAGTCATCCATGTAGGTTTTAGTGATGATGGCCTTCGCAGCTTCAGGATACTGCCCCGTACTCTTCCGCATTTTTTCTCATTATGTACTTTATGGAGCATGATGAGCACCCGAATGTGGCTACATCCATCACGTAGTCATCTGCTGGCTGATCCGGATCAAAACGAAAGAGAAACTGCTTGTCCGCTGGTCTGATTCGGATTTGATGGAACATCTCCCGAATGTCGCCTCCGAAACCGATGCGATGCTCTCTAAACTTGCATATTACAGACGGCAGAGTCGTGAGAAGATCGGGTCCTTTCAGAAGCTGGGAGTATAGCAACACACCTTTCACCCGAGCAGCAGCATCCCACACGAGTCGCTTCTAGTTCGGCTTTCGAGGGTGCAGAACTACGTTCAAGTGTAGATACCAAATCCTGGATGTAACATTTCTTGATGTATTCCGTTATCTGTTGGTTAACGTTATCCCGTAGCGCTGGATCTCTGGCCCATTTGCCTTCTAAGCTTTTCAATCTATGGAAGGCCATCGATCGGCTATCCGGGAGTTGAACGGTTTCACTTTTCCAGAGCAGACCCGTCTCGAACTTGCCGTCAGACATTCGCTTTGTCGTATTCTCTAAAATTTGCCGGGCTCGCTTCTCTTCTGCCGGCTCTGATTGCGGCACTACAGAAACTCCGACATCTTCAATGACAAAACGTTGTCGGATCAGCTTCACAACTGCATTCATGTTTATTGACGAAGTTTTGCGAGGCACCTTCTCCTGTTGATCCATACACTGCCCATCCCAGCAAACTTCGGACTGCTATCGGGTCACCAGCCTTTCCGACACGACTTTCCAAAGGAGCAAGCAGCTCAAGATTCTGCAAACCTATTAAAACTTTCGGTACTGCATCGCAGTATGACGAGACAGGAAGTCCTTGCAAGTGTGGGAGGCATTGACTAATTTTTTCTAAGGGCAGGCTTTGCTTCGGAAGACTAAGATCGCCAACAGTGGGGACGTCCTTCAGAGAATACCGTATCCGTTGACCTTTCCCCGAGATTTCTAAACTCATTCTTCTTGAGTCGCATTCATTGCGAACAACGTTTGAAGTCCACTTCAGCTGTAGTGGTTCCGGTTGACCTTCGACTTCGAGAAATCGTGCCACGCTCTGCTCTATTAATGTGAGCGACGACCCGTCGTCAAGAAAGGCCTACGGTTTCCGTTGTGTAGCGTTACTGGCACTACTCTGAAAAGCACTGACTAACGAGTTTGACCATGTGCTGGCACTCAGAGATAACTGATCGTGTCGCTGATGTGCTTTGGTGAAGCAGCGGATGATGCTTCAAACGGCAAGTTCCGATATTACATCTGTACCTAGATCGGCACTGCCATTTTCCGTGGTCAAACAAGCACATTTCGCAGAGCCTCCACTTTTTAACTGCTTTCAACCGAGTCTGAAGGTCCATCTGTTTGAACTTCTCGCAATTCCGGATCCTGTGATCGGCTTTCGTACATATCGGGCAAGGCGTTCTCTCTATGCTCACCTTTTCCGCCTCTACTGAGTTGCTATGGGTATGCAGATTACCCCTTTCTCGCGACTTCCCTTTCTCTTGCTTAGCGAACTCTCCCTTTAACTGCGCCATTGTGGTAACTTCACTCGCGTCCATCGCTAATCTGTCCATGAACATACCAAACTCATTCAAGGACGGTTCAGGGAATATTCTCTTATGTCGCACCCAATCCAACTTGATCGCTGCTGGAAGCTTATCAACTAGCTCCTCTAATAGCGTTGGATTTGTCAGGTGTGCTTGCAGTTTCGCTGCTTCAAGATGATCGCACAACTGTTGCACCGTCAAGCCGAAGTTAATTAAAGGTGTCCAGTCTTTCTGGTTTTGGCGCTTCAACACACCGGACTTTCGCTAGCAATTTTTTTACCAGTAGCTCTGCGGCCTTAATCTGCGCGGCATGTGACGTGAGGTGACTAAACTCACCTCACTTTACGTGACTTTTTTCGTCCGATTCTGAGAGTCGACTCGAGTGAGGTGAGATTCTCCATTGCGGTTAAATGGGCGTCTCACGTCACCCGAAGTGACTCTTCAGAATTGGGTGAGAAAAGTCACTTAGAGTGAGGTGAGATTAGTCATCTCACGTCACACGCCGCGCAGAATAGGGCCACTGGTCTTCCGTATAGCCGCTTCAGAGTTTCAAGGATTGACTGTACGCTATTCGGGAACATCAATTTCGTTACAACCGCCTCTCGCGCTGGTCCTCGCAAACACTCACGAAGTCGAATGAGATTTTCGACCTCGCACGCATCGTTAGCAGACACGTAGCTACTGTAAAATCTTCTGGTGCACCCGAAAATATCGGTAATTTCTTCGGCCAGAACTGTCTAGCAGCCAACTGATTCACAGATGATCCTACCTGGTTGACCTCCGCTCGAGCGGCTGGTTCTTCCATTCCACATTCTTCCGAGATCAGTGAAATTTCGTCCCTCGATACCTTTTGATGTGATGTATGCTGATATTGTGAATCATCTGTCGGAATTTTGCACTGTTCCAGATTGCTGCGATGGTTTGCGAACATCTACACTCAACTGAGGCAAACCTTCCACAACTGACCCCGGATTACGTAGACTCTTAATCCACCACTCCACCCATTTCACACCATCGGCTCCAGACACAAACGAAGGGTCAATCGATTGGTCGTTGCTATCCGTTCTCAAAGATATATTTGACTGTTGCTAAGAGTCAATTTCTTGGTTTTGCATACTGAACCTACTAGAATGAGCAGAACGAATGCTTGATCCAGTTCCAGTTTCATTAAGTTGTTCTTCCAGTTTGCGCTTCTGGTGAAGGTACTCCTCAAGGGCAGCGAGTTCCTTACTCTTCAACGCCTGCTCTTTCTGCTTTTGGATTCGCTCTTCCTCAAGCTGTGACCGTTCAAGCTCTAGTCTCGCTTCTTGTAAACGTCGCTGTTCCTCCAGTTGCCGCATCGCTAATTGTGCTTGAGCTGCGGCACTCGACGTAAACGACCGAACCGATTTTCCCTCTACATTTCCGGCATTCTTTCCTGCGTTTCTTTTCGGTGTTTCCATTTGCAAGCTATTCGTACCGACCTTGAGAATAACCTTTTTCTTTTTCCGGCTTTCCTGTATACCGGGCTTCTTCTTCTCGGTAGCCAGAGGCGACGACGGAGGTTGGTACGTGCGACAATGCCACGGACGATTCGACACTCCGGGAGACACACCTGCACAAATGTAATGATACCAAACTCCGCACGCATCACAAGCCACCATCTCAATATCGGCTGAATTTGGTCGATCGCACGACCCGCAGTCGTGACTTTGTTCTGCAATCTCCATTCCAAGAAATCTTTAAGGATGTTGGAATATATTTCGGAAGGTCCTTAACAGCGCGTTTTCGTGGCGACTGCTTAAAGCTAAAAGAATTTATTTGAATTAATATCAGTATTAGTAGTAGGGAAACGTGCTTCCTAGTTTTCGCAAATATAAAAGCGCTCCGATGATCAGGGGATCGCTATAGCACCTATGATATGATGAACGCGGTATCAAGCGCCGATGTCCATACACCTGCGCATCTGAACCGTACACTCAATATCACAATCAGATTCGCGGCCCCTGAGCGGTGTCTTAGTGGGTGACATTTCCCGTTTCGTCTACAATTGCAGTGAGCGATTTTGACAGGAATTTCGCCCAGTCTCCATTGTCGATAAGTCTGATTATTTTGTAACAGCTATGTCAAGGAATAGATGTAGAACAGGCATATATGATGGAATGGTGGGTAATTTATTGTCTCGCGTGCAATTTTACTTCCTAGTAATCGTTGGTTATTTTTTCCATTCCCGGTCAGCATAGTCAGCCATTTGCTGGTATTCCAATGTGTTTCTCTAATACCCTAGACGATTTCAAGTAGTTTGATTGTTATTTTCCTCTACTTGATTAGTTTGTTTTTGTGGACCTACATTAGTTTACTTTCCTACTACTCATGTATACTAACAATAATTCCGGTCAATTTATACTTGGTTTTAAGGTTAAGGATGGATGCCACCCTCGCGGCCCTAGTTACCAATAAAGGAAAAAAATGTCAATATATTTCCAAAGAGCTTCATGTTTTTAAAGAAAGCAAAATCCGAAACAAAAAAATCAACAAAACCTTTTTTCGCTATAACTGTAAAGAACAGTTGTTGTGGTTTATCGGTTTTCCGAAATTGGAAATGATACATTTTGCGAAACGATTTTTCAGGAAATGGAACATCCCGAGAGAGGCCCAATAATTTAACTTCCCTGATGCCAGGTGTTTTTCTTTGAATACAAATAAATCAATTACGCCACATTTTAAAATCTTTATTTGCGATCGATTTCTAGTACAATTTCCTTAGTTTTTTGTTTTTTTTTTCTTTGCACATGTACATTGTTTTTAACAATTTGTTTGTGGTGCTAGGTGTTTTGGTGCTTTGCTTGTTCTATAAAGAATCCAATTGTGCCTGCTGCAGTGAGAATGAGGTTGTGCAGAAAGACGCAGTGTCTCCTAGTACACACATTTTACTTTACGTTGAGTATCGTTAACCAATAGTTTAGGTTGAAATTCCGTTGTTTTAGATGGAAATGCTATATTCAATAGTTATACATGTATTCTTCCTTACTTAGCTAAACCTGGATGCCCCTTGTTTGTAAAAACATCTATTAAATTGTCTGTTTCGTATGCTTCAATGTCGATGGGTATATGTAAGTTCAGAAGACAGAATCAGTTTGGTACGCGTTGCGTAATTTTCGAAATCAACGATTTTATTATATCACTCTTTATATGTATCACTGAAAAAACGTAAAATATTTATTTATTTAGTAATTTTTCAAGCTTCTAGTAGTACAATATTCAGTATCTGAATCTGAAAGGATCTAATCCCCATTCGCAAACTAAAATCTACTTAACCATAGATGAAAGAGCTACCCTATAGAGTGGAATGTAGTTTTCCAAGCTTGGTTTTTATTCCGTTGTTCTAACGGATCAACATCCTAAATAAAAAGTAGATTCGATCTTTCTATACAGAAAAAAACATTTGGAAAGCTGGCAACTAAATGTAACGAAAGGATCATGAGATAGTTTGTCAAAGACCAGCAAAGGAAAGTGGCACTACTCCTTAGATTTGTAATGGACCTGATGCAGGCACTAGTGTCAGTTCCCTTTCAATATTGCGCTCTCGTTACAGAATATAGATCTACCTATCTCATTTTGTCTTATTAAATATTCCCAAAGTTTGTTCTAAACAAACGTTATTGTACATATAATGCATGAAAAGGAGGGCAAATTTAGACTATACAGAAACAAATAAGTTACGATTATTCACTGGGTTTTGCTAGTGTAGTGATGTGATGACATGTTCATATGTGTGAATGAGTATGAATGTATGTGTGTCTGGCTCAGTATATCTATAGCAGTTCCTGCAGCAGTTTGGAAATCTGTAGCATGGAATCACCCGTTAGGATGGAGCGATGGTCACCTTTGACTGTCATGACGTTAACCTCTTTGTTGCAGAGCTGTAGAATGAAAAAAAGTATCAATAATCGACTATTCTATAATGTTCCGATGGAAAAGAGTAACTTACCTCTGACAAACCGTAATCTCCCTGGAGCTTCGCGTAGTTCTCCGTTGGTTTAACCAGTTTCACAGCAGCGCTGATCTTAGAAGATGGCTTGTACATATGGCTGGCAACGATCTTTTGCACAAACGACTTGGCGGTAGTTTCCACCTATGAATAAAATATTGTTAGTGACCAGAAATACATCTCTAAATAATGAAAACAACTCACCAGTTCTTGTGAATGTTGTGGCATTTTTGCCCGAACCAGCTCGGCACACATCTGCAACCGTCCTTCCCATGTTTTGGGAGTCATCAGTTCATGAGCTGTTTTTCCGTAATCTAGGTTTCCACAGACCATACCAAAGTAGGCCAACGCATAAGCCTCATCCTCGGCTTGCAAGATCTCACCGCTGGCATTGCGCTGCTTCTGGGCTTCCGTATACCAGCTTACATAGCGTGGAGATCCGTCCACCAGCAGCAAGCGACATTTCTCCTTGGCAGCCTCCAGTTGGGCAACCATTTCGTAGGCAATCGAGGCACCGAATGAGTAACCGACGATCGTATAAGGACCCTTACTTTGTACCGTTCGAATTTGCTTGACGTAGTATGCCGCCAAAGCATCAAGTGAGTTTAGTGGCGCTTCGGCAACGCACTGCAAACCGTACACAGGAACCGGTAGCGTTTCCGCGAGCGGAATAAGAGAGGTGATAACGCCTTCGATAGCATGGACCATAAACACCGGATTGTCCTTGCTGTTCGCCGAAGCTTTCGATTCAAGTCGAACCAAACACTGGGATGGCATGAGTTCGGCACTTAATCTGACTTGCGTTCCGTCTCCAAGACCATTCTGGTCATGTTGTTTGGGTTCTGGAGATGCGGCGGTTGCAGTTGTTGCACCTCCCGATACTTCTCCACCACTTTCCAAAGCCTTAAGTTTTCCGAACGTTAACATACGAATGTCAGCCGCACTCATCACTGTATCGAAGTTACGCTCCAGAGTCTGTTTAATTTCCGCACCCATCAGTGAGTCCATTCCCAGATCAGCCAAACTAGAGGAATCCGAAACATTCTTGGTATCCTTTAAACCAAGAATATTTGCGATGCAACTGACCAGTCCTACACCACCAGTTTCTGCCTTTCGTTTTTCGGCTACAACCATTGAAGCTAAAACCGGGCAAGGCTGCTGCAGGAAGAAATCGATCGTCTGCAGACAGGAAGGCATACGCTGTGGCAAAGTTCCACCGATAACGGTTTCATTGTCTCCCAGATTCTCCAACACCAACCCAGTATCACCGATGGCACCCCACTGGATGGCTGTTCCTGGCAAACCAACTAAATGTCGAGCTTCGCAGATTCGTTCCATAGCCGAGTTTGCTAAACCATAATTGACCTGACCAATATTTCCTCTACCGCAAGATACACTAGAGAAGCATACGAAATAGTCCAGATCCGGACATAATTCACGAGTGGCCTGATCTAGATTCTTTGTTCCGTCAACCTTTGGTACACAAACAGTCTTAAACTCAGCTTCGGTAGAATTTTCCAGCAATCCATCTCGTAACACAGCTGCCAGATTGAAAACACCTCCCACCGGTCCTAGCTTATTTGCTTCTTGTAGCAACTTCTTAGCTCCCTTCAACGTCGTCACATCGTTGGTGTCAATCGAAACGGTAACTCCTCGATCACTCCAACGGCGAACCATTAACGACTGATAACCGGTACGAATTCCGCTACGCGAGGTTAGTACTATCTTGGTAGCACCACGAGACACCAACCAATTAGCGAGTTCCAAACCGAAACCTCCCAATCCACCAATCAGGATGTAACTCTTCTCCTTATGCATATACGTTCGTGGAATTGCCGCCACCAACTTTGGTGCAGAAATCACTGTTTTAGCTTTCTCTTCGTCTCTAACCTTTATAACAACTTTGCCAATGTGCTTGCCAGATGCCATGAATCTGAACGCCTGTTCCACCTGTTGATCTCCAAAAACACTGGTTGGAAGAGGTCGTACTGCACCTGTCTTGATACCTTCGGAAACTAGCTTCACAACCTGGCTTAGTGTATCCTCATCATTTTCCATGATGCTGTCCACAAGAATACCATGGAACGATGAATTTTTCAAGAATACCGACATTCCCAGTGGACTGTTGTTGCTCAAATCAAACTTTCCAATTTCCAAGAATCGGCCATTCAGTCCTAAGCAACGTACGGAAGCCTGCAATTTCTCATCTGAAAGCGAGTTCAGTACCAAATCCACACCACGTCCCTGAGTTTCGCGCATGATCATCTGCTCGAATGAACAGTCTCGCGAGTTACCAATGTTTTTGTCCTGCAGCTGCGGGAAGGTCCGTTTCAGGAAATCACGCTTCTCCTTACTACCCACAGTCGTAAATACGTTGAGCCCACCGGCTAAAGCCACCGAAATGGCAGCTTGACCGACTCCACCGGACCCGGCGTGAATCAAAATGGACTCACCCCGTTTCATGCGTCCACGCACCACTAGGGCGTAATAGACGGTAGAGTAAACACACGGAACCGTTGAAGCTTGCTCCATGGTCCAGTTGTCCGGTATTTCCCACATCATATTGCGGTGAGCGATACAGGTCGTAGCTAGAGATTTAGCAGGCACCATGGCCATAACGCGGCGCCCAGTTGAGTCTCGACCGGCGAACTGTAAAAGAAATAATAAAAGTGTTTTTGTTTTATTCATTCAATGAAATTCAATGTTATGGTGAATTTACCTCCAAACCGAGAATACAATCTTGCGTTGGTAAATCACCCGGCAAAGCGTCTACTCCGAGCTTTCCCGAGCTCAGCATGACGTCACGGAAGTTGATCGGTGCGTAATACACAGTACACAACTCAACGCGTTTGTCCTTCGGATCGGGTCTATCGCGCGCAAGTGTGCCCTCGATCCATTTAAGACTAGCAAGGTCGCCCTTTGTCAGTGCATTTACGTAGGCATGCTCCACCTGTAGCGACGGAGCGTTTGTCTGATTATCCAGACGAAGATGCCGGAACGTTCCCCATACGCCGTTTCCATTCAGCACATTGCAAATCAGGTCCTTTTTGAGCTGTTCCGTATAAAGCTTTCCGGTGAGCGAGAACTTTTCCGCTCGCTTATCTTGGATGAATACCAAACGAGCGAACTTTCCACCGGCTTCATTCTTGATGCAGTTGATAAAACCTTGTCCGCCGAACAGTTCTTCGCCTTGACAAACCAAATATACGAAGGTGTTTGTTTCCTCTGCCTTTGCCAATGCTGCCTTAAGAGGTTCAAGCCAGGAAAAGTTTTTCTCCGTTACTTGAATGACTGTACTCTTACGTTGTTCGTAGGCATTCGCCGGACGTAGCAGAATGTAGACCTTGTTGTCACAGAATTGGTAAGATACAGTGATCAACTTGTGAGAATCGAATAGCGTTTTTCCCTTCTTGCTAGCGTCAAAGTTTGTACGTGATTCTTCCAAAAAGATAAATCCATCCTCACGAATAGATTCCCGAAGATGGCCGAGAACGGTTTGACCATCGGGGTGGCCTAACATGTCGTAGGAGATTACCAGATGACAGCCTTGCTCAATTGCTCCCGCTACAGCGTCTTTTGCTACCACGCGAACACCACTATCTCCATAGTGCTGAGTTATACTCTCCGGCTGGTAGTTGGTAACCACAGCCACATCGCTGACTAGAGTCGGTTCACCTTCGATAATAGCCTGCACAGTTCCGGCCAATGTGTTTTCCGGAGCCCGTTGGAAGCTTGCTTCGGCTACCTTTACCTTTAGTGCACCGGAGCTATTCTCGATGGCAATATGAACAGCGGTGGAAATCGATCTTAACTTGGCTTTGTCGACGTTTTCAGCCAGCTCCTTTTCATTGTAATGTGGTACAAAAACGTATTTTTCTATTGTCGGAGCGGATTGTGTACCCGAACGTTTCGGAGCCAGAGTTGCCTTTAGACCACGCATTTCCACACCTCCACTTTTGATGACGTCGATGTTTCTGTATACGCTTACTGGTACATCCTGATTCTTTGATTTCAAACTGCTCATCAAATCCATATGACGGGCTGGGTTGATGATAATCTTCTCTATTCTCGTTGGTAGATATAGTTCTCTCATGCTTTTGCCCAAAATGCTGAACTGCAACATTGTATCCATAAAACTCACCCAGTTATCCTCCCATTTCAACTCTCCGTTGATTGCTTTGGCATCGGCCTTAGTAACGCCACGGAACAGACCACCATAATCGTATCCCCTCAATCGCAGTTCTTTGTATACATCGCTGGTATTCATTGAGATTCCCGACTTGTCATCATCGAGCTTGTACAGATCTAATTCTTCATTCTCCACCTTTTCCGGAATTGAAATTTTACCCGACACCGCCAACGAACCACCTTCGCAGATTTCGAACGCTCCGGTACCGTCGAAGAAATTGATTCCGAACTTAACGGAACCTTCCTTTGGCAGAATGGTAGCACGGTGGAACACGGCATTCTCAATAACCACCGGCGTTTTATCCATATCGGCACCTCGCATTTTGGCAAATGTACGCCATGCTAAGCTCATATAACCAGTGGCGGGGAAAAGAACACGACCATCGATGGTATGTCCAACCAGATATGCGTCCTCTGGTTTGTCCAAATTGACGTCGATAACTGTCTCTCCGGATTTATCTAGGGTAGAATGGGGTCCATCAAAAATAGGTTCAATTCGTTGCAACAAAAAAGAATAACTTACTTTCGACTCCGAATTTGGCCAGGAACCACTTGGTCGAATGATCCCACTTAACGAGTGAGCTCAGCATTGGTGTTCCTCTGCCAACCGGATACGAAATGGGGCGGTAGAGTTTCTGGACCTGTGGCTGAGCACCGGCAGCGTATAACCTACGAATTTGAATAATGAATTAGAACGAATGTATACAGATAAAGTATGATGTGCTGATAGAAACTAAATATCAAGTTCAAGTTCTTTCGCAACACTTGTGGTTCTGAAACCGAAAGATTCTTTGAAGGTTTTTAGTTTATAATAAGGAAAATGGCGAATTAGTTGATCTAGTTAAATCCAAACTGAAATCGATGTGTTGTACTAAAAAGTTTGACACCATTCATTGTTAGCGAGCGCCCCTTCTTCTTGTTCTTCTAGTTCCAGTTATTTTCCGTCGGCCTATTTTCGCTACGAGGCCTACGTGACGAATGAATTTTACAATTTAAAGTCACGTAAATAAAACTAAACTAAAAAAAAGCTACGAGGCCAAACACCGACGCCATTGAGGTTGCGACTCCCACTGATTGGGCTAGATATCGACTCGTCAACTCATGGACCGGGGACCAACGGCTTTACGGCATACCACCTCCTAACGGAGAAGTCAGTGGTTCTAGATTCTTCAGCGAGCAATATTATCGAATTCGTTTACGATCTATAGTCGAGATGTTCTTTCGACACCTGGTTCTCCAGGCATCTTTTCGAAAAAGATGCAGCTCAGCTGGAGGACGACGCTAAGGTACGACTGCTGCATCGTAAGCTCAACCCTGCTACACATGAAAGGTACACTTCGTTCATACTTCCAAAACTCTCAAAGGAGTACACATTTGAGCACATGGTTGTCAAATTAAAAACAATTTTCGGCAGTCCGGTTTCCAAGTTTCATTGCCGGTACCAGTGTCTTCAGACGGCGAAAGAAGGGAACGAAGATTTCATGAAATTTCGACATCCTTTGTAACCTTGGAAATTTCGACATCCTTTGTAACCTTGAATGGATTGAATCAGGGTGATGCACTGTCGAATCTACTGTTCAACATGGCGCTGAAGGAAGCAATTAGGAGAGATGGTGTGCAGAGGAGCGGTACCATCATCACATGATCGCATATGCTCCTGGGCTTTGCGGACGATATCGATACTACATGGATCGATCGACGTGTCGTGGAAGAGGCATTTGCGCCTTTTAAGAGGGAGGCAGCGAGAATTGAACTCATAATTATTACCGGCAAAACAAAGTACATGGTCGCTGGTAAACAACGTGGGTCCAGTAGTGGTAGTGTAGTGAGGCTAGATGGTGAAATATTTGAAATTGTAGATGAATTTGTGTACCTTGGAACTCTAGTAATGTGCGATAACGATGTCACCCGCGAGATGAAAAGGCGTATTGCAGCTGCAAATAGGGCTACGGACTTCGTAACCAGATTAAGTCCCACTGTCTGCGCACGAAAACGAAATTCGCTCTATATACGACCCTGATTCTCCCGGTGGCTTTATACGGCCATGAAGCATGTACGAAGTCGACCGTAGAGCGTTCGGAGTACTCGAGCGTAAGGTGCTGCGAGCAATACTCGGCGGCAAGTAGGAGAATGGAATCTGGCGGCGTATCATGAACCATGAGCTATACCAATTATATAAAGGGACGAATATTGTGAAGCTGATACAACACGGCAGACTGCGGTGGACTGGACACGTGGTTCGAATGTCGGATGAGCGTCAAGCGAAGACGATATTCAACAGGGATCCCCATGTGCGGGGTTAGGAATCGAACCCAGGTGAGCTGTGTACAAGGCAATCGATTTACCAACTACGCTATGCTCGTCTACTGTTCGAGATGATATGATACAGCTATTATTTGGTCACATCACCGTGTCTACCCTGAATTACTATCTCTACAACCAAATATTATAAATGTTGAATAATTTCATTCATGAAATATCGCGAATCTATACTCACTTTCCAAGATTGCTCAACATAAAGATCACATTGTTTTCGTGGGCACGCTTCATCAAGCTTAGGTTGGTAGCGTCTTTGCCGAGAGCGCGCTTCAGAATCGCCTGGAGTAGTCCATGGGGTGCAATTTCGATGCAGATGGCATTGGCCGGTACGTGCCGGAGACCTTCGGAGAAAAGTACCTGGGAAAGCAAATTGTTCACATGGTAGGCAGCGGACGATTGTTGCGCCAGTGGAGTGTTCCAGGCTTCCTCCGGTATGCTGGTACTGATCCAACGCGGCGAACGATTCTTCGGATTTGGGATAATTTTGTCGAGCGATTTGCGCAGTTTAGGTGCCGCGTCCGCAATGTATCGACTGTGGAAGGCAATGTTAGACGATTTAACACCTTTAGCGAAGATTCCTTCACCGTTCAGCTCAGCTATAAATTTAGTCACCGAGTCCACTGGTCCGGAGATCTGTAACAAAAACGAGATATAATTAGTACATGAGCTCTCTATATTTGAATATCACCCAACTAACCGTCACGCTATCAGTGCTGTTGTGGCACGCTGCAATGATGTCTTTTGGTAGACGTTCCTTACACTGCTCCCAGGACAGACCAACCGCTGCCATTTGACCCTTGATCAGTTGGGTGTCCAAAATGCTACGACCTCTCCAGTATGCCGCCAACACAGTTTGCTCCGGTGTGAAGCATCCGTCGGCATAAGCACAGCCCAACTCACCTACCGAATGACCGACCATACCGTCCGGAGCGATGCCAACGTGATTCAACAGATCGGTCAAGGCTACCTGAACGGCAGCAATGGAGATAAACGAATTCAGAATATTTTCAAACCTAGCCTCGTCGCTCTTCGTCAAAATGTCGATCAGATCGACGCCTTCCGGGCGAAGTGCCTCCGCACAGCGATGGATGCTGTTGCTGAAGACCTCGCACTGCATCATTTGTTGGGCCATACTAGCCCACTGAGAACCCATTCCAGAATAAATGAACCAAATTGGACGTTTCTCATCGTTTAGCTCTTGAACCTCGCGAACTGCTTGGCCTCCTCCAAGTACGGTATAACCACGTTGAACGTGAAGCGGGATATTCTTGCTGTGAATTTCGTTGACAATTCCAACCAGTTCTTCGTCATCTTTATTTTTCGCTGCACAGTCCAAGAAAGCTTCAACGGCTTCTTCAGTACGACCAGAAGCGAGTACCAGTTTTGGAAAGCCGTTTTTCGGGCTGATCGGCTTCGGTTTAGGATGAGATTTCATAATGACGTGCGCATTGGCACCTCCGAATCCAAACGAGTTAAGACCAACAACTCCACCATTCCATGGCATATTTCGATCAACTACCTTCAACCGTCCGTCCACGATACCATACAAATCTGGATTGGTGTTTTTGAAGTGTAAATTGCCAGGAATAATTCCCGCTTCCATAGCAATCAGCATTTTTGCAATCGAGCACACACCAGAAGCGGGCTCCGAATGACCCATATTCGATTTAACCGATCCGATCAACAGAGGAGTCTTTCGGTCTTTGCAGAAGAAATCGGTAATGGCATTAACTTCCTGTGGATCTCCAACTTTCGTTCCAGTTCCATGAGCTTCAACGTAAACCACGTCAGCAGGGTTCATATTAATTTCCTCGTACGTCTCTTTGATCAATCGCTTCTGCATCTGTCCATTAGGGAAGGTAATTCCTTGCTCTTTGTACCCATCGGTGTTAATCCGAACGTTGAGAACACTAGCGTAAATTCGTCGCGAATCGGAAGCACGTTGCAAGAAAGTGACAACGCACCCATCCGAACGAACGTACCCGTTGCCAGATTCGTCAAACACCTTGCATGTACCTTCTTTGCCCAACATGTTCAGTCTCTTGAACTGCAGTGACATCGTCGGTTTCAGAATCAATCCACAGCCAGCCACGATGGCCGCATCGCAGTGTCCAGCCTTCATGTCGGCAAAAGCCGTCGACATCGCAATGAGCGAACTCGAACAGGCCGTGTCCACCGCGTAACTGGGCCCCTTGAAGTCAAACGTGTACGAGAGCCGATTGGCAAACATGGCTCGGGCACAACCGATCAAACCATAACCATTGACCAGGTCGGGATCAGCGCACCAGTGCTGCTCGGTTTCCGAGTTTGAACAACCGATGTACACCCCGGTACGGCTGCCGCGAATTTCCTGAGGGTTGATGCCTGTGGAAGAGCAACATAGAATTTAAAAAAGAAGAAAAAAAACGATTATTGTGTAAACATGGTAAAAACGCGTGCTTTCTTAGGGAGGGGGAAAACAAAAAGCGCAATTTGCAACTTTTAAGTTACGCCGTGAGTACGAGTATCTTCCAAGCAGCATGACGAGTGGATAAGTTGGTTCCAATGTAAGGGAGGCAGATCTGTACATAGGGAAGCAAAAATTGATGAGAGCATTTACGTGTGTAAAGATGTACCTACTGAAGGCAAATAATCAATCGACTCGCACGTGCGTCATTGCTGTAAAGACTCGTACGAGAAACGATCCGGGACCATCCGTAACAGAGGAAGGGTACCGGGAGGTGGCCATATTTTAAGATCATAACATAAATGTGTATAAGTTGTATTACACTGATAGTAACGTAGTTCAGTTTGCTCTAGATTATAAATAGATCTGAGCTTTTATTTTGTTATTACTAATAGTAGGTTACCGAATAATAGTACTAATACTTTTTTGCATCATTAGTTTGTTTTTCTAACTAAAAAAATATGCCTTTGGTTTTTAAAAAGTTCTCAACGTGACTTATTTTCGAGATTTCGTTTCGACGTAAACCTTCAAAGTTGCGGATTGGTGTGTTGGTTCAGAAGAATAATGCTTCTACCTTTAGCTTCCTTTTATAAGAAAGCTAAAACTCGTAATCAAACTCACCCGCATCAATGATAGCCTCATAGGTGCACTCGAGCAGCATTCGCATCTGGGGATCCATACACTCGGCCTGCTTCTGATGAATCTTGAAGAATTCCGCGTCCAAGTTCTGCAGATCTTCGCTCTTGATCTTACCGATCCTGGTAGGCAGCTCGTACAACCCCTTCGGCCACCGCCGGTCATCGTCGTTCACCATGTCAATACCCTCCATTAGGTTCTGTTTGAACTCTTCGATGTTTGAGCTTTCCGGCAGGCGGCCGGAGAAGCCTGTGATGCAGATGTCATCCCGAATCTGACCGCCATCGTAGCATCCCCCCAGGTCTCTGGGGACACCGCGCCGGGTGTCAGTAGCAACGTCCTCGAAGCGAGCTGGCATCGTTGTGTTTTGATTGCGTCGTGTTTTCTTCTTGTGGGAACGTTTTCCGCGGGAAGGAATGGCTGTACAATCCGCTGTACTTGGTCGCGCCTCTATCGACGACTTGGTGGTTTTGTCCTGTTTGAACTAGCTGGTCAACTACAGTTGTCTGTTGGGAGATAAAGAGAAAAACAAAAAGGAAATTAATTATTTGACGCGAATCCGTACAATTTCAATGGACTCGTGTAAAGATATTGCGTTGTGTTTATTTTGTCTCGTCTGGATCGTGCGATTTTTCCTGTTTTATATAGTAGATTTGATACATCGCGTAAATTAGGCGCGTATTCAATTTCTAACAGTGTTTCAATATTGATGTTAGGATATTTCACAGAATTTTTTTAGATTAAGTTTATTGTTGAATCCTAGTAACCTATGGTTCACTTACTTCACATCAGCCATTCAGTCGTTATCGGGTGCTCTTTATTGCTGAATAATAAATTGTATACAATTTGAAGCGATCAAACCATCACCATCGATCAAAATTGTATAATAAAATTCCCAATAGGAAACATGGAAATTGAATAACGACGGTCACCGTTCCGAACCCGGCCTCTGATCTGAATTAATTGAAATTGGTTTGCTACAGCAAATCACTGCATATGTTTGTCGCGTTGTCATCACTTGACATGTTTGAATTCGATTGAGTCAATCAAAAACAACGATGTTGATCTCTGATTGCCATCGTCTTGATAAAGTGTCGAGTTCAACTAATTCAATTGAGCGAGCAATGGCCAGGATACCACGCGGATGAACTGATTATAGTCCCAATTGACACCCGCTTATCTGTAAGATTTTAATCAGTTAATTCGTATGATATCGCTGCCTTTGTTTTGGCAGTTTTCGAATCAGTTTTTTGTCGCAACGTTTGAAATTTCTCAAGCTGTCGTAAGCTCTGGGGTTCAATTTGACTGACCGATAAGCACAGTAGCAGTCTGATATCTGAAAATGTGCATTGTGACACAATTTAGCCCATTCCATGGATTCTGACCCAGTCAGGCCACGATTGCGGTGCATAATTGAGCTATTGTTAAACGCTTCCAAGTGAGATTCGCGACATATGTTGCTGCATTGGTATTTTCTTTATATTAGAAATTCACTGCAGAATGTTGACCCCATTCATTTGAATCTATTTGGCCCAAAGTTTAAACTGTGGGACGAAAAACGGTGCTCTCGTTTCAAATTATCGCTTCTCTCATTACTTATATTTACACTAGTTTCTACTAGAAAAACTCTAGTAAGAGAACTGCGGAGAGAAAAACAGCATTTTTGGCAACGTATGCCCCAGCATTGTATGGCAACACGTCCAATGTTATAAGGATAGGCAATGGCAATGTTCGATTGGATTCGTTTTTTGACAGCTAATCGTGAATCCAATCGATCCAAAATGGAGTCTCCGCAGTTCTCTTTCTAGAGTTTCTCTAGTTTCTACTAATATATACAATTTTGAAGGTCAGTATAAACGTCATTTTTTCACTATATTTCCGAATATTTTCGAATGTCAGTACAATTTTTAATAATTTCCCTAACAAGTACTCTCCCTCTGTAACTGTTGGGATTTTTTTTATTTCGATTATAGAGGTTTCAACTTTAAGGTCATTCGCCTCTTCGGTTTAGAAAAATCTCTTATGAAAAATTTCTAATCCTATGTCCGCGGTCGGGACTCGAACCCAAGTGCGCTGCGTACAAGGCTATCGATTTACCAACTACGCTGCACCCAAAAACTGTTGAGATGAACGCAGAAGTATGTGTATAAGGTTTTCAGTAACTACAAGGGTCGGACTAACATTTCTTCTCTTTCCCTCCTCGATCTATGTTCGGGTGTGACAGGAGCCGGTATGTATCGATAAACTACTTGGTATTACCAGCAGTTGCACATTGAAAGATTTTTTTTAATCTATATAAACTTCTATAACGGGATTAGAGGTAAAAATACACAATTTACCCATGTGAATTCGTTAGAGCAGCATCTGCCATCTTCGTTCATCGCACTTGCTTCAATTGTAGGGTGAACATGGGGAACTGAAGGTTTCGTTTTGCTTAAACATGAGTATTCCATAATTCGAGGGCCATTTTTGTTATTACATTGTTTCTTAGAGACCAAACTGATACAAGAAGCCAAGAGATTGATACTAACTTATAGGTATGCTATCGATTATATGTCCAGTAATTACCGAAATAGCGCACGGAAGATATTGTTCCCAACCGAGCGAAGAAATTATCATCAAATCTCGAACAAACGATCTAATTTTGATCCGGTTTCTGATTTCTAGTATATGGATCACGATTTTATATTCGTTCTCGTGAAATCGTCCACAAAACCATGACACCTCTGATCGATTTCACCTTTATGATCCATGTCAAATATTATCCCTTTTGTCCTTGCTAATACAAGTTGGTGAACTGTTTCATGAAACACGAAATACTACTTATGGATTCATTCCTGCCTCGTGAACTCATTCATAATTCCTCGTACATTAGTCATGAATCCCCATTCTTGAGAGCGTGATCAATCGAACTCGGAAAATAATATATGGCTCGATGTTTGGTTCGGTGGTAAGGTTCGGTGTGACATCTGGAGAGAAAGCGAAAACTGCACTGAGCGCCAAAAATATTTTACAATTGCGGTCGCTATTCGCGTTCGTGAAATAGCTCACAAAATCCTTTTCCCTTTCATTTGCACCAACAAGCAAAATACTCGGTGGGGGTTAAGAACAACTTTTTATTTTAGAGTTTTTTGTTTGAAAACTTAAGTTTTACAATGAAACCATTACACTGGTAGTATAATCGATTTAAAAGCCCTCTCCTAGGATGATGATGGGTTTGACGGTATTGTAAACATCATCAACCATATGTCGTGCATCAGTTTTAAAGTAGGCAGGTCTTCTACTCTCGTGATTTCAAAAAATCGATTTTTTCTCTTTGTTTAATTTAAATTTATATGTCTCTGAGAATACACCACAGAAAACTGAAGAAAGAAAACAAAGCTATCGGTGGCAAAAGAAAGGGAAAGTTGACGGACAAATTAATTGTCGAGCTAACTAAATTTTATGAGCTGGCAATTCGGAGAAACCCAAATTCTGTAGAACATATGGTCGATGTTAAGTCAGACCGGACTAAGTCGCAAAACATAAAAAAATGAGGTAATGATTGGACTGGGTAAAGAAGATTTTCCACTACAGTCGATTTTTGCCAGATTTGAAATATGTAACAATAAGCAAGAGTTGTGGCAAAAATATATTTTTAATTATAATGTAAAGGATGCTGCGATCCAAACTTTAAGCTCGTTTTTCTCGAAATCAATAATTTGTCATTTAGTCCGGTCTGACTTAACACCGACCATATGCGAAATGCAATCTGGGCTTCCCTCGAACACTGCTCGAACGAAAATCCCCAACACTCAAAGTGTTCACCCGGCGAGGACAGTTGGTGCAAGTTGCGTCGGGCAGAAGTAAAAGGCACTTCGGAAACTTTCGAACATATCAGGATCTACGAAAGTATATCATCTAATGATTTATTAGAAAGATGCTTAGGAGCTCACACCCAAAACATCAATGAGTCTCTGAATAGTGGAATCTGGGCCTTAGCGCCAAAACACTTGCATCAATTCTGGCAGGCAGGTGGTTAATGTTGCAACTTATTTGGCAGTCAGCATCTTCAACCATAAGGAATTTGATCGATATTACAAGCTTTTGTGGACTGGAGCCGAAAGATGTGCTGCTCGATTCGACAGTGAACGTATAACTCGTTCTGAACGCAAAGTGGGTGTCACGGCAAAACAGGCCCGAGTTCTACAGAGAGAGTGAGAAATGTGCAAAGCCAAGAACATTTTTGTGATGAGGAAGGCGAGCTCTGCGGACTCGGTATAGTAGATTATGTAGTAAGTTACTACTATCGAGTTATACACCGTACTTTATCTTTAAAAGCGTTTTCCCGAAAGTAGTTTTTTAAGCGGTCAAGTAAGTCTTTTCATAGAAGTACTGGTCCGATTTCAATAATATTTTCTGCAATTGTTCAGAAGCTATGTTTGGTCGAGAGGGATTTGCATAATGTCAATTTATTTCATTTTTATGGCCCCTAATAGGCTAAAAAATAACGCAAATATTGAAAATTTTCACAAATCGCTACATAACTTTGACAAATTATAAAATAAAAGAAATCCCTGTCGTCTACACATAACCAACGTGACCATGATCATAAAAAATATGAGTTTTCTGATTACAGATTACCCAATTTGCTACAACTTTACTTAAGCGGGACCCATGCAGCTTCAACATCAATGTCATCAAAGAAGTTTCAAGGTCGCATGAGATTTTTCTTTCCTTCTTCAAAAGTAAAATTGAAAAGTCAAAACATGTATCTTCGAAATAACTAAAAATGTTTATAAATCCATTGAGTAGATGCTTCACAATTTATTCCCAAAACAGTGCCCAATTTTTGGGCCTCGCGAGTAGAAGACCCCCTTAAGATTGTTATTGTATTACCCCTCGACAGTGGTGTATCGAGGAGACTGAGAGTGCCCATAGATCTTTTTTATGTTTTGTGTGCGTGCGCGCACTGGCGTGGCTCATTGGCGGGTCACTGTGGATTTTCTGTAGACTGTATTTGCAGACATTGTTCAACAGCTTAAATTGTATAGAAGCTTACGGGAAACACAAAATCACTGCTTAAAATGGTTGTGAAAATGAAAATATCCCATTTAAAAAAATTGATTAGGCGCTTAATTTAATTAATAAATTCATTTTTTTAATAAAGTGCGCTCAAATAAAAACAACAAATTTTGAGTTGTTTCACATATTTCTTGGGATTGTCTGATAAACAACACTTCGTTTATAGCTGTGGTAAAGTTTTGTCACATAATGGGATTATTAGGACTAAGTCTAACAAATATATTCAATTTAATATATTGCTTACTTTATAGCCGCCGTTATATCAAACTATACACGGCTCAAAAATGTAAATAAAATTAAAATAATTTTGTTTCACAAAGAAATATGAGGTGTAATGTTCCCATTAGTGCAATAATAAAGCGATGTAGAAATTCTACATTAGATATGCGTTCAACGATGGATAGTTCTGCGTATGAAATTTCATATGCTAGGATATAATGGGTTAATGGCAGTGAGCACGACTCGCAGTGTGTCTATTTATCGGTCGGCTTTGTCAACGTGCGCAGGCGCATTAAAAATATATAACAGTTGAACCCTAGTAGTTGTGTTATATTCATTGTAGTTTTTAGTACTAGTAAACAATTGTTAAGTGTTAGTCGGATGTCTATTTGAGTATGTGTTCGTCTGAGTATTTCTGACAGATGGTCAGGGAACAGATGCAGAACTGGCGTATATGATAGAATAGTGGATAATCCTTCTTGGGATTCGTTGGTCACTCTTTACCGGTGTTCAATTCGTGCATTCGATTCAATGCATTCGGGCAGATCGGATTGGATAAATTAAGATACGATTAATTTACCGACGCACGCGAATCATTCATTCCTGGTCAGTATAGCATGAAATTCTTCTAACGGAATGTAATTGTCGTTAATGGTAAATAAGTATCATTTGCTGGCATTTAGACGGTTTCAAATAGTTTGATTGCATGTTACATGTATTCTCTTCTTCTACTTCATTAGATTGCTTTTGTACTTCTAGTAGTTTGCTTTTCCACTACTCATGTGTACCAAAAATAATATCGATCAATTTCGCTTCTACTTCATTTATTTCCTTTTTTTCGGCATGTTATTTTCTCTTTTATTGCTATATCTAAAGGTTAGATCGTGTTAGATCTTCATGAAAAGCAATCAGCAATACTGTAACAATATTCCACATAGCTGATTGATTTTTATGAAGATTTAACACACGGTATGGAAAAACGTTTTCGATTTTTGCCCTACTCTCTGTTCAACCTTAAATTAGATCCAGCTCATTAACACAATAAATTCTTCCATACACACTCACAATCTCTCTCATTCCAAACGTACAAACGTGGCCTTCGCGATAACACAAACCTGATCACAAACGCGAACGCCTGCGATCTTGTCAACATTCAAGCACTCCGGTAATTAAGTGATCATTTTAGGACATATAAATTTACAAACACGGTTTCGAACATCAACCCACCGCTCGCACAATCATGTCACGTCCGGAAGTTTCTACGCTCGATCCTAGCAGCCCAAACTCATACCTTCAGTTGGACCAATAGAAAAAAACTAGACAACAGGTTCCGTGGCGACATGATCGGGACCTCTAGTGAAATGGGAGAGTTCACACTCTACTAGCATCTGAACCATAACCTAAAAATTAAGTATTTCCACAGTCCACGTGCTATCATTTAAGAACACGCGAACTTGCGAATTGCTACACGCTTATAAAAAATAATGTGTACACGCGATGTTACATACAAGCTAACACACGCGACAAAAACGTCAACATACAAACACTCGAGTTCTTCGCGATCATCCACGCACACCTGCGCCCACGATCTCGCAAAACAGGATAACACCCAGGTGACTAAGTGAACGGTTTGGCACTAATAAATTCACAAACTCGGTTTCAGGAATAAACTTTCAAATACCCGTGTTCGCGCGATCATGAATCGGTTACGTCCGGAAGTCTCTATCCTCGATACCAAAAGTCTAGGTCCATGCTATCAATTTGACCAATAAAAAAAGAAAGCACTCATATCCACTGGACAACACGTTCCATGGCGACATCACCGGGAATCTATGGAATGAATGTGATCCGTACACTGAAAACTAAATTTCAGAATGAGGGTCCGCGTGACCATCCCAGAACACGCGAATATGTGAATGGGTACATGGTTACAGAATCGAATTTATACACACGAAGTGACCTGCGTTAAGCAAAAGCGGACTGAGCGCCATAATTTTTTCCTGGTATTTTTAATGAAAAAATTAATTTTTCGATTATTTACCATTATCATAGAAAGTTTCAGGGTACTTATTTACTATCGATTACTATTTGAGTTCTCAGAAATAAATTAATGTAGGTATTTATGGAGATACATTAGCTGCGATAGCGATTTTTATGCAGTTACCACCAAATGGCGCTTGGTCCTCTTTGGCTTAACACAGGCCAAGTCACATTCACATAAGCACACGCGACAAACACGTTAATATACGAACACTTATGCTCTTCGCGATCGATCACGCACAGCTACGCCCGCGATCGCGCGAACTCGAAAACACCCCGGTAATAAGGTGAATATTTGAGTACTTACGAAGTTTCAAACGCGAACCTACAAAACGTCCGTGTTTGCGTGATCATGGATCGATCACGTCCGGACATCATTATCCTCCGTTCTAGCAACTTAGGTCCATACATCCAGTTGGGCCGATCAAAAAAGCTCATATCCACTAGACTACACCTTCTATGGCGACATGACCGGGAACTCTAGTGATGTGGTAGATCGCACTTTCTTCTAGCATCTGAACCGTACACCGAAAATTAAATAACAGATTCACGGTCCACGTGCGATCATCCAAAAACACACGCGAATGTGCGAAGTGCATACGGTTATAAAGTTGAATTTATACACGCAACTACTCACGCGACATACAAACGCCCACGCAATCGAACACGTTAACGTACAAACGCTCGAACCCTTCGCGATGATACAATCCCTACGCCTACACGTATCTGAGCCCTCCAGTGAATATCACATTCAAAATCACGTCCCGGTGCAATTGGCCTTAAGCAGTGTTTTAGTGGGTGACATTGCCCGTCTCGTCTGCAATTGTAATGAGTGATTCTGACTAGGAGCCCTTTCGAGAATCTAGCTCTACAGGTCCAGTAGGACAACTCTCGAAAAAAACATAGGTCATAACGTCCGTGGAATCTAACAGACTGTATGAAATCTCAGCAATTTGTAGGATCTGAGCAATACTGGCACCCAGGCTACGGTACGATCGCTTTGTTATTAATTTACAATAAAGGTGCAAAAAATAAAACAAATAAATAAGTATTACGTGGCTCACGCGATAGTGTGTGTCTGTATAGTTGCAAATCACCTCACTGCTATGACTGCATGGTATGATTTTGGTGGCGTGAGCAATTCCATTTTCTTATCCGGAACAAGAAGAGATTATAACCAGTAGAGGAGGACACACGCGCTACTAGCACTGGTCGGAATATTGTCTGGGTTTTAATAGAAAGAGAGCAGGAGAAAAGGTAAATAGTGTAATACCAACCCATACCTATTGGTACCATACCTTATTGGTAATAATGCTAAGATTGACGAAGGGAAAGTAGTGTCGATTCAACCGTAAAGAAACTCAACTTTCCGATGGTATTTTGTCAAATCATGGTTATAAGATGCATTTCAGGGAGTATTTGTTAGACAAGTTTCAGAATTTCTTCGTCCATTTTCTTATCCAGCTGGGTTGGTACTGAGCCGTTTTGGCGTAATTGAAGTAATTCAATGTGCAACCGACAAAAGCGTTTGCCAAAATTCTGGGAAGTGTTGCCATACTGGCTGATTTTCACTCTTTACATCTTCGTATTTTTTCTGCTTTTTATACATGAAACATCCATTGGTATGACATTAATTGCTTTGTGTACATAGGTACATACATACATATGCTAGAGCGTGACCAGAATATTCGACCAGTAAATACACGGGGACAGTAGCGTTTTACTCCTTCTGTAGAATATAAACTCTCATGGGGTGAGTAACAACCAAAAACACTGCTGTTGCGTTTTTTTCCACCACTCTTACCAATCAGTGCACGTTACTACCACCTGATATACCTGGGTGATGTAAGAAAGCAACGCGATTTTTTAGAGATTTTGTTTCACCCAAGACAAAGCTGGCGCGCGTAAAATATTTGCACAGACATCAGCGAAGTGACCTCTCGCGTGGCACAGTTTGCTAAAACAATGAGGCTAACCACCGGCGGAGTAGCGCCTATTCAATGATTGGGACGTTCCTGTCGTTATCAAAAAAAGGTTAATTGCTCTTCCTCATTAAAATCCTTTGTTTTGCAATTTACATAGATTGGTATCCCAACGATCCAGAGCTTTTTGCGGCTGATCAGAAACTTTTACAGATAAATAACTCACTGTTCGGTGAATTATTCCGACACGACAACGAAAGAAGAAACGTGAAATAAACAACTAAATGTACATTTAATTATGAAGAAGCTTTAGTTGGTAGCTGAAAGCAATTCGCATGAAACGGTCATTGATCTTTCGTTGATATATATAGTTCAGTGAAATTAATGGTGGTGTGTTTTCTATTACTGAAACATTGCTGCAGCTTAGTAATATTGCCATAAAATTTCTACAATTTTCAATTTGTATTTAAATATTTTGGCTACACTGTTCAATTCAGCAACACTATCACTGTTCCAACTTCAGGTGATATGTTTTTATCAGTGAAAGTGCTGCAAGTGTTAAATGCTCACGTAATAAATGTATTCTTGTGAGTGATTCACAAATTTGTCCAACGAATCGCTAATTATATCAACGACGCAAGATAAACAAATAATTTGGGTCACAGCCACTGTACAATTAACGAATTTGATTCTCTAGTTGGACCAACTGACAGATGTCAAAAACTCTCTAGTAGTCTAAATACATCTGTTCATATCTCTAAATATTGTCAGATTGATTGTCAAAGTAAATTTGATATCCAGGTGCTTTTTAGTTGGACAATAGTCCAACTAAATGGACGTCGAGAAAAGGTAGACTGAATGATCCCCAAGCTGGTACTTTTTACTTTTCCTTATTTTTAAAACCTAAAAGATTCACGGCTCAGTTGTGCTAACGCAATGAGCCGTGTCAAATTAACCTTTAGAAAAAAGAAAAAAAAATCCGAAATATGTCTATTTTTTCGTGTTCTACAGCTGTGTAACCCCTTAAGGGAGGGAAAGCATCAAAAAAATCCGTGTTCTACTAGGGGAGAAGGGGTTTTAAAAAATATGACAAATAGTGAAATGGGGAAGGGGAGGGTGTGTAGTTAAATTGTGAGGAAGCTGGTTCTTCTCACTAGAATTAAAAATCATTTACTTTACTACATATAAATATTGCCACCGAATTTTAAATCCCAGTTATAAATTAATCCTACCCAGATACGCGTCGGATGTTTATCAGTTTTCACGGACGTAGACTAATAAACAATTATTGGACAGCCGTTAGTAGTTTGTCGGATTGTTGAGAAATTTGATCGTACACAGATTCGTTTAGTCAACAATCAAAATACATTCACACAATTTCCTAGGACGAGCAAGCATGCGCAACCAAACGATGCAGCCTGTAATGCTGAAAGTTGAATGCAAACACATCGAGAGGCACCCAGAAAAAAAATAACGTGTCAGTGAATTGCTCATAGTATTTGACATGTATTAGACTATCTTTTACTTAGAACAATCGTACGAACTTCCCACCTTGAAAGATACTCAACCGGGATGGGTTCATAATCAGTGTAGTATGTAAAAATTAAAAATATAAATCAACGCTTTTTTGTGAAAAGGGCGATACTTACAAATGCAAACAATGGGCATTTTCTTTACATGCGAATGAAGGCTTCGAAACGCAACAAATTGACCTAAAAATTTGGATTCTACGATATTGCTTTCTTAAACCATAGCAAGAAATACAATGGACGAAAGTGTATTTTTGTTTATTTAAATTTTCGATTTTTTTAAATTATATGCGCCACTCACCGACCGTTTCTTATGGCTATACAACTTGTTTCGAATTCTTCAAACAAAATCTGATTGTATTTCGTCATAAGACTGATGAACATCACTATGATAAAGAATCTTAAATAGAAATAATTATAATACTTCGTCATAGTAAATTTTTTTTGACTGCGTACTGCTTCAGTAAACTATTTCTATTTTGTGTTTCATGTGTTTTTAACTTGAAATATTCACACTCTTTCTGACGTCTGACGTTTCCATTCCTAAGTTTTATTGACCCGATATCCTCCAATGATTTTCTATACCCTCCAAGATTGGGAATAGGGGGACTCAAACACTGATGCAGTTAGTAGAACTCAATACAGCAGTTGACGCGCCAATTTATAAATAATAACTGCAAAAAGCAAAGAGTACATCATTCGGTATTACCATAAAATGTTCAAGTCATCAATTCCTCAAACGTTAATAAGTAAACAAAAACACAGAAGGCAAGCGTACAATATTTACGTCATTTTGGTCAGCTACTGGAACATCTCCGAACTTATTCTTTTATAGCTAACGTTATCCGCTGACTAACGAAAAAACTTCTATATGGGATTTGGGGGCGAAATGGGCATTGTTTGTTCAGTGTTTACAAGTCTTGCTGAAAATTCAGTGAGACGAACACAATCACGCCATTGAATCTAGGAATGGAGTTTGACAAAATTATTTAATCTTTAAATGCATTCCGAAATTTTATTGGATTGTGTGTGACGCCCTTGAATCGGTCAGTTCGAAACCTCATTCCAATTAAAAGCAGTCGTGTTGGCGCTCTCTATGCGGTAACATGTGGAACTAAAATGTTCTAACCAAAACATGACTTGTATTATTTACTATAATTCTTCTGAACATACTATTGAGCTAAACCGAACCATTATTTCACAAAAATGTTTAGTTCGTGAGAAACGAGTACTGATACACATCCATGCACTGCTAGGCCCCATGCAAAACTGACTCAGACACCACTTCGCCAAAAACCTTAATAACTTCTTTTAACAAAGCTGGATTGACTAGCAGTCTTCGACAAAGTTGTAGACAATTAAATTATCTGTCTTATTTTCACCTACAGTGATAATACGACGCATACAGTTCCACCTAGCGGCGAAAATACGAACTAATGGGTTTTCTCCATGTAAATTGTCGAACAACCCATACAAACTAGAGGCACGTTGGTCCGGTAGCTAGACTTGTCCGATTTGCATCAAATTTGGTGCAAATACTCTTGGTGGGACTAGGAATCGACTCAAGGCCGATAGAAATCTTTTTTTTTTCTTGTCACTCTAGTGTACAATTGTTATGTGCTAGTCACATGTCTATCTGTGTATATGTTCATATGAGTATCAGTGACAGCTGAGTCAGGTTGTCGTGTTGCATTTTATTCCTTCCTAGGATTCGTTGTCCACTTTTCCGTTGTTCAATCCGAGCATTCGTTTCGATTCATTTGGGAAGATCGGATTGGATAAATTAAGGTACGATTAATTCACAGACGCACGCGAATCTTCCATTTCCGGTCATCCTAGTATGGTCAAATTATAATAGAACGCAATTGTCGTTTATGGTAAATAAATACCATCTGCTGGGATTTAGACAAGTTCAAGTAATTTTAATGCATGTTACATGTGTTCTTTTCTTCTACTTCACTAGTCTGCTTTTGTTGTATTTCTATTAGTTTACTTTTCCACTACTCATGCATACCAAAAATGATATCGGTCAATTTACACTCTTCTGCTTAAACTCTCTGCATCTGTTTTATCTTTATTCCGAATGTTATTTTTCCTTTTTTATTTTATGTATCTTAAACTCATACTAACACTCACTAACATAATCTCTTGGATATTCTCTGATATGCACGCACAATCTCTCTCATAGCAAACGTACAAACGCTCGTGGCGTTCGCGATAAGACGAACCTGATCACAAACGCGAACATGCAATTGCAATCATCGACACCTATTTAAGCCTGCGATCTCGCCAACATTAAAACACGTCACGTTACATCCGGAAGTGCCTACCCTCGGTCCTAGCAGCCCAAACTCATGACTTCAGTTGGACCAATCAAAAAATGTCGCTCGTATCCACGTTCCATGGCGACATGGCCGGAAGCTCTAGTGATATGGGGAACTTCCCTTCTAGTATCTGAACCGTGCCCTGAAAATTAAGCTGCAGTTTCACGGTCCGCGCGATCATTCAAGAACACACGCGAATATGCGAATGGACACACGCTTATAAATCCTATGTAATAAACGCTTGAGCTTCGTTTACGCAAAACTAGGCCCGCGATCTCACAAATATGAAAACACCCCGCTGAACATTTTAGCACATAATATAAATTCATAAACGCGACCTCAAACGCGGACCTACATACACATGTGTTCATGCGATCATGAATCGGTTACGTCCGAAAGTCCCTACTCTCAGCCTTAGTAGCATAGCTCGGCGCCTTCAGTTGGACCAATAAAAATGACGTTCATATCCATTAAACCACACGTTCCAAGGCGACATGACCGGGAACCCTAGTGATATGGGGAATCTCACTCTCTTCTAGTATTCAACACGTTAACATACAAACGCTTAAGACTTTGCCAATAATCCACGCCCACCAAAGCCCGCAGTCTGACACGGAAAACCGATTCATCACAATTTCAACTAAAAAATAGCTGAGTTTTTGGTTTCGTCTAGTTAATATTTGGGCGAACTAAGTTTTTGTTGAAAACAATAATCCAACGCTCTTGGTTTGATGCTGTCAGTTTCAGTCTGGACACGAATGTTTCAGCCTATCACGAAACTTGAAAAGCCTACCTGAGCTAAAGCTTGAAACGCTTGTCTCAGCTTGTAACGTTTGTTTTAGTCTAGACACAATTGCATATGCCGTTACACTAGCATTTCAGCCAAGACACAAACGACTGGAATTCAACTAATCTCATTGTTGATTTGAAGTGCTTTATCGTAAAATACAACATAGGATTTTTTAAACGTTTTGTTTCGCCGATGGACGGATGAAGGTATGGAATCAAATTGTTGAAATATTCCGGAGGGCTGTAACTCACACGTAAATATAATATAGAGTTATGTTTCCCATGTTATGAACTTAATTTTATGAACTGCACTGTTAAATGCAACGAAATAGCCAAAAGTATTTAAGGATTGTTGGTAATTGACTGATGATTTCAATTTCAGATGAAAGGTTCTTCATACTTATTGCACATCTAGTTTGGAATCTATAATGATGAACAATATTTATCATATTGCATATTACAAAATTTGTAAATAATTGAAATTTTACTAATAATGTTTTCAAAGAAAAACTAGGTAAAACCAAAATGAGGTCAGTTGAATTTCTGTTGTTTGTTTACTGGTTCAGGTAGTTGTGTCCAGGCTAAAACAAGCTTTCTAAGCTGAGATAACTACCTACCTGCATAACCGTTATGCCCAGCGTGTATGAACATAGTTGCATCTTGGCAACTGTAACTGTCCAAGATTGCGCAAACACAAAAACGCCCCGATGGTTTAGCGAACGCTATAGCACTATAGCGGATTATCTGATTAACGTGGTCTCAAACACGCACTTATAAACTTTATACACTCACAATAAACTAATATACTTAATATCACAATCAGAATTAAGGCCCGCTGCAATTGGTCTTAAGCAGTGTTTTAGTGGGTGACATTTCCCGTCTCGTCCGTAAGTGTAGTGAGTGATTCTGAAGGGGAGCTCTTCCGAGAACCAAGCTCTACAGCTCTAATAGCAAAATTCTAAAAACATCTGTTTGAGACAAATTTTAAACTAAATACAGCTCTTTTCAATATTTTGAAGAAATGTGATGGTAAAAATCAGGAAAATTCAGAAAATAGCAGTCACCCGCCAAAACTAAGTGTTAGAACATAGAAAAATGTGCTGTAAAGCTCCAAAAACAAGGTTGGACAATAAACACACAAAATTTCTAGTTTGATATCTCATGCTCAACTGTTTACTGTATTTATAAGAAATACATAAAAATTTATCATAAATGTAAGTGCGCACCAAAACATACAGCGAAACAACTCGAAAAAAGGACCAATTTGCTGCCGTAAACTTCACCGTAAACACTATGCGAATGGAAAATATTTCATATATTCACACCATGTGCGAAAAAAGGCGAATTGATTGAAGACAATAAATAGTATTTGTGCCGAAAAAGCGTAATACAAGCAAAGGCTGAAAACGAGCAGCCATCGATTTCTCGAATCGAGCTAAGATTAAAAGAAATTGATACTATCACCTTGCAAAGCCTAACTCGAGATGTTTGTCACACACCCAAAATTCACTTCAGAAGCACTCCTTGCATGCGCCTAAAACTCATAATTTATTTTTGAAAATATCATTAGAAACAGTATCTCGACAAACACGTGATTAGGGCTCAAAAGCCAACTGTCTAAATTCACTTTGGCGAGAAATTCCGGACGAATTGTTAATCTCTCAGTTCAGCAGTTGATAGCAAACGAAAGAGAAAACTTTTCACTTTCGTTGACGGCCATGCGACGTGGTTGGTTAATAACAGACTCCAGAATTTCTCCTCAAAGTGAATTTTGATATTTGGATTTTGAGCCCTAATCATATGTTTGTCGAGAAATAATAAAAATCGCAAGAAATGGTATAAACATGACCCTTTTACCCACAGTTCCCCTTTTGAACAATCGAAGATATACCATGAATTGGCATACAAGTGAGTAAAAAAACTAATACAAGAGAGTCAGAAAAATCAGGTGATGTCTTCCGAGTACACAACCACCAACACCATCGTCAGCGCCAGCCGTTCCAGTTCGGCTAGCCCCTGCCTGTCCGGGCAGATGGAAACAGAAGAAATGAATGGAGCAACTACGAAGCGCAGAAACGGCATACTTGGACGTCACGTTAGTCTCTGGAACAGTCATTAGGGGCTCAATGGAGGGAAAGAAGATGAGAAGGAGGATTTCCCCCATTTTCAGTTCGCATGCTCTTACTATATCTTCCAATTCGCGTGTATTCGCCGGCTAGCTTTTTGCTAATTCGCAAAAATTGGTCGATTCTTTGTTGCAGCGGTTTGTTGTTGTATGGGTACGGCTGGAACATGTGCTGGGTACGTTTATATTAGATTGGCCTAAGCCCGGTTCTGATCTTCTGCACGGAAACATGACTTTCGATTGTAAGATTAATTGTACTAGCAATACATGTGTTTTTTTTATGATTTACAGAGTAATGAACGAGTAAGATAAACTCAACATAACTCTTATGTTGTGTAATAAACTTCATGAGTTTGCTTGACTGCATGACTAAATTCAATTGAAATTCTAAGAGCGAACTTCAGGCAACTCCATAATCCAGTTTTCACTAAAAGCTGAGACTTCAGAACAACGACACACCGGATCAGCAATATAAATTCGGTAGATTCAAGGAGTCCGGTTTCCTGATTCATATTTTTACTACATTCATAAAGTTAAACAGAATGTTTAAAATGCATACTTATTATATTATTATTAAATAGAGCCATTTGAACTACCAATCAGAACAGTGTATCAGCGGTAACTGTTCGTCGATTTGTCATTGCTCTTTTCAGCGCACATCGCGAGATCAATTTCAATGGAAAAAGTACCGTCGAAGCGGGTTTCATCGGATGGGACAGACTAATTTGAATCACAGTGCATGAATGCAATAGTTCGTTCCTGTTACTTTATTCGTATACAAGCACGCGAAAAAAAACATTATTTTTGTAAATGTTGTCCAATAGATTAAGCCAACGTAGCCCACCAGGACGGTATATACCCATGTTTGTATAGTCAGACCGGTAACATCACGCCACCCTATGCAGATTGCAAAGAGGAAGTGGCGAAAATGTGCTCTTGGCATTGTATCGTGTTGGTAAGGCTCAACCTTGTTGATATGATATATGTTGGAGTTAGTGTGCAGATGACAGCTGATTGTGTGTGGGAAACGAACGAGAATATTATTTTGGGATTAGCTGTGAAAATTAATTAATCACGAGTGATTTTGGCTGACTTTTGACGTTTATTTTTTCGTTTTCTATTTAAATTACTTTCGCAGAAAATATCATGTCTACAAGGTTAACCAGTTCATATTGTTTAGGTATCTTTTTTATAAAAACTTATATATGGTAATTCTGAACATTATAATTCAGAGATTTTTAATTTTTTATGAAATCCCTTTTTTTAACAATATATAACGAGCCTTCGATTGGCTGCAGCAGAAATTAAAATTTCGACTATTTTAAATGTCTAAACTTCCAATTGTGCAGCATAAACCATAAAAATCGATTCATTAGTTTGAGATATTACCCCAACATAAGTATTACATTTCGTAAGGAAGCTTTTTTCGATAGATTTCACTCCCGATTCTGAATAATTGCAGGGCTAGTGCTACGATTGTACTGGCAACTAATATTTTTTCTGGTTAGGGCACGAACCTTCATTGATATTTCATGCATTTAGGACAGTTGAATATAGACTCATCATGTGATTTATCTAACTTCATCAGATGACAAATTGCGATCTCTTTGATCTCAGACGGCTTATGGTTCCCTTACTAAGTATTGCGATGGAGTCCTGCAGACGGAATCCTGTTCTAAATACCGATTAAAAAATGTTCAGGATTCTGATGCAGTCCTGTTCATGTTTCAACTAGATTCATGCTGAGAAATTTTGAAGAAGTTGTGTCTAGAATTCTAATAAAGAGATGTTTAAAGTTCTTAGAATCTGCTCGGAATTTTTATGGAATCTTGGTGCTTCGACGTTACTCTATTTCATCAACATAATGATAATGATTCTTGAGAATAATTCTACCAGAACGCTGAGAAGCTGTTAAAGATGCAACGAAAATTTCGAGTACGATACATTCCGAATTCAGAGAAAGACTCCATCAGAATTCTGAGTAAGATTTCAGAAGAATGCCACAATTGCACTCTTCTTTCCGCAACCCATTCCATCCAACGTTCGTGTTGTTATCTATACATATGTTGCGTGTATAGCAACGTGAACTTGAGTAGCACTCGAGTGATGCATTGCAGTTAAAGATAGGTGTCACCATCCCATGGAAAATATTGTTCCGACAGTCATAAAATAACGTTATTTGTAATCATATTTACGCACATACGAACACACACACAAAACTGCACACGTATGTCAGTCGCGCGATCGCAATTTGTTGATATTACCTATCTATGCAAATCAATTCCAACGTCGACACCGATTATAGTGCACGCTTACTTCCTAGGGCGATGAGCATATTTGGTTACTGTGGTATCATTAGAATCGACTACTTCCAAAGTAACATAAAATATAGAATTACTCACAGTCGATTATCATAATGTTAGTCAAAAGTTTAAACGGTAAACGTTCATTCATTTAACGAGGTATTACAGGAGCTTGTGATTTTCTTCTGTAACTGTGCTTCAACCCATGTGATAACTAAACTACGATGAAACCATGGCTACCACCCTAAATCTGTAGAACAGACATCGCGTTGACTTCTCAGTAGGGGGCAATATGGCATATCAGTAGTAAAAACAAACCAGGTACGATGTGATTACGGTGCACGCAGGTCATATGCTACTGGCGTATTTGCTCTAATAGAGTTTTACATCTCTTCCGAGTATGTGCGTCTTAGTGTTGCGTATTTGAATAATTCTCTATACCCTTCCTGAAGCGAAGCAATATATTGATTGGTTCATTTTCGGAACAACTTAAGATTAAGGTGACGCATTAGGATGGTGATCTGGAAAATATGTCTATACCACTCGAGTGCACTCGTGAATATGACGGTTCTATTCCTTAACACCGCATGATATGGTTGTTTCTCCTGATAAAAGTGAAAAGAGTAGCTTAACCGTATTAAAAACCAGTTGTTGGTTAATTAGTCGTATGTGTGCGACCGATTGCGAGTAATTAGGCGGATGTATTACAAAACATCTAGTGTAGCGGAAAGTGTCAATGCCATGAGATATGTTTCCAAGACTTGTGTATGTTGATTGGCAATCGTTTTGTTTAGAGCGACTATCTTGTAATCAATTAAGAGGTTGTGACTCGTATTTTTATAGTATTTCTTCTCTGTGCTAAAAACCGGTCATAAATTGCCACTTTTTTAATGCACCAAAATCTTAAAAATCTCAAAGAACCCTTGTTATCTTAGTGAAAAATTCGAGTATTTGAGGTATTAGGCCATTCTGTCATCGACATCAATTATTTTTTGACATTTCAACTACCCATCAATATTTTTGTGGAATTTTGAAAGTGGAAAACCCTCGCAAATCGGATGGAAGTAAGTTGGTTATCAAAAAAATACAGAAAGTTTGGATTTATTGATAATTAAATAACAATTAATACATACGAATAGAGTTGATATGCCATTTAGTGAAAAATGTGTTTGTCAATAACAAACTTCTATTAGGTTTCTGAGGGTTCAGCATAATACATTTCATAAAAAATATTGAGAACTAGCAGAAATATTTCTTTGAAAAGATGATAACATTTAATACCTATTCATAGCAACATTTCATTTTCATTTTGCAGTGTTTGGTGGGGCGATGAGAGCGCCGCGTCAGTCCAAGACCGATGATAGGAGGGGTAATGGCAGAATGGTCCATGCAGACCACAAAAACGCCATGAGAGGATCAAGGTGTGGGTTAGGGTAGGGTTAATTAATTAATGTATGCTTGACGAATAATTGCTCTGCAGAATGCGATGAAAAGGTGCATTGAACAGTATTACTGTTTGCTGTTCAGAAATAAATATAATATGTTTCTCCATAAGGTTTGCTATCAAATGTATGTAGTTTGTGATTATGTCATGCCTATTTATAAGTGCTAAAAAGTTCACTTTATCCCGTCGTTTTATCAAGTTTGTGCGACCGCGTCTTTAGATGTGCGTGGAAGGTCGCGAAAAGCTCAAGCATTTGTATGTTCACGTGTTTATCGCGTATGCTAGATCGTATGTGACTTCGCGTGTATAAATTCGATTTTGTATCTGTGTGGCCATATGCATATTCGCGTGTGTTCTTGAATGATCGCGCGGACCGGGAATTTGATTAGTTTTTAGTGTAAGGTTCAGATACTAGAAGAGAGTTCCCCTATAACACTAGAGTTCCAGGTCACGTTTCCATGGAATATTTTGTCTAGTGGATGACCGCGCGAGCGGTGGGTTGTTGGCGAGATGGCCGGTGTAAGTATGTGTGGATGATTGCAATTGAATGTTTGCGTTTGTGACCCGGTTTGTGTTATCGCGAAGGCTAGCGGCGTTTGTACGTTTTAAAAGAAATATTGTGAGTGTATATGAGAGTATTATCAATTGAAAGTGTGTTATTATGAATCTAAGTTAAGATATAGTAATAAAAGGAAAAAGAACATGCCGAATCAAAAGAAAAAAACTATGAAAAGAGCATATATGAAAAGGGATTAAGTAGAAGTGTATAGATTGACTGATATTTTTTTGTATACAGGAGTAGTGGTAAAGCAAAGCAAAAACAAAGCAATGAAGTAGAAGAAAAGAACGCGAGGGACGTATTCAAAGTTGCTTGTATTTGGGAACATAGCCACTTTATTTGAAGGTTTGGTTCGCGTGGATGATGGTCCCTCAAGATTACTAAGCAAATTTTGAGTATTTGACTTGATATGGTCCCAATAAGGGGCCATGCATAAATGACGTAGCATTTTGGAGGGTAGGGGGGTATACCAAATTTGTGACGAAGTGTGACAAGGGGGAGGGTATGGTCAAAAGTTGTGCGACGTAGCATTAAGTTTAAACTTTTTTGACGGGCATCATAACCCATTGATTAGAGCAAAATTTAATGTTTCTCCATACCCAAGAGAAATAAATTTAAATTTACACTTACCATGCGGTTTTTCAATTCATTTTGCGATTCGCTGAATTACAAGCTCGCAAAAAACGAAAAGATGTTGTATGCTTATTTAACTTGCTATATTAGTTAGCTAATGTTGCAAACTAGTAGACTTAGTTTGGTAGCTGAATTAAATATTCTCTTCGGATTTAACCAATCAAAATTTAATAATTTAGATCAACGTATTTTTCTTAGAATCATCGCCAGCTGCAGTATTGTGAACTAAGAGAACTTCTCTTCATACTTCTCTTGATATATAAAATTCAAAATAAAACAATAAACACTATATTTGTCACGAAATTGGCTTATTTTGTACGCAATTTGCTGTTATAATGAAAATGTTGATAAAAACCGTCAAATATTTTGTAACGACATGGAATTAAAAGAAATGAAAAACATATGTAATTTTTTTTTCATTCCCGGCCGCGTTGTGCAGGACTGGGGGAGGGGTAGTTGAATGCTACGTCATTTATAAGGGAGGTTAGAATTTTGTTGCCAAATGCTACGAGGGGGGAGGTAGGGGTCAAAAATCACCGAAAAAAAGTTACGTCATTTGTGTACGAAAATATGAGCTTTTCCCGACAACTCTAGTTCAGTTTCTATAGTACTATATATGAAAAATCGGAATCAAAAACATAAAATTCAATATAAAAAATCCCGCAGCAACAGTGTATACCGAAAATTTAAGTGCAACTTAGCTTATTCTATATACAATCACTTTTGTTGAAGGTTGCTCATTGACTGGAAGTCACTGGACAAATCTTTAACGGTCAACAGAATTTTTGAATATCTCTTATTCTAAGCATATGCGAGAAAGAGAGGCAACACATAAATTTACATGAGAATATCTTTTTACTGCAAAATCGGATTAATTTGCAGTCTTAGGCAATGTTGATTCTTACACCCGAAACTATATATCTGTGGATTTTGGGATGCACAAGATGGTACTGGGATTTTTTACTGAATTTTTGTTTGCGTTGCCGATTTTTCATATATTTTCACATGCAAACTTAAAAATTCTTGTGAGTGGACCAGAAACAAACGCCCAAGCTAATATTTGGTATCCGACGTATGGACCCAATCACTTTTCGATTAAGCGGTGTTCCGAAATAAAGTCCACTCTGGTGCCGATCTAATGGTCATGTCCCCAATACTCATTTCGGGATTCACTATTGGCGATTATAAGCAAACGTGTTTGGCATATTCTAGTTGGGAGGAAAATCTTCCATAACTTTGCTTCACGAACCGTATTTTCATAAATAAAACTTCTATGTTGGAATGCTATTTATTACCGCCTTCGTGGCTTTCAACAAAAATGGTTTGAAAAATCCACTTGAAACGCCTATTGTTTTACATCCGACCTCACAACTCGTGATATCTGTGAGGTCACAGTCAATATGACTGTTGATAACATAAACAGGAAATACGCCTATTGTTCGGAATATTTGCCGCATAATGAATCATCACTAAAAAGGGAAATCCCCCAATATTTGCACGAGCTTGCAGAGAAGAAATGTTAGATGTAACTCTCTACTCTGACAGTATTATGTATGAGTTGGCAAGCTCGTACACAACGAGGTCAAACTGTCGTTATTTGATCATAAGTACATTATTTTTGATCATTTAAGCGCCTAGATGTAGCACCCTCTTGTAGTCCTACTATGTAATAATTCAATGTAGAAGTAGTGGTAGTGCAGATTATTTCCGGTGAGTCGAAAATTTAGTCACTTCCCACATTAGGTGTAAATACTGACAGTTGCGGGAAGCATGCTCCCTCTAATCCCTTAAAAATATGGAAAACTTGTTAAAAATCGAAGCAAAAAGCACAATTGCATAGATGCTTTCTCGAATAATGCTTCGGCGCATTGCATAGACTCTTTGAGCTTCAATACTTGTCGAGTGTAAGCAAGGTTGGAGAAAGGTCACTTTTCGTTTGCGCTGAAGAAGGATCTGTTATTAAAAGGGTTTTCTGTTTCAACCCCAGTTTCATTGGGTTTGGCTTAAGGTATGGTATTGTTTGATTCTTTCCGGATAACGAAGAAAGCTGTACCTGGCTGAAACAGAAACTGGAGGAGATGCGTGGGAGTGCAGGTGGACTTCCATTTCATTGTCTTCACCAGCATAAGGTATTCCTTTACAATCCTAAGGAATGTTTGAAATGTTCTGATGTTTTGTTGAGGCTAGGTTCCCATAATCCTTGTTCACCGGTAGTTTTCTAGGAAGCTCTGAGAACCAAGTTGATTTCAGAGAAAAGATAGCAGTATTTTTGCTGTATCGACGGCCGATCCCTGGAATGTCTGGCGAAAGAGGATATTTATTTGACTTTTGAAATATATAGAAACCCTACAAATACCGAAACAATTATACCAAATAGATCAAACCATTCTTAAAATGGCATGAAATGGCCGCTTTTCATCACATGGTCCATAGAATGCTTACTTTATCATTAGGGAAAGAAGTAAAAATTAAAGAAATAGTATTCGTTTTCGAAATAGGCAAACTCAACGGGTATCCAAAGCAAACAATTCAATCAAAAATTCATAAAAAATCTAGAATGATGAGCAAAAACGTAGGAAAAATCCACTGTTAATAATTCCGCCATGTCTAACTGATATGTTATGCCTATGACTATTTGTTGCAATACTGTGTGGTGACCCTATCTTCGAGATACATGAAGTCAGGATGGCGATTTGAATCAAACGAAATATTAATTAACTGCCGATGTTTCCAAATATATAATATTTGGCAGAATATCTGATGTTACGGTTTACATATTCGCGGAAAACATTGATCTTGCAAGTATTTGGCCGAAAAATTTGCGGAAATAAATATTTCCATTGGCCTGATGTCACCACAGGTCTACTACTTGCATCTAACCTTCTACAAACAACTGTCACAATCATACAAAATTATCATTTTTTCACGAACTTTCAATAACCTTTTAGTTAACCCTAATTACACTGGAAAATTATTGAACATGTTTGGAGCGGACAATTTTTTGCGATTCTCCAAAATCATTGGTTGTCGTAAAACTACGTCGTCATCAGAGAGATGTTTTGTGACGAAATGCTCCGATGCGTGAAAGGGGTTTTGAAATTCTCAAAAAATGATATGTCATTTCGTCGCTGTTGTGCTATCTTATGACAAACGCCAATTTGGGGTAAACTGAGTTAAATATGCCACATTACTCGTCTAACGAATCTCTACAAGATGGCGTTTCCAGAATTTTGAAATTTTGCTTGGTTACTGAAATAAAGCGAGAAAAGTGATAAGAAATTGTGAGTTTTTTGCTTCAAATCATAATATCTTAGGATTGGCTCAAGTTATAATAAAGTTTTAGTTGCTTTTATGTGTAAAAATGTCATCAGAACACAATGGCATAATAATTTTCAAAAGAAAAATGCATGTATTGGGAGAAAAACGCAGTTTTATCTTTAAACTGGAAATATTGCCTGTTTGGCAACACTGTAACTAAAAATAACTCAAAAATCGCTAATAGATTTTAATAATACTAAAATTGTTACTTGGGATCTAACTCAGTTTATTCCAATTGTCTTAAGAGAGCACAAACCAAGTACCAATTGAAATGCTTGGAGGAATCCTCGCTCTGTGATTACTCTATCAAACTATGTAATGATCTTCACGATTAAACTTTAGGTGACAAGTTCAAATTGTGGTTGTGAAACGGCTCTGTATACCTTTGTTAACCCTCCGGAAGTCACGCTTATGGCTGCTGGTGCTCTAAGACGATTTCGTTAGATTTTCAGAGCAGCGTGCACTCAGTGCACTAGCGCGACTGCTGGAGGGTTAAACTAGAATATAACTAACATAAAAGAAGAAATCAAGTCATAAGACAGTTTTATCGTAGATTGCAAACTTCCAACTTATTTGATTCTGTAGTATTTTTTACTTGTTTCGGCCATAATAACACTTCCACCAAATTTTATTTTTTCACATCGCTTAATTTTCAACAATATGGTTAAATAGTAATAATACAAGAAAACAGCGTTTTGAACCCGCAAATGGGAACCACAGAAGATATTTAAACGATTTGGTTCACTCTGGTTGAACCTATTTAAAAATAAAAATCAATCAATTATTTCGTGCGCGGTGAAAATCGATTACAGTTACAAAATTTCCTCTAACAATGTCAAACAATAAGAAGTACTCTTTGCATTAGCGTACAACATTTTATTCACAAAAATGGTGACAAAAAATTAAACAAATTACCATGGAGCTGTACAAATTCAAACCGAATTTCTCCCGATCATCCCTCATATAATAATTCTGTACCATTTGCATGAAACTGAACGTTTATGGCCCTCCACTACTTCAGCAAAGCGGATCACTTACATCGTGGACTAACCTTTGTTAAAAATATGTTCAGTCAGAGCGAACCAAGTACAATTCCGAAGAAAATTTAGATTAGACTGTAAGCGACAATGAAAGAATCTCTTTGGATACTTTCTCTTCTGTTCATTACGTCGGCGATTCAACATTTGCTACTCAACTTTTTGCATAATATTCTGGTAAAAAGCGTCGACTTTCGATACGTACTGAAAAACTAGTGAAAATTTCTATGGTGACGTCGTAGTAAACGAAACAGAAAGTAAAGGCTACTGCACACCTTGGGAATTTGAGCGCAGGATTTGGGCCGGGATTTTGTGCCGGATTTTGATCACAAAAAATTTTTCGCCGAAATCTTTTCAAACTGACGAACCAAAAGTTCTGCTGCTTCTAAAAAATACAAACTTTTTTTAAATGGCACAGAAAACTGAACCTAATAAAAACAACATTTTTTCCGTCGGAAATAATTGTTGATGAATTGTTTCCGGCCGGATTTTTGATGTGTAGAGTTTCCAAAATCCGTGACGTTTTCCGCGGTTGGGTTCACACTTCAGGAGACTTGACGTATATTTTTCTCCATCACGGAAAACGAAAATCCATCTCCTATTTGAAATGCTTGGGGAACAAAATCTTGTGATCAAATTCCCGAGGTTTACAGTAGCCTTAAACAAAGAAACGCTCTCAATGTTACTTAGATCCTTTTGAAAATTTTCTCTAGAATTTTCAATTTTCTGGCAATATCTATTATCCCGTCAAACAAGCTTAGGATCACTTCAATAAGATACTTTGCAGCAAACTATAAAGCATATTTTGATTTGATTTAAGATGATCAGTAATTACATTTTTTTTTGTTTTGGGTACTTGGCTCGCTCTGTCTGTACATTGTCAGATCAACTTTTCGATAACATACAATTACGTAAAAACTAATTAATATGTTTTTATCTTTTTAACGGCATTCAATTAGCTAGAGATTACAAAGTAGGGAAAGCTATGGAAGTTTAGAGCCATAGTACCCAAATGAGAGCGAGTATGTGAAATATACAGATCAGAAAACTAGAAGTGGCAGGGTCATTAGAAACAGGCCTAAAATTTTACAAACTAATCATTTGTCTTCTGCTGGCAGGAGTCGAGCTGACCCTGCCACTTCTAGTTTTCCGATCTGTATATTTCACATTCTTGCTCTCACTTGAGTACTACGGCTCTAAATTTTCATAACATTCCCTATTCAGTAATCTCTAGCTAATTGCATGTCGTTAGAAAGTAAAAAAGAAAATCTGTCTACATATTAGTCGAAATAAAAAAGGAAAAAAAAACTAATTAATATGTATTTTTTGTTTGCCTTTCCAGTATTTGTTGAAGGGTGTATGGAAAAGATCCTGATACAGTCTTTCTTTATCCGTAATAACAAATAATTTTATTAATATTCGTTTCCTAAAAGCGAGGACTTGTCCCAGTTTTGCTGTGATTGCAAATGTTTGGTCTTCTCTATCAGCATACTATGATTGGTTTTCGTTATTCATTCAAAACTATTTTATGCCATTATTCTTGTTGATGACCATATATCTGTCCAAGGTGGAATATACCTGAAGAGATTCTTGATCCAACGCTATAATTATCTCACTGTTTAAGATTTTACTACTTAGTCCACTCTGACTTAACACCGAACAACTTTCGAATATTTTCCGGAACGGTTTGATATTTAGTGTCGCAATGTGTAATGAAATCGAGCCACTAAAATCATCGATACAACACGTCGCAGCGCTTCATGTGCATTATCGTTCTATGTCAAACTGTCCCATATTCAAACATGTGATCGAAGTTAAAAATTATGTTTGCTATCTGGAGAGAAGCAACGTGACAAATTCCGCTGAAAAGAAACATTTTTACTGAACACAATTGAATTTAGAAAATTCATAGCTATACATGTCATTGACAATTTAGTTATGCCAAGAGAACATTTCAAAAGTAACAGGGGGCTGTTATGTAAAGAATGGAAGTGAAATAATAAACTAAAATATGTCATGAAATAACTTTCCTCTGAGTCAGGAAACATTTGTAGATTCAAACATTATTTTCGAACAAGTTTCTAAAATTAAATCTTATGTCCAAGTTCAAACAGAAAATATAGTAAATTTAACTTGGCGATCTGATGTGAGTATCCATTAATTACAGATAAATAGTGATATCATAAATCTAATCTCTTCAAAATTATATTTGAATCTCAGATTAGATTACGATTCACTAAGCTTCTATACTTAGGTAGACATTTTCCACGGATTGTTGATAATATGAGAGTCTCACGTACGATTACGTGGCAACGTTTCTCATCAAGCATCACGAAGTTTGCTGTGCTCGGGGTCTATAGCACCACTTCACATACGAGAGCTAAATGACGCTAGTTCGGAAAAAGTGGAAACTTCGATGAATTTTAAATACCTGAGATACACCTAATAATCGTTGATCAAATTTCTCAAAAGTAAAATTTTTGAGTAAAGTCCTAAATTTCTTGGAACTTTTTCAAACATTTGCAGCCTTTTTTCAATTACTGGCGAACTGTCTTTCATTCGTTAACAATTCACCTGCCAAATAGTAAATTCAATTTGTATTCATATTTTTTGCAACAACCACCAGGTTTTAACAAATTAATTTCCATTTAACGACAAGTTCTTTTTCCAATGGAAAAGGTTAATAATGAAATATAAGTTACATTTACACAAACGTTATATTAACTCGTCGAGCTGAGTCAATTAGAGTATTGAACTGAACGGCAGATAAACTTCACATTACAAGCATATTTTTTCTTTAATTCAATCTTCGTCAGGCACCTACAGATACAATGTATAAAAACACTCATTGCTAAAATGACTAACAGTTTAAGTAGAGTGATCGATTCTCAATCTTCAATTACTTTGTTCATAATGTAAAACTAAATTAAAGCATCATACGCAATAGGTAACCGGCAAGGTCAGGTGCATCAAAAGTTCAACGAATTACGCAAATGTGTTTCACTAAATTAGAACTCGGTCTGATGTCTGTGCATCGACAATACTTTTAATTGGTTAAACAGTAAGGACATTAAAGCTGTTGAATCAAAACACTCACATCAAAGTTTGCATATAACGAGATGCGAAGTTTTTTTTGAAATTGCGCTGACCTGTTTCTTTTCATTCGAAAAATTTTGAACAACCTAGTCTTATTATGCAGCGAACTAAAACTGTAGCCTAACCAAACATAGGCCTTTTCATTTTTCAGCAATGTGTAAAATACCAAACCGAATGTGCAACCAAGTCCAAAATTCATCACATCACACTAATCACTTCTCGGACGAAGTAGCTGATCTCTCAAAAGCTAAACTGATATTTCCCTCTCAGGTCATAGCACTTCACGATTTGTACATTTTCCTATATCTATAATCTTACATAACTCCATGTTAAGGTAGTATGTTAAAAAAAACTTACCGTTTCAATCAGCAAACGATCGTTGAACAATAATCAACCTCTGATGTACGGTATCCCGCAGGATCACTTGGAGACTTGATCACTTGAAGACACCTTCTCACCCTCACGTTCAGAAGCAAACTGAACTAGCAAGTCGTCAGGTTGCACCGTTCCGGATCAGAATCTTCGAAAGGATTTTCACGCGTCACAAACACACTGGTTACACCACTCGATCACACCACTTTATCAGGGTGTGCGATCCGAGTAAAAAAATGATTATAGATTGCAAATTTCCACTGCAATCACTTTTATAATCATTTGTTTATTTCATTCACTTCTACTTGATGTTCCCTGACGTCGGGATCGGTTATCACACACTTTCCAGGAAGACCAGCTACGGTAGCTGGGTTGTCAAGGATTATCCTTTTTATCACTGGGTGTGAGATCGTAACACTTCTAAACTGATCCGAACCCGTTGAAGCACAGCCTCAAACTAAATCCCTGCGGCTGGGCTGACTTGTACTTATTTACTTCTACTCAACGATTGAGGGGAAATCACTCTCTCACACGTGGAGCGACACTTACACAGTCAAACGGGAGGTTGTGCAAATTCTCTCTGCGCTCGATGTAGCGGCTCCTGCTCCGACCGTTGTATTATGCTTACTTTCCAATGGATTACACTTTCGCAAGCCAACACCACGCTTGCCGGTGTATTTCCAGTCCGCTTTCTCCAAAAAGTTCTGATTCCAAGCTGCAATATATAGTGGAAGTTTACGTTATTTTTAACATGTGTAAATATATATAATGTATATAATGTATTTGTAAATATATGTCTAGAAACATTATGATATTTGGAACTAGAATCCTCCATCTCAAATTTTCAAATAATATTTAAAATATGTTTGAAGAACACACGGAGGGATATGAAATGTGCCGCAGATCATATTACACTCTGATAGCCAGTGTCATTCAACACGTACGGGGCACGGCAGTCGGCAACTACCCATTGCATAACAGCTGCATTCGCTGATAAACCTCTAGCCGAGAACGCTGGTACTTTCTGGAGGCAGTAGAGTGTGGATGCACTGTTGTCATATGCAGTTGTAGCAGCAGCACTCCTTCCACAGCCACGCAGAGCATCACATCGCCTGATTCGGTTTAGCGTGACAGCACTTGTGATGCTGAAACTTTTCAAGGACAAACAACCAGGCGGCGCTGATGATAACACGATGACGACGGTGATGATTTTGTTCGACTGCCGGATTTGCAGTGTGGCGGGAACGCGTCTGGTAGATTGTTTGGTGTGAAGCACGCCGTTAGACTGTGACTACCGTAAAGTCGACCCGAACAAGGAAATGTGTTCAATCAACACAGTTCATGTAGGTAGTACCCAAATAATATGTTCCAACGAAATAATCTACATATGGACCGATTGATTTTTTCTGCAAATGTTCCATCGAATCCGACTTCCGTTTGATTTTTGCTATTTATCGTTATTGAGAATAACATTGAACCAGTAATCCGTTTAGACATGTTCGCCGCCGCCGGTACTTTTGATCTTACACCGACGCCATGCGAGGTGTCGACAGGGCGCCGATGACGATTTTCATCACGCCACCAATTTTTCTTTTTCATTCCGATAATTTGCGAACGTTTCAAATTTCAGTGTCCATACGTCTATTTTAACAAGACTATGTACTATGGTACCAGCGGACTGCAATTTATATTAACCACATTGATTTTTAATTTTATTCTCTTCAAAGAGTAGGCAGATAGGGCAAATATGCCTATTAAAGGAGCCTATAGTTACTAGAGTGGTTCGACATTGGCATATTTTCAGCACAGAACTTTTTGAGTTCTTTCACAAATGACTGTACAAATTGGGGGAGGGGGGTTTAGTTGCTCCTCGAATCTTCGTATTGCGTTTAAAGTTGGTATGGAATTCAGCATATGAATCTACGTTTTTGCCTTTCCATTCATACGGATCGCTATTTCACTCAAATTGAAAAAGCAACCCAATAAAAAGTTTATCCAAAATGTCATTAATAACTTTGCCGAAACTGTAACTAGCTAGGATTTTTTATAAAAATGTTATTAAAAATTTAACGACAGAAAGCTAGTTTATCGCAAATATTTATTATTTCTGTCAACACTAAATATACGGCCAACTCATACGTTTAGGGGGGGGGGGGGGGGGGGGTAAGGTTTCCAGCGTAAAAAAATCAGCTTCTTTGTCAATTTTTTTTAGAAAGATGGGTGAAGCGAATTAATCGAAGCATTTGTACATTATACTACATCATTTTAACAACATTCTGTAAGTTTTTCATGCAAAAATATCAATTAGCGACTCGGTGACGAAGCTTTTTGTGGAACGTCTCTGGAAAAACACGATTGGCGGTGTACTTGCTACTTGACCGATTTATTTAAAATATTGCATACACATTCTACGTAAAAAATACCTAACCCCTACGTTGAGGTTTTGGAATGATTTTTCAATTAAGGGGGCTTTTATTCATAAAATGGCGAGATTTTTCTTGAAACACAATGATTCCGCCATTTTATTAGTAAAAACCCCCTTAATTGAAAAATTATCTAAAAAACTCAACATTTTTTACATAAAATGTGTAAGCAAAGTTTGAAATAGATCGGTCAAGTAGTTTTTGAATGACAATTAACACCGCCAATCGTATTTTTCCAGAGACCTTCCACAAAAAGCTTCATCTCCAAGTCGCTTGTAGATATTTTTGCATGAAAAAACTATAGAATGTTATTGAAATGATGTAGTATAATTTACAAAAGTTTCGATCAATTCGCTTCACCCATCTTTCTAAAAAATTTGACGAAAAAGCTGATTTTTTACAATGGAATTATGTTTACCCGTGAAATATTTATGAGAGAATCTCCTTAAGAAGCAAAAAAAAACATTGCATTACAAATACTTCATCTGGTTAGTCACAGCTGTCGATTGGCGCATCATGTTTTTTCTTTGCTGTGGCGTGTACAATGGTGTGCACAGCCGCAAGCCGCTGAACGGTGGTTGATGGAATAGGGGGTCCGAATAGCCCCACAAAAGTGGTGAACGTCTTGAAAATATCTGTGTTTTGACCCAAACAAAAATCATTCCATTAAATAGGAGCATCAAGCTCACCAAAACACTTACCTACACCACACCATTCAAAACAATATGTCTGCATCCACTTCGGTTTTGCCTTTGGCATTACCCACCAATCTTTTTTGTATTATCACCAAAGCTCTTAGTTGTATCGATTTTGATATATGATTTTCCGTAGAAAACCAGTTGTACTAAGATATGGCTTGTATCGAATATTTTCTAAACTGATTGTGTATGGTGTCATTTACAGTTGTTTGAAGCAATAAAATACACATTTTCGTAGAAGATGAATTCCTACCTTCTGTCAATGTTTACATATTTTTGGCACTTTATTAATTCACAAACATCTATCATTGCAGTTGAAAATACTAACTTTTTACTTTCTCTGGAAGTAATATATTTTTTTTCTCTGTGCACGAATTATTTGAAAATTCAGGAACCGATACCATGAAACTTCACGCCGCGTAGTTTATTTTATTATAACAGTTTTTTTAGAGGTTGCATCGGATTTGAGGTTAGTTGATAAAATTAGACAACTTTGAAAATCAACTGTAATAGGGTAACTAGTTACAGCAATATCGGGGCAATTATTAGCCTTCGCCAATATTGATCCCTAAAACAAAACCTTCTTTAGGAGTTAACCTTTTTTCACAAATAAGTTGTCACATTGACCCGGCCTTCAAGCTCAGTTTTAAGGCACAAATCCATATGTACCTGCACCCAAATTGTTTGAGAGAGTTTCAATTATCAGTTTCTGGTAAATATCACCGATTTCTAACTGGTTGGCCGGTGAGAATCAGTGTCGAATGGGATCATGTTTCAACTACATATATGTATGCCAAATGGGCTTCATTAATTACAGATTTGTTGCTGAATACTAATTATAAACACAAACAAAACATAAATGTAAATAAAATCAATTTTGTACATGGTCCGACTCTTGGATGCTCAAAATTTCGATTCCTATGCCAACGGTACAATGGTATTTCTCATAACACTGAATAAGCAACAATGGTCAAATCAATGGACCTGATCCCAAAATTTTGTAGTATTCTTGAATGCTTATATAAAATCCCATCTAAAATGATACTGATACTCAAATATTGACCCTAAATCACAAGTACGAATTTATGTGAATGATATTTCCAAAAACATTCTCGAAAAAATCTCAGAGCTCTAGAACAAGGTTGCTGAATTGACCAGTTCCACGGATGTTCCGGGTCTTCCCGAAGGCCAATAAACTATGTCTTCACAACTACAAACAGATTCAAGTGAATATTCACGAACGACTTGAAAATGTAACAGGTACTAAGACCAACTTTATGAATTGAGCAGTTAAATGGATGTTCCGGATATTCCCGATTTTCCGGATGGTCATTATGTTACCAATAGGATCCATTTGCCACTCATAACTATTATTTATGCTAATGCAACTTGAAAAAAAACTTCAGAGTTCTAGGATTAGGTTCATTAATTGACCAGTTTTACGGATACTCCGGATCCTCTGGAAGATTTTCATGTAGCATCTAAAGTCGATATTTGAGTCAAAGTATCAATCTTATTTTAGATTGCATTTTATATAAACTTTCAAAAATACTACAAAATTTTGGAATCATTTCCATTCAATGATCACATTGTCGCTTGTTCAGTATTATGAGTATTGTACCGCCGGAATCGTCAACGGTATTGGGAACCTGAACATCCAAGATGGATCATACCATGTACAAAATATAATATATACATTCTCATTTCTGTTTTATTTATGTTTATTATTAGTATTCTGTCAATAAAACTGTGATATTTGTCGACTGTTCTGCATATATCTCAAACATGACCCAATTCGGCATCGATTCTTACTGGCCAATCTGGTCAAAATCTAAAATCAAATCTATCTATCTATACCTATATATAAAGGTCAATGTTTGTATGTATATGATTTATGAACTCCCAAACGGCTTAACCGATTGCCGTCAAAATTTATACATAGTAGGCAATTGTTATGGAGCGTGTTTAGGTGCTATTGGTTGGGGATTATCTGGTCGGTGTTAAGTCAGACCGGACTAAGTCTCAAAACATAAAAAAATGAAATAATGATAGCACTGGATAAAGAAATTAGTCAGCTACATTCGACTTTTGCCAGATTTGAAATATGTAACAATAAACAAGAATTATGGCAAAAATTGATTTCCAATCATGATGTAAAGGACGCTGCGATGCAAACTTTAAACTCATTTTTCTCGAAAGGAATATTTTGTCACTTAGTCCGGTCTGACTTAACACCGACCATCTGACCACCAGATGGCGCTCCGGAACAAATTGTTTTTTACTCCTATTTCGTCGAAAGTTGCAGCAACGCGCCATGGGTAGTAGCTAGTTACTATAAACTGAAAATTGAAACCCCTGCGTTATGGTACACGAAACTAAAATCCACAGTTGAATTTCATTTGCTCAGTGTCCAGGAAGTTTCAGTGCATTGCTTTCTCTGTTCATTCAAATAGGAAGTAGAGCCAATTCAAGGCATGTTCCCTCCGACAATGCGATACATAGGATTAGGAGTCGTTGATTAGGGGGTATAATCCAACTGTCAAAATTCACTTTGAAAGAGAACGACGTCCCACGTTGGTCTAATAAACGTCCTTCATGTGACGATTTTGAAACCGATTGTTCTTAGAGGGTAGTAGTAAACAAAAGAAAAAAGTTTTCTTTTTCGTTATCTATTATGAACTGTGCTCAGCCAACAGCGGTTTATCTGAAAATTCCTCTCAAGGTGAAGATTGACCGTTGGCATATACGCCCTAATCATATGATTGTCAAGAATATTTACGAATTAGATGATAAACGATCGAATACTAGTTCCATCAAGATTCGTTTATAATAAATGCATCAACATAGATATTTCTGGTGTTAAATGGATAAAAGACAAAATGTTTATCTACCTGAGTTTTGACGACACGAATATTTGAACAATATTTCATATTCAAAAAATAGCTAATAACAAAATAAAGAATAGGCATATTTTAAGGCATTTTTTTCGTAAAATTCTTCGTTCAGTCATTTATTTCGTTTTATATCCCAATATTTCCTGCTCAACGCAAGCGATGAAAATACAGCGTTGTGGTGTGACCGCACTGTCAATACTGAAAACTTTCTGATTGAATTTTTTTTATAAGTTTTAAAATTTTTATAATTTGTGCAACCTTTTTGTGAAAAATTTGTTTACAGGCGAAACGACTAACAACAGGATCGAGAACCACGCACAACTTGTTATTGGGCGGTAGCGATGAAATTTTTATTGCTAGAATCCTATAATTCTAAAATTCTACAAGTCTAAAATTCAAAGATTCTGAAATACTAAAATTCTAAAATTAAAAATTAAAAAAATCTAAATCTCTGTAATTCTAAAATTCAAAGATAACAAAATTCTAAAATTCGAGCATTCTGAGCTTCTAAAATGCTAATATTCTTTGTTTTCGGTATTATAGAACTTATATGAGCAAAGAGGCGAATGACCCTACGGTGAAAAACTCTATAATCGAAACAAAAAATTCCCATAATCGGGTTGGTACCTGGTACAGCTGGAAAAACATTTGATGGGTAGAAACAAAACATTTCAACATAAAACTATCACGAATATTTGTATTAAGTTAGCCATTACATACATGGGCATTGACCCCACGCAATATCATTAATGTTGCACACCGTTTCTTAGTCACAGACGCACTCGACTTGCGATGTATCGATTGGTCGAAGACCTTCTGACTAGAATATGCCACCCAAAGTGGGTGAATGGTGCAATAGTTTCCCATTCCTGTTTTTCTCTCGTGTGAGTATTGCACGGCACTTCTACGACTTACTCAGAAAAATGTTTTCCATGCCACTATTGATTTATCCGCACTAACACTTCATACGTGAAAATATTTCATATTGGATATTGCACATCGTATCAAATGAACTTAAACTATTAAGAAGAAAAATCTAATATTCTGAAATACCTGTATGATAGACTCCAATATCAATTCACTTTATTCGCTAAACAGGGATGATTTCGACTGATTTTAACTGCACTTTCGATTTTCTGCTTTGTGGGAAAAAGCGCTGGGAATATTTAGTCACTAACTGGAAAACACGTCACCACACCCGAGTACTAATGCCTGTCGAATAACGCGAAGGAGAACGAATTGTGCCAAGACTCCTAGATCGGTAGTTTTTCGCAGAGCATGTGCGTGCGAGAAAAAAAAGAGCGAGTGTCGCGCGAGGAATCCGTTGCAGAAAAGATCCGTCAAAACAATTAAATATCGTACGATATAAATATGAGAGAGAGCGAAAAGCCGCGATCCATTCATCTAAAACTATAAATGAAATTTCCTATATATTGATAACCAATCAGACGCTATTCTTTATTACAATGCCTGAATATACGAAGATATTTATAACATAAAGGGCAAAATTAAGCATAGTTACACTGATGAGACTTGGACATGAATCTGATTCGAAAAAGTAACAGGAACAGAATTCGATGACTTTTCCATAAAACTTCATGCGAAGACTGCATATCAAGAAGACTGGCAACTCTGTCCAGAATCTGGAGACAGCAACAGCAACGCCACTTGCGGGTAAAGGTGGTACTTCCCATAGTGATGCACACACACATATACACTTTTACATGAAGCTTCCTACCTTCCTCCAATAGAGGCGATGTAACCTCTGTCGCTTGTCGTTTGCATGGGGGAAGAAAAGAGATATCAGTCTTCTTAATATGTAGTCTTCGCTTCATGCTAACCGTTATCTGCGTGAGAGAGTCGGCATGCAAAAACGGGGAAAGTACGATAGAGATTTTGCTGTTGGATATATAACATAGTCAGAGAGCGTGAGAGTAACCGTAAAATGGAGAAACATATGGGCAGTATATAAGGATCATACGATGCTGACAGTTATTGTATGTACAGTACGGTGAGCAAATTGTCATGCATGCTGGATTTAGTATATTATTCAAACTAAAAATAGCTGCCCGCGAGTAATTTGGAAGCTTTCTTCACTGTAGCTTCACTTTAGACCAGGTTTAACGCACCGGTGAAGAAATCGGGCCATATACGTAAAAATATTATCATGATTGAAGCTATGCATGACCTTTGTGATACGCCTGGGGATAGCATATAATATTTACCAGGGGCGGGAGCAGAAAAAAAATTGGGAGGGGTTCGCACTTTCTATATCTCGTATATGGGGTCACTTTTATACGGTAATATGATATTGTGAGTTTGTATTTCGAAGAATTACAACACTGGATATGTGAAATAATCCTTATTATTAACTCATAAAATTTTTATTAATGATTATGTGCGTCCAGTTGCATAGCGGAGTGCCGAAAGTTTTTCAGCACCACATTAAAATTTGTTTTTTTTAATCGTTCGATTTTTTTTGATAAATCATGTATCGGTTGAATAGCTGGGACCTTTTAGAAGGCATTCTGATCATAAGTACGGTCATCCATAATTTCAAAGGAAAATATCGTCGTGCGGCATCTCTCCCATACAATTGGGAGAAATGCCGCATCAAAGTTGCGGATGAGATGCCACACTCGATGGCGGAGGATACGTAGCTAGAATGTATTTTTTCACCTCGGAATGTCATTAAATGATCATTTGCGTCAGGTATAGATTATTAATAAGGTATATCCACAAACTAACGGACCTAACACAGTGACATATAGAAATATGAATCTATTTATCTATATATTTAAACGAGCGATATATGTCTAAATATTAGTTACTTCAGTTTATTTTTTGAAGTGTCTGGCACTAATTTTAGTAATCGCATTGATTTGTAGTAATGTCAATCTTAGGATAAAAATGAAAATTTCGACGAATTGATGCTTTTTAAAATGAATGTTTCAAGAACAAACCAAAGTTATATAAATACATTGTTGGAAGAAACAACCAAAAACTGCTTTTAAGGAACCCACACCAACATATCGCTCGCACAAACATATAAATAAACAGTACCCTTAATTAAGTTACTCCAACTTAACCGTTGCACAAGGTTGCAAAAGAAAAATATTTTTAAAATGTTGAATAAAAAAATGTTTCTAGAAATGGTATTGCCCCCTTAAGAAAAATGAAGGCGTTAGCTGATTTATAGGTGCAATCAAACTTCATGAAACTCAGCTGAAGACCCCCTAATCACAAAAACATCAACGATAGCTAAAAATACTTTTGTTCACCTTTTTTCAGTTTGTGACCATGATGCGGCATCTCACCCGCACATGCGGCATCTCTCCCGCAATGACCTTTTTTTTAAATTGTTCATGGAAATTTGATGAATTTTTTTTCATGACAAAAACCATTTCACAGTATTTTCGAAACTTGTCGCAATCGATAAAAATGATTTAATCCAATATTGAATGGTTCATTTTGATGAAGGATCGATTTTAAGAAATGTGCGACATCTCTCCCCAAATTACCCTACCTGATCTTTAATTTATGTGAATTGCGATACTCTTGTTGTGTGGATTACGCGAGACGTTATGTTACATGATGTGTGATGTGATTTAAAAGCGACTACAACTAGTGACCATAAGGGCGGAGGTGGTGATCAAGGGCCCTGGATGCTAGATATCGGCCGATCAACACTTGGGCAGGGACCAATGGCTTCAATTCCCTTTCGAAGGAAGACGTGACTGCAGATTTTTCACCTCAGAAAAACTCAACATCCTCGGCTGGGGTTGAAACCAGACCCATTGAGGTGAAAAGCGTACTCAAGTACTCAAACACCGGTACCATCATCTTTTATTTTTAGTGTAATTCGTCAGAGTTGTAATTTAATACAAGGTGGGAAATTATCCAATTCTACTCACATCATCACTGTTACGTGCATATAGCAATAAATTTCGTTTTCGCATATGTGAACGGTTTTGTTGGGTTTGTTAGGCTTTTTCGGTTAATGGGAAAGTGTTCGAAAGCACCAGCCACTCTCGCTGTGGAAGATAAGCCGCCAAACAGCATCAGCTGACAACCACAAGCAACAGTTGCGACAATCGTTTTGCTTACAAAACTTGAAATATTTGGAAGACGCATCTTGGTCATACACAAGAAAATTTGAATCCAAATGGTGTTGAAAATCCCACTTCAACGAATTATATGTTTCAAGGATGAGTTTAAATTCAGGAATACAAGAGTCAAAACAATCAACCATCTCATTCGATCTGAAGACCTGTAATTTGCTCATGAAACCCGGAAGGCAATGCCAATGCCCAATAAAGATAACCCCAAATTGAGCGATCTAACATATACTGCTTATCTAAAACTAAGTACTTTTTGTTGCAATGAGTTGCGGAAAATATGCATGTAAGCCACTTCATTGGCGAAAAGCGCTGGAAGAAAGTGACTAATTAAAGTGATAAGTGAAAAGTTTACTTTTCTCGGATTTGACATGATCTTGAAGATGTCAAATCTACCAAGGTTTGAGACTAAAATAAAGGACATTTGTGCGTGTGTTTTTTTATAGTAAGGTTTAAAAAGCTCCAAAAGCCTGATCTGTAGTGTATTGGCACTGTGTGGGACTCACGACTCACGTTCGTGCCTAACCACTAAAAACAATCCTTACTTTTTACGCCCTTTTTCCCCACGGAACTGCGACAAGGTATTGCTTCGTGGGGGGATCGTTGTGCTTTCGTCGCACCTCTTTCTTCTGCTCTATCTCGGAGCCTCACTTGGTTCATGGAGTGGCTCGACCTATGTATGTGTGTGTCAACCATCCTATCTCCCACTGGCCGGTAGCGGTTTGCAGAAAAGTTATTTCCATGTATTTATACACATATCTGCAAATAGCTTGATTCCACAGGATTTAGGTAGGTGCTAGCTTAATTAATTTTCCGATCACCCATTTCGAATGCAGTGCAAACCGTGTTCCGTGGTAGTCGTTCCATTAACCAGCCCTGCCTTAATGTAATGTTTGTATCAAATGGATTTTAAAATTGCAATAAGACTTTCGATTCCTTACATGAGGTAAGAAATCGGCACGTATTTAGTATATTTATTTGAATATAATATAAATGAAATATAAATTAAATTTTTTTATAGAAACATACATCAGTTTTTCTATATTACCAATAATACACAGAGAACTACATCCAGTATTCGACAGCATATCCCTCTATCTGCCCCTCGTCTGCCGCGCTGCTATCCGCATGCATTGGGAATACTCGGTCCATACACTCACCGAGTACTCACCAGAGGTACACTCATGAGAATGCATAAAAAATCACAGCAGAATAACAGGGACGGAAAAAGGAAACATGCAAATTCTACATATTTCTACTTCTCAGCGTGAAACATATGTACAGAGCCCGCACATCCCCCACTCCCGTCGTTCACACTTCGGTGCGATTCCCACGCACACCCTAGAATACACCTCCAGTAAGCACACAATAAGTGAACAGACCTAATACACCCAACACACAAATTTCACAGCAGAAAAACAAGAGACAGGCAGAAAAAACATGCCGTCGACGAAGCTCGTACACTTTTCAGTGGTTTTGTCCGTCTCACTTTCACAACAACTTGGTTCTTCTCAAACTCTCGTTCACAACAACAGCGCAGTGCTGGGCTGCGGGCGCGGAGAGGTATTCGTACGCCACATCTTGTTTACGCTTCTGACGATGCTTCTGCGGGGAAGAAAAACCTCAAAGAAACGCTTTTTCGAGTCGTCATAATTCAGGATTCCATTTTCCTCCGGCGTACTCTACAATATCTAGCGATTCTTTGGTACACCTTTTCAGCGAACCTTCTCGAAATAATTTATGGAACAGTTTTTTTTTATTTTAATTATAGAGGTTTTAACCTTAAGGTCATTCGCCTCTTCGGGTTAGAAAAATCTCTTAGGAAAATTTTCTAACCTATGTGCGGGGTCGGGACTCGAACCCAGGTGCGCTGCGTACAAGGCAATCGATTTACCAATACGCTACGCCCACTCCCCTATGGAACAGTTTTTCACTTCACACATGACGTTATTGTTCGACTATTAAACTACTATACTCATTTTAGTTACCATTTCCAATATATTTCGTGTGTCCTATATCAAAGATTTGTATACTTCATTATACTTTTGTACCGGAGGTTTAATTGCTCTGGTGATCATTGTTATACCTCTATCTGTTTACCATGCTCCAAAAATCTCGTCTTACAATATTACGGCGATAGCTCAATCGGATAAAGCGTCACCCTTCACTTAGTATCAACGAAGCTTTCTTCAGAAGATGGTGTGCACGAAATAAAACTTCATCAATCGATAGAATAGACTTTTTCCCTTCTTATAGTTTATGCATCGCTAGATCTAAAATATGCTTGTTACCATAAACTATACGGTTCTTGAATGGTATGGTGACCGTTTTTAACAATCCGTTGTTTTTATGGTCGAGTATGGAAAAACGATAATGGTTATGTTCGATATTATACCAGGCAACGGTTAATCTATTGTTGGACGGACCATATTGAAAATGGCTTTTAAACGATTGATGCAATGGTTGGCATATGGTTGGGGAAAGTGTTCATTTGCCGGCACTGGTCGGTTGTCGGCATCCGAGGTGTATACAGGTGTACACTTTTTTTTTATCTATGTGCATCAGCTGTCACTTTTTTCGGGCAAACAAGAAGAAATGAAGAAGAAAACAGAAGCACGTGGTCCCATACTTCATTCTGATTGGTTAGTGATGTAAACATTTGCTCTTTTGTGATCCCGGACGCCATACTTATTTTTACCACGTGCTTACAAGCTTTGTTTCGATTGGTCAGTTTGTTGATTATGTGCTTCGCGGTCCTGGGCCGCCATGATTAATTTCACTAACAACAAACCAACACACTCAAACATGACGAATGTGAACACCTATACTATAATGCATCTCGGTCGGCACCCCATTGTAGCTTTTGACAGAAACCAGACATTGACATTCTGATAAATATTATTTGTGCGTTATATAAGCATGATCTTTTTGTGCCGATTGCTGATGCAAACAGACTCGAAGATTCTATTCTACACCCACAATATTTTTTGAACAAGTGAAACTCTAATTAAAAGTTTTTTTTGATGATTTGCTTAGTGTTATACAAAAGAAGTAAATCGATAGAAAAAGTATGCGCATTGAATATTTACGATGTGAATTTCTCGACAAACATATGATTACGGCCTAAAAGCCAACTGTCAAAATCCACTTTGAATGGGAATTCCGGACAAACCGTTACACGCCAATCACAGATGTTGGTAGTAAACGAAAGAGAAAAGTTTTCTCTTTCATAAACTGTTGTGAACTGTGTTCGACTAACAACGGTTTGTCTGGAATTTCCATTCGAAGTGGATTTTGACAGCTGGCTTTTAGACCGTAATCATATGTTTGTCGAGATTTGTTCTATTTTGTGATTCAACATTGAATGGCACATAATTTTTCTTTTTGAATTTTTTTTATTAGTTTTCAAAAAGGTTATTAAATTCGGTTGTCGGCGCCCAAACATGGTCGGTTGTCGGCACCCCATTTTTGTGGCAAATGCTCTCAATAACCTAATCAATATGGATATTTTGGAACGGGCTTTACAAATAGATACCAGAGATCGATCTTTGGCACCATTCTGAAAACAAGGAAGGCGACTTCAGGTTTAGCGTTTTACATTTACATGAAGAAAGCTCACCTGGACGTGTTTCCACCGCTAGGTAGTACTGTATATACCAGATTGTCACGACCAGACAACTTGGGGGAGGGGGGTTACCCAGTAGCCCCCCCTCCCTTTGGTTGAATACTATCTGGTAAAGGGGTATAATACGCCCCACCAGGGCAAAATGCCCCTCTTCAATTCCCAGGATTCCTGAATTATCTAAAAAGTAAAAAGTACTGATAACAGTATCATTTCATGAAATCAGAGGACACTCAACAGCTGGCAAACCTCGTGGGGCAATGGTGAACTTGGACGATGGCTACATTCCATTATCCCAAAGGTATCAACGAAGCCTTGGTTCAGGGGGATGGATGTGGGTCGGGATTTTATTCGTGTAATGTCCCGACTTATGTCCAACCACTACACCTTAGATGCGCATTTGCGGCGTATTGGGCTTGCGGAGAGTAGTCTGTGCGCTTGTGACGAGGGCTATCACGACATCGAGCATGTTGTCTGGGTATGCGCCGGGTATTTGGACGCCAGGTCTCAGTTAAAGGATTCCCTTCGGGCTCGAGGTAGACCACCCAATGTCCCAGTCCGAGATATGCTGGCAAATCGTGATTTCCCCTATATGTCCCTTATTTATGCTTTCATAAAAACGATAAATATCCCAATTTAGCCCCTCTCTTTTTATTTCTCGTTTTTAGAAGTTTTCTCCTGCCGTGTGGAACCGATCAGCTCCAGACTGCCACTATGTAACCGCCGTCGCCCTTACCACTACGGAAACTGAACCGAGAGCGACTCCAGGTCCGATGACTTTTGAAGGATTCCCCGCGGGTCCGAAGAATACCATCCGCCAATCCGACCTACTAGATTGAGGCGCTAATTGTTTTCGCTGATCTCCCGTTTGTCCGAAAGTTGCAAGTTTTGCTCTTCTCTCCCGGTCACCATCTACGCATTCTCTCCCCTGTCCTTGATACAACTGCTTCTACACCGATTTTGGAAATAATCCCCCCTCTGAATATCTTGACCAAGCATAAGTCTCCGATAAAAAATCAAATTTGTATTCCGTATTCCTAGTTTTAAGATATTTGTAATTTTACCTCTTTGTTAAAACTATTGTCCCCCATCTTGTAAATAGAATTGTATCCCTAGTTTTAAAACACGGGTGAAATTTTTCATAAATATTTGTTCCCCCTTTTTTGTACCAAACTATATTGTTAGTTTTAAGATAACTGTAAATATTTCCTAAAAACTATTACTATTAAATTCCTTGTTTTAAATTTTTTCATAAAAATTTTTTTTGCCCCCTCTCTTGTATATAGAATCTTCTTTCTAGTCTTAAGATAGCTGTAAAATTTTTCTCTTTCATGAAAAAAATATTTCAACATTGTTACCTCCTAGTTTTAAAATATCCAAAATGTAAAAACAAAAGAATTTGGCACCGCCAAGCTAACGCATTTGTGCCTATCAAATAAACGAAATGAATAAAAAAAAAGTAGCTAAATAGAATATTATAGTTACTATCTTAGTTTTTAGCTTGGCTTAAAACTGTGTGTGCGTGTAGAATTATTCATGCTATCACAACAACTCATCACCGTCATACGTCTCCCAACCTTTGAACGGAACGGATCGTTATATTTCACAGTGGTGTTCGGTGTGTAAATTCAGTGATTCAAGGTCATCCTTTGTTCGTTCGATAGCTGCCATTCTGCTGGTGCCGGCAGTAAATCCAGTACATTGTTTTCGCTGGTGCGGAACAATCGACGTTGTTTGCAGATAAGTTTTGCTTTATTTTTTTTTCCTCGTTTGCTTTCTTTCCTTTTCCCTACTTTTACTCTACCTTGTAATCAAATAATAAGACACATTTCCGTTTATATAACGCTCTGCCCTCGTGCTTAAATGGCCGAGGGCGAAATACCATCTGATGTAATCATGGAAGTCCCTGATCCCCCTAATACTCGCATTGCTCCCCGTATAAAGCAGTACCCAGAAGGTTCCTCTGGGCCATGGGTGGTATATTTTCGGACCGGAGAGAAACCGGTTAATATATTAAAACTTTCTCGAGATCTGACTGCTAATTACCCGGCCGTAACTCAGATTACACGTGTTCGGGCAAACAAGATACGTGTTCTAGTGAGTGATCTCGGCCAGGCAAACGCGATTGCTTGCTGTGAGCGCTTTACGCGGGAATTTAAAGCGTACGTGCCTTGTGTGGCCTGTGAAATCGATGGGGTAGTGTCCGAACCGGGCCTGAAATGCGAAGAACTGTTGGAGCACGGGGTTGGCTGCTTTAAGGACCCCTCTCTTGAACAGATTAAGATCTTAGAATGCAAACAATTGTATACCGCAAACACCGAGGGAGGTAAGACTACCTACTCTCTATCAGGCTCGATTCGGGTGACATTCGCCGGGTCCTCTCTTCCCAACTACATCCTCCTTGACAAGGTTCGCCTACCAGTTCGCCTGTTCGTACCGCGGGTCATGAACTGCAGCAATTGCAAGCAGTTGGGCCACACAGCCACATATTGTGGAAATAAGAAACGATGCGGCAAATGCGAAGGAGAGCATGAGGATGACTCTCGCGACAAAGAAACTGAAAAGTGTATTTGCTGCGGGGGCCCTTCACATGCTCTTAAATCATGTCCTGCGTACAAGCAGCGCGGGGATAAAATTAAGCGCTCCCTTAAGGAACGCTCAAGGCGTTCTTATGCAGAAATGCTAAAGAATGCTTCGCCATCTGTCCTGTCCGAAAATCCCTATGCTGGTTTGGCTAACGTTGAGCAAGAATCTGACGACCCACGAGAGGGAACATCTTTGGTTAACCCAGGGGAATCCAGGAAGAGGAGAAATCCAGCCTTCCCTACATTGCCTCGTAAGGGTGCCAAGGTGTCGTCCACTCAGAGTGCGCCATCTACAACCAATAAATCCAACGGAAGTGATGCTCAAAAGCCGAAGCAATTTGCTCCAGGACTTGGAAATATTAATTCTAACAAGGAGTACCCACCACTTCCAGGGACATCCAAAACCCCAAGTGTCCCCTTTTTTCAAACAGATACTCAGTCCAGTAGCGGACTAATGAAATTTTCTGACATAGTGGACTTAATTTTCACAGCTTTCAATGTTACTGATCCTCTTAAAAGCCTTCTGATACGTTTTCTCCCTATAGTGCAAACATTTTTGAAGCAGTTGACTACTAAATGGCCCCTCCTTGCAGCGATCGTATCCTTCGATGGCTAAGTCATCGAACGAGGTCACCGATTCGATCACTGTTCTACAGTGGAACAGCAGAAGTATCCTCCCGAAAATCGATTCCTTTAATTTTTTACTAAATAGTTTAAAATGTGATGCTTTCGCATTATGTGAAACTTGGTTAACTTCCGATATAAATCTCAACTTCCACGACTTTAATATAATTCGTCTGGATCGAGAAAACCCCTATGGAGGAGTACTTTTGGGGATCAAAAAGTGCTATTCTTTCAACCGAATTAACCTCCCTTCGACACCAGGCATTGAAATTGTCGCTTGTCAAGTTTTAATCAAAGGTAAAGACCTTTGCATTGCTTCCATCTACATTCCTCCTAGAGCCTCGGTAGGGCACCGAACGCTTTGTAATATCACGGAATCCTTACCGGCACCGCGGCTAGTTCTGGGAGACTTTAACTCGCACGGTACGGTATGGGGCTGTCTTCATGATGATAATAGATCAACATTAATCCAAGATCTTTGCGATAATTTCAACATGACCATCTTAAACACGGGAGAAATGACGCGGATTCCTACACCACCAGCACGCGCAAGCGCGTTGGATTTGTCGCTTTGCTCGACATCGCTACAGTTAGATTGCATGTGGAAGGTGATCCCTGATCCCCACGGTAGCGATCATTTGCCTATCGTGATTTCAATTGCTAACGGTTCAAGACCATCGGAAACAATCAATGTCTCATATGACCTCACACGGAACATTGATTGGAAGAGTTACGCGACCGCGATATCCGTTAAAATCGAATCCACTCAAGAACTTCCTCCGGAGGAAGAGTACAGGTTTTTGGCTGGCTTGATTCTCGACAGTGCGAATCAAGCTCAGACTAAACCAGTACCCAGCGCGAATACCCATGGACGGTCTCCCACCCTGTGGTGGGATAAAGAGTGCTCAGAGCTGTACGCGGAAAAGTCCACTGCATATAAGGCCTTCCGGGAAGACGGGTTACCCGCTAGCTATCAACAGTACGCGTCGTTAGAAAGGCGAATGAAGAGTCTAATGAAAGCCAAAAAACGCAGTTATTGGCGCCGGTTCGTCGACGGGTTAACGAGAGAAACAGCGATGAGCACTCTTTGGGGTACGGCTCGACGTATGCGTAACCGTAATAGTACCAACGAGAACGTGGAATATTCAAACCGTTGGATATTCGCTTTCGCCAAGAAGATCTGTCCGGACTCTGTCCCGGTACAGAAAACGTGCCGCGCCGCGTCCCCTCACGATACCGCGAACGAAACACCGTTTTCGATGGTGGAGTTCTCACTTGCTCTCTTATCGTGCAACAATAACGCCCCAGGGTTAGACAGAATCAAATTCAACTTGCTGAAGAATCTGCCTGACACTGCAAAAAGGCGCTTGTTGAATTTATTTAACAAGTTTCTTGAGGGTAACATTGTCCCTTATGAATGGAGGCAAGTGAAGGTCATCGCCATCCAAAAACCAGGAAAACCAGCCTCCGACCACAACTCGTATCGGCCGATTGCAATGCTGTCCTGTATTCGGAAGTTATTCGAGAAAATGATCTTGTTTCGCCTCGACAATTGGGTTGAAGCAAATGGCTTACTGTCAGATACACAATTTGGCTTCCGCAAAGGCAAAGGGACGAACGATTGCCTTGCGTTGCTTTCTACAGAAATCCAAATGGCCTATGCTAACAAAGAGCAGATGGCATCAGTCTTCTTGGATATTAAGGGGGCTTTTGACTCAGTTTCTATCAACATTCTGTCAGAGAAGCTGCACCAGCATGGTCTTTCACCAATTTTAAATAACTTTTTGCTAAACCTGTTGTCTGAAAAGCACATGCACTTTTCGCATGGCGATTTAACAACATCGCGATTTAGCTACATGGGTCTTCCCCAGGGCTCATGTCTAAGTCCCCTGCTCTACAATTTCTACATGAATGACATTGACGATTGTCTTGCCAATTCATGCACGCTAAGGCAACTTGCAGACGACGGGGTGGTCTCTGTTACAGGGCCCAAAGCTGCCGACTTGCAAGGACCATTACAAAATACCTTGGACAATTTGTCTGCTTGGGCTCTTCAGCTGGGTATTGAGTTCTCCACGGAGAAAACTGAGTTGGTTGTTTTTTCTAGGAAGCGTGAGCCGGCGCAACTCCAGCTTTTATTAATGGGTGCAACGATCAACCAGGTTTTCACATTTAAATATCTCGGGGTCTGGTTCGACTCTAAAGGTACCTGGGGATGTCACATTAGGTATCTGAAACAGAAATGCCAACAAAGGATCAATTTTCTACGAACAATAACTGGAACATGGTGGGGTGCTCACCCAGGAGACCTGATCAGGTTGTACCAAACAACGATATTGTCGGTGATGGAGTACGGGTGTTTCTGTTTCCGCTCCGCTGCGAACATACACTTCATCAAACTGGAGAGAATCCAGTACCGTTGCTTGCGCATTGCCTTGGGTTGCATGCACTCGACCCATACGATGAGTCTCGAAGTGCTGGCGGGCGTTCTTCCGCTAAAAAATCGATTTTGGGAACTCTCATATCGATTGCTCATCCGATGCGACATTCTGAACCCGTTGGTAATTCAAAACTTCGAGAGGCTCGTCGAGCTTAATTCTCAAACCCGTTTTATGTCCTTGTACTTCGACTACATGGCACAGAGCATTAATCCTTCTTCGTACAATCCCAACCGTGTCCGTTTCCTAGATACTTCTGATTCTACTGTATTCTTAGACACATCCATGAAGGAAGAGATTCGTGGAATCCCGGACCATATACGCCCGCAGGTGATCCCCAATATATTTTATAATAAATTCCGAGAAGTCGACTGCGACAAAATGTTTTACACTGACGGATCAAATCTCGATGGGTCCACTGGCTTCGGTATCTTCAACAATACTATCACCGCTTCATTCAAGCTCAATGATCCCGCTTCAGTTTACGTCGCAGAGTTAGCTGCAATTCAGTACACCCTTGGGATCATCGACACTCTGCCCACAGATCACTACTTCATCGTTTCGGACAGCCTCAGCTCTATCGAGGCTCTTCGTGCGGTGAAGCCAAAAAAGCAACTCCCGTATTTTCTGGGGATGATACAGGAGTCCTTGTGTACGTTATCTGAAAAATCTTATCAGATTACCTTTGTTTGGGTCCCCTCTCATTGTTCTATCCCGGGCAATGAAAAGGCCGACTCATTAGCAAAGGCGGGCGCATTAAATGGTGACATATACGAAAGACCAATCTGCTTCAACGAATTTTTTAGTATTTGTCGTCAGAGGACGCTCAACAGTTGGCAAACCTCGTGGAGCAATGGGGAACTTGGACGATGGCTACATTCGATTATCCCAAAGGTATCAACGAAGCCTTGGTTCGGGGGGATGGATGTGGGTCGGGATTTTATTCGCGTAATGTCCCGACTTATGTCCAATCACTACACCATGGATGCGCATTTGCGGCGTATTGGGCTTGCGGAGAGTAGTCTGTGCGCTTGTGACGAGGGCTATCACGACATCGAACACGTTGTCTGGGTATGCGCCGGGTATTGTGACGCCAGGTCTCAGTTAAAGGAATCCCTTCGGGCCCGAGGTAGACCACCCAATGTACCAGTCCGAGATATGCTGGCAACTCGTGATTTCCCCTATATGTCCCTTATTTATACCTTCATAAAAACGATAAATATCCCAATTTAGCCCCTCTCTTTTTATTTCTCGTTTTTAGAAGTTTTCTCCTGCCGTGTGGAACCGATCAGCTCCAGACTGCCACTATGTAACCGCCGTCGCCCTTACCACTACGGAAACTGAACCGAGAGCGACTCCAGGTCCGATGACTTTTGAAGGATTCCCCGCGGGTCCGAAGAATACCATCCGCCAATCCGACCTACTAGATTGAGGCGCTAATTGTTTTCGCTGATCTCCCGTTTGTCCGAAAGTTGCAAGTTTTGCTCTTCTCTCCCGGTCACCATCTACGCATTCTCTCCCCTGTCCTTGATACAACTGCTTCTACACCGATTTTGGAAATAATCCCCCCTCTGAATATCTTGACCAAGCATAAGTCTCCGATAAAAAATCAAATTTGTATTCCGTATTCCTAGTTTTAAGATATTTGTAATTTTACCTCTTTGTTAAAACTATTGTCCCCCATCTTGTAAATAGAATTGTATCCCTAGTTTTAAAACACGGGTGAAATTTTTCATAAATATTTGTTCCCCCTTTTTTGTACCAAACTATATTGTTAGTTTTAAGATAACTGTAAATATTTCCTAAAAACTATTACTATTAAATTCCTTGTTTTAAATTTTTTCATAAAAATTTTTTTTGCCCCCTCTCTTGTATATAGAATCTTCTTTCTAGTCTTAAGATAGCTGTAAAATTTTTCTCTTTCATGAAAAAAATATTTCAACATTGTTACCTCCTAGTTTTAAAATATCCAAAATGTAAAAACAAAAGAATTTGGCACCGCCAAGCTAACGCATTTGTGCCTATCAAATAAACGAAATGAATAAAAAAAAGTAGCTAAATAGAATATTATAGTTACTATCTTAGTTTTTAGCTTGGCTTAAAACTGTGTGTGCGTGTAGAATTATTCATGCTATCACAACAACTCATCACCGGCTAAAATGCCCCACCCATTGTTGTGGGGCATACTCACCGATTGCTGTGGGGCATATCATCTTCTTGTTGTGGGGCATATTACACTTTAACCGGGGGCATTTTACCCTGGGTGAAAGAAAAAACTATAATTTAGGGATTTTTGAAAAATGTTTATTAATACTTGTATCAGGATGTTTTTTATAAAAAATGATACGGGTACTAATTGCTAACTAATATAACAATGAATTAGAGTAGTTGGTGCGAAGATCATAGTGTCGAATGGTGAAATATACCGATTTTTGCTTAAGGGGGGCGTATTAGACCTGTTTACCCTATCTGAAGCTTTGGTAAAAAAATGAACTGCCTGAAACTAACTCAATTGCAGTGAATTCGATCCGTCAGTGCATTAGCAGTGCGTAATATTCGCAATAGTTTTTCACATACACATATTATGGTTCTGATGAAGAATGATGTTCATAATGCCTTTGATGGTTGTTGAAATGAATAAATTTTCTTTTCCCTTTTCATTCATATTTTTCCATTTTTAGTCAATTTTCTTAGGGTGCCGACAACCGACCACTTTTTTCAAAACGGTAAAAAATTAGCATTTTACTAAATTGGTAATAATTTTTTTCAAATTGACAGAATTAATTAAATTTTTCCATAAGTTATTAGCTAAGGCCTCTGGATTTCCATTGGTATGCTTATTCTCATATATTGTTCAATTGGAGTAATGTTGTGAGCCAAAAACAAAAGTGTGCCGACAACCGAACACATTCCCCTACACATTTATACGGGACGGCTATTGGATGGTCAATTTTATCCAACGTCTTCGATGGACGTGGATTTATGGATAAATCTTTTGCAAGAAGATTGCACGCAAACTGCGTATATCTTAATGGTGCGAGTGTTTTTTTTCTCATTGGAACGTAGTCATCTTCGCCTTTGAAGTATACACGACAATTCGAATTGGAGTGCGAAGTACATCATGGTGGCTTTTATAATCAATGCATTATTTAATGTGTAATGTATTCATGACGCTTAGAGAAGATTTGTTTTCTTTCCGGACATCACATTGAACCTTATCAAATGAATAACGAGGGTCGAGGTCCTAATAGTTTTTTTTTATATCTGCTGCTCGAACCTACGACTGGTCGCTAGCAGCTGGGCAGTTAGGTACCTATTGTGTTGTTATTGTGCTTGAGTGTGAAATAAATTAAATTGACTCCCACCGGAGCACGTTAGAAATGTTTTCTAAATTTTTACGTGTCATGGCCTTGTTTGTAGGTATATAACTTTCTTGTTTTATAATTCAGGTGAAGATTCAACTGTTCCCAGGTCCAAGTAAGAGTTAGGCCCGAGTATCAAAACTCGGACATTCGAACTTTCAACTTGCGATTATCTCTTGGCAGAATGGTTTGGGTTTTTTCCAATGCTGTCAATGGTGAAATTGGTGATTCCGCATCTAATGATGCACTGAATCCCGGAATAGCAAACTGCTCAAATAAATTCTGGGCGTTGTCACTTTTTACAGTCAAAACCTGCGGTATACTTCCCGGATGAGTAACAAGTGAAAACTGTCCTTGTTCCGTTCCAATATTTGACCGAACCTGATCCACAGTCAGAAACCTACTGGCTAGCAATAATTCCGATGACGATGCGAAATGATTTTGGCTCGAACCCTGACCTACCCGTCCCAATCCCGGAAGAGTGCGCTTTTGTGCCGGTATACCCAGTGGCAATCTTTCCGGATTGTTTTGATTAAGAAGTGAAAATGAACCTTCTTGTTCGGGTTCGACATTTGATCGACCCTGCTCACCAGTCGGAAGCACACCGGTTGGCAATAATTCCGATGGCTTTTGCGCCGGTGTACGCAGTGGTAATCTTTCCGGATTGGTTTATTCAGCAAGTGAAAATTGACCTTGATCCGGTTCATTTGACTGATCTTCACTGACAGGATGGCCGCCATTTTGTACCGGCATAGCTTCCGGATTTGATTGTTCCGGTCCAGTGTTCGACTGAACACATCTCAGTCGGCCCCAAATTCAAATCCGGAATAAAATTTACTCCGCTGGCAGACGCGGAAACAGGCAAAGTGTAATATGGTACGACACATAGCATTGATAGACCCGGATATATTGCAGTTTGAAAGTTAGGGATTATAAATGGAAACTGATGAATATAAGGAAATCGGAAAGTTGATGGAAGTAAATAAAGGGGTGGTGATAGAAATGAGACTAAAATAAAGGACATTTGAAGTAAAATTAAGTACGCTTCCCACAAATTCGTCGAAATTAAAGTTCTGTCCCTAAGAATAAGGACTGTGGGTAACCATAGGGTCAGGGATATTTGCTTTTATCACGTTACATTCGGCCAAGAAATATATATATATATATATATATATATATATATATATATATATATATATATATATATATATATATATATATATATATATATATATATATATATATATATATATATATATATATATACATATATATACATATATATACATATATATATATATATATATATATATATATATATATATATATATATATATATATATATATACATATATATATATATATATATATATATATATATATATATATATATATATATATATATATATATATATATATATATATATATATATATATATATATATATATATATATATATATATATATATATATATATATATATATATATATATATATATATATATATATATATATATATATATATATATATATATATATATATATATATATATATATATATATATATATATATATATATATATATATATATATATATATTAAATAGAAAATAGCCATACATAGCAAGTATGCGAGCGGCTCTCACCTTCAGGAATGACTGTTTGACCGAAACGTCAACGTACAATGCAATCCATCTAAACAGTAGGTATTATATCGAGCTCACAGCAATAAAACATTTACAGATGACGTATCGATATAAAATACATTTTCTTAAAACCTAGGAAAACGAACGAGAAAACTCGAATTTCCATAAGACACAATGTTGGACTAGCCCCTTTTGGACGCCAGCTAGTACTGGTGTTACCTCCATGGTCAACTTTGACTGCTAATAGCAAAAAACCTCAATTATTTTTAAATTTCTCAAATGACAGTCCACGTGGATTACTTAGAACTATTAAAAAAAACGTGTTTAATCCACCTAACAGTGTGATGAGACATTTCTTATAACTCTTATCATTCTTCGGATATTATATCGTTTGAGAGCATTTAGAACTTGATGCTTCGCGATGTTTTTGATAACACATACTACATGGGATAGTGGCAGGACTCAGAGAATCGCTCAAATCAGCATAGGACAACATCAGTGCTAGAAATCTCAAACCAAATCAATGGGAAAGCGAAAAAATGGTCCATAAAATAGACATACCAACGAATTATTGTTAATGCTCTGTTAATAAAATATCTATATTGTGGTGGGAAAACTGAATTTTCCTAAAGGGGTAATATATTGTACTGAAACAAAAAAACGATTTTTTTTGAATCGATTTGAAGTTTATATTTTGCTCAAATTTCCAACGCGACTGAGAACTAAGAAATCAACGCTTTTTCTTGAAAAGGGCGATACTAGCAGTGATACCATTCAAAGAAAATCAACAGTGAATATTTTCAGACTTGGTTTTATTTCCTATTTAAGAACTATTGTGTTTTTTGACATCCTAGATTGCATGATTCAGTGATCGAAACCCAAAACTTCATAAAGTATTTGAATTTAATAAATTAAAATTTGTTTTTGCTATTGAAATTGACAAAATGATAGTATCGGCCCTTTGGCGATTGTCTACTTTTTCGGTCCCATCTATCAGCATTGAAGTATCGCCCTTACGTTTTTTTACAATAACTACCGTTTTACACCACCGATTTCGTCCGGGTTTTTTCAATAGAGATCATTTTTACTATTTACAGCTGGTATCAGTTTGATAATCCTAAAAAAAATACGAAAATAACAGTTTCGCCTCTAAACTGCTAGCAAAAAAAGTATCGCCCTGTTTGTTTGCATGGAGCGTGGAGGGCGAAACTTTAAATAAACAAACTAAAATACAGTTTCGCCCATACAACGCCCATTTTTGCTGTAGTTTAAGAAAGCAATATCGTAGAATCAAAATTTTTAGGTTAATTTGTTGCGTTTCAAAGCCCTCATTCGCATGTAAGAAAAAAGCCCTATGTTTACATTTGTAAGTATCGCCCTTTTCACAAAAAAAGCGTTGAAAAGAAATCGCAGCTCCTGATATCACGCTATCTCTGAAGTACATGCGTGCATAGTTTCAAATTTTACTTCGACATCGACTTTTTCTAAAGGTGACTTCCCAGTAGTATTCTTGATTTGAATTATTATCGCTAATCCTAATGCCAAAGAACAAATAAAAACCTCACGAAAACGAACCGTTTGGGAAAATCATCATCATTACTGGAACTTTCATTTTCACGAAACTTTTCGATAACCTTCCGTCACTTGCGTTAATGCACTGGGTGCACTGCACAGTGCTCTAAAAATCTAGCGAAATCGTCTTAGGGCACCAGCGGGTCTGTAAAGAATACTAAAAATTAATTTCTATTCCATAATTTTCAGTTCAGCAATTCGAGAGATCGTGCTCACCGCAAGCCATGAAAAATAGACTACGTTGTGAAGCGATGGTCACTATTTATTAAAAAATCACGGTTAAATAAAAAATAAAACTATTAAAAAATTTCAAATAGTTTATAATTTTCACAAACTTATTAGGAAAAATTGTCTAATAAGCTTTCGCAATATTGTGTAGGAAAAAGCTGAAAATTTGAAAATAAATCTGAGGATTATGATTGATTACAGAACTCTAGAATTTTCTATTGGAATGTTTTCAGGCAGGAATTTGATATTGATGCTATTAGACAACTGTGAAATCTAGACCAATAGATCAGTTACATATCAGGACCCCATTCCGACAATTTATCAAAAGTCCTCATGATGTTTACAACAACAGGTTATCAATCTACGGATCAGATAATGTTATTGTAATATTGAATTAAATCAGTTTGCATCAATAAATTTTCAACTCCAATCCAATTTTTTTTTTTTTTGGTGTGGTGGGGGGGGGGCTGTATGGTGTTAAACCCCAAAACCTTCTCTTGGCTACGCCGTTGCTTGGAGTTATTTATTTCGCTTTTCATTTTCCGAAAGGTTTCAGATCGATCCGATGGTCATAAGTTAGAAAAATTACAGTCAGAAGGTTCGCACAAATGAACATTTTTGCACTGATAAGTTATCAAGTTCCTTCCAGACAACTTGGAAGTGTTCGGTGATTATTTCTAGCGGTTGTAGATAGAAAAATGAAATACAAAATTCGATTTATCGAAATAATGTTTGGCTTATTTCAATGGATTATTACTATATTGAACAATAAATAGGCGACGAAGAGTAATCCACAAACAACAAGCCATAACTTTTAAAGTATTCAAAATAGATATTTGAAGTCTTCAGTAAAGTTATTCGCAAAAGTAAGAGCTACAAATTTGCTGAAGGCATCATTTCGTTATAATCACTTCCAAGATAATTTGTGAAAATATCTCACTCATAGGGGGATTAATCAGCAAAAGCACAATACCAAAAGAAAGAGCATATTTCCTCCATTAAATTCTCCGAAGATACTATTGACCTAAAATAAGCCGTTTTGGCGTTAATAATAGATTACATGTTTTTGGTCATATTTCTGGCAATGGGAAATGATAAAAATCTTTCGTCCGCATTTAATGTTAAATATCTCTTTTGATAATAGTCCGATTTCAACAATCTATAGCTTGTTCGAAAGGTATTCGTTAAAGCTGTCATATATATTGTTAATCTATATTGTCAATTCCGGCAGATAATTTAAAAAAACTGCAAAAAACGCCATTTTTACGCATTCAAACATTCATATCTTAAAAACTAAACATCAGAATCAAAAACAAATTAATAGCGTTCATACTGTTTTTTAGTTCTTTCATTTAAAATTGGTTTGGATAAGATCGGTTCAGCCATTGCTGAGAAACACGAATGAGAATTTGTCCGTTACATACACACACACACAGACACACACACACACACAGACATTGTCCCAAATCGTCGAGCTGAGTCGATCGGTATATAAGACTCGGCCCTCCGGGCCTCGGAAAAAATCTTGAAAGTTTGAGCGAATTCTATACATTTCTTTTATAAGAAATGTAAAAAGGCAAAAATGTTCATTTCGGAAAAATGTGGATTAGCCACATTCAAGGTGTTCAAGAGGCAAGATATCAATGAAAATGGTCATCTTAAATTTTCGCATAAAGTTTTACATAAAATGCTTATTACATCGAAAAAGTAATCTATGCAAGTTTTTAGCTGAATCGGACATCATTAAGGGGGTGCGGTGGTTGAATATTATTTTCATACATGAAATGTTGAAAATCGGATTTTTTTGACGAAATATGTCTAAAAATAGCATGAAACATCAGCATCTAGTGTCAAAACAAACGGAAACCGCTGAAAACAAATTATAATTTTTATTTAGATCCAAGGACTTGAATTTTTGAAAAAATGGTTCGAAAATTTTACTGTGATGCCCTATGATTGCAAAAAAAATTAAAGGATTGTTTACAAGACACGACCGCAGTTACATTGAAAATGCAGCACTATTAACCCTTAAAGGCACAAATATTTTTTTTCCATTATATATTCGTCCTAATAAGGACAGTTTGATAATAACTATGTTTTGGGATACGGGACGAGAATCTTTTGAAACAATTCGAACCTTATCGCGTCGGCGATTCGTTTCTGCTGCGTACACACAGACGAACATTCCTCTTTCGCAGCTCATGTCAAATGAGCACTATGTAACACAAGGCGATCTCTTTTATTAACTTTTTGGTGCAGACGGATCCTTTTGTGCGACAAATAAAAATATTTTCATCATTCTTTTTGGTGTGGCTTTCGCAGGATTGCCACATTCACTGATTTCCTTAAAGGTTTAGAGAAACTATCGGGTTGGTAGATTATTTTGAAGAATTCTATGATTCACTGGTAAAGGTACAGAATTACCAAGCACAAATTTAATACAAGCTAATAAAAGGAATGTTTTAATTGAATTCTTTTTCCATCATATATTTGTCGGGCACGGATGATACGCACGGTATAAACCAGCAATTCACCATCTCGCTTCTGTTCCGCCATAGTCGTTTGAGGCTTCGAACAAAATCCTTCCAGCGCACACAGACAAACTTCCCCCTTCCGTAGCTCGTGATCTAATGAAAGATATAACAGCTATCCCACAAGCAACAATAGCGATAATCCAACTGGTTTTGCTAGCAGAGCAGGCATGGCAATGAAGGAATTCGGTCAAAAAAATTCTTTTATATCAAACGATGAATTGTGTAGGACGCTTTTGAATGTCGAGATGAGATCCGTGTTAGGGAAAGTCTTGCGCAAATTTGTGAAAATTGTATATGTTTTCCCATTTTTGCATATTTACGGATTTTTCAATAGGGTGCTAATAAAATACACAGATAAATTTATTGACAATTTTTTACTGGAAATTTTCTGAATCGATTGGTGTTCGAATCATGAAAATCCATCAATAATTAACAAAACGTAAGCGAAAACACTGTCTGTTTTCTTACATTTTCCAATGTTTTTACAATAATACGAATTTTTCAATAGTGTACAGTTGAAATACCAATTTATAGTTGCAACCAATTTTTAAGTTGGACTTCTCTGAATCTATTAGTATTTAAATTACGCAAATCCATCAACAATTAACAGCGCTACAGTCGTTTACAATTATGCCACATTTTCGTGACGCAGTTCGAAATCAGATTTTAGTTTTACACCTAGCCCCAGCCCCATATAGTAGAGTAAAGCATTTTCAATGCTAAAAACTTCCCATCGAACTGGGCTTGGGAGCATAACAAATAAAAAGATGGCAGGGATCTACGGTTCCAACTAAATCATCGTGAAGAAATTTTTGAAAAAAATTGAAACGGGACTTCACAGTTTAAACCAAAGATTTGTGAAATTTTTAAAAAATGGCATCTTTTACGAGAAAATGGACATTTTTGATCGAATTTTTCCAATGAACTGGGCTTGGGAGCAGAACAAAAAAAGATGGCAGGTATTTGGGGTTCTAACTAAATCACTGTGAAAATTTTTTTTAAAAAAATTGGAACGGGACTTCACAGTTTAAAACCAAAGTTTCGTGATTTTTTTTTTGAAAATAGCATCTTTTAGGTAAAAATGGACATTTTTTTATCGAATTTTCCCAATGAACTACGCTACGCAAAAATTTCTTCACGATGATTTAGTTGGAACCGTAGATCCCCGCCATCTTTTTATTTGTTCTTCTCCCAAGCCCAGTTCGTTGGAAAAATTCGATCAAAAACGTCCATATGCACTTAAAAGATGCTGTTTTTCAAAAATTTCACAAAACTTTGGTTTTCAACTGTGAAGTCCCGTTTATTTTTTTTTAAATTTTTTCACGACGATTTAGTTGGAACCGTAAATCCCCGCCATCTTTTTATTTGTTCTGCTCCCAAGCCCAGTTCGTTAGAGAAATTCGATCAAAAATGTCCATTTTCACCTAAAAGATGCAAATTTTCAAAAAATTCGCAGAACTTTGGTTTTAAACTGTGAAGTCCCGTTCCAATATTTTTTTTAAAAAAATTTTCACGACGATTTAGTTGGAACCGTAAATTCCCGCCATCTTTTTATTTGTTCTGCTCCCAAGCCCAGTTCGTTAGAGAAATTCGATCAAAAATGTCCATTTTCACCTAAAAGATGCAAATTTTCAAAAATTTCGCAGAACTTTGGTTTTAAACTGTGCAGTCCCGTTCCAATATTTTTTTTTTTAAATTTTTTCACGACGATTTAGTTGGAACCGTAAATCCCCTCCATCTTTTTATATGTTCTTCTCCCAAGCCCAATTCGATGGAAAAATTCGATAAAAAATGTCCATTTTCACCTAAAAGATGCAAATTTTAAAAAATTTCTCAAAGCTGTGAAGTCCCGCTCCAATTTTTTTCAAAAATTTCTTCACCAGGGGTTCCTGTAACATCAAACTTTCGCCATTTTTTTCATTCTGCTCCTAAAATTATTTTTTTCTGTTTCGCAGTGTAATCATCGTGAAGTTAACCACAAAAGGTTTCGCGTAATGAGGTCGACTCGAGCCGCCATTCTGCAGTCGTTATTTTGAATTTCGGTATGATAAAAATATCAGCGTTTTCAGACATAATAAACATACTTAACAATCAAAACCGGATGTTCTTATGTCATTTCATTATTCCACAAAAATTCTCAAACTTGGATGTACACTGCTGGCCAATAAAATAGGTGTGTGATAGATTATTTTGTTTTTTCTCTCAATTACGCATACCAAGTTGCAGCAGTCTCAATCACACCTATCGCACATAGAAACCTTGAGATCTGTCAAGTTACTATTGGGTTGTTGGCGCTGATTATATTTGCTATCTTTGTCAAGATGCAAAACAAGACTACCGCCGGCTTTTTCGTGTGGGCAATATAATAGGTGTGTGAAATATATTAACGTGTTATTATTTTACATAATTCCATTATACGTTTTATTTGGTGAAGTTTGAATTCTGCGTGTTAATAAATGTATTTAAATGTTGAATAAGTCAAAGATTTGTTATAGAATGGGTCGAGCATCTCACTGTACTCAAGTGGAACGAGTTTTGCTAAGAAATTTTGTTCAAGAAGATAAGACGTATAATTAAATCGCGAATACACTGCGGCGGTCCGAAAACCTCGTTACAAATGCCTTAAAACCTTTGAAAAAAGAAAACACGCAAAAAACCCAAGAAAACATCTACAGCAGCTAATCATCGTATTGCAATTTTAGCGAAATCTGATCCATTCGCGTCATCCAAGACCAATTCAGCACAAATTGGAAAAGGTAGGTCCGAGAACAGTTCGCTATAGGCCATAAAATTCCAATCTTCCAGAAAGAATTGCTAAGAAGGTTCCACTATTTCGAAGCCAAAGCCTTTGAAGAAAAATGCAATTTGCTTTTCAACAGCGTTAATGGGCCTGATTCAGAAGGAATCAAAAAATGGCGACATATCGTCGCTGTTGTGCTATCTTATGACAAACGCCATTTTGGGGTAAATTGAGTTAGATATGCCACATTACTTGTCTAAAAAATCTCTACAAAGTGGCGTTTACAGAATTTTGACATTCTGCTTGGTTACTGAGATATAGCGAGAAACGTGCTGAGAAATTTTTAATTTTTTGCTTCAAATGACTGTGTCTGATGATTGGCTCAAATTATCTTGATGTATAAGATGTTTTTATATGTAAAACTATCTGAGAAACATAATGGCATAATCATTTTCAAAACAAAATTTCTCGAATTGTGAGAAAAATGCAATTTTAGTTTTAAACTGGAAATATAGCATATTTGGCAACACTGTAACCAAAAATTACTATTTTTTCTAGATTCCCTGACTCATTTCCTTCAAAATGCATCTCTCCGTTTATTTCTAGACCAAATGAAGCCAAAGATATGAATAAAAGTTAATAATTGATGATTTTTTTCTATGGAAAATTTTCTATGCACGAATATGACACGCCATACAAATTTTGTCATCAATACACACCTATGACACGTGTGAGTGCGACTTTTGTTTACATTCATAGTAAAAACTCACAACATAGTCAACCGATCTTCGAAATATTTGAGATATTAATACAGAATAGATAAAAGAATCAATTGTCTTTTTTGAATTGTTTATATAATTTATAAGATTCAAGATACTCAATCTCAAACTTTAAAAATCGTTTTTCTCGAAATGTGCAAAATGGCGCTTGTTATAAGATAGCACAACAGCGACGATATCCTTCGGAGGGACGAATCAAAGGTAAACCTGTTTTCCTCCGATGCACAACGAAACGTTAAACGTCCAAAGTGCAAACAGTTTGATCTGCGACACACGCAAAATATGGTAAAGCACGGAGGCGAGAACAATGAGGTTTGCGGCTTGCTTTTCGTGGAATGGCGCAGGTCCTATTCTTCGAAACGCCACTATAATGGCAAGGTTCGAATGCAAGGCTAAAGGATGGACAGTCCAAAGGATGTCATGCAGTCCTATGCCAAAGATAACGTGCCTTTACATGACAGTTTCATCAAGATATTGACCAAACACACACATCGAAGTATGTAAAGGAATGATTTCGGGATAATAAAGTGACTATAATTTCGGACCATACCAATCTCCTGTCATCAATCCCGTAGAAAATTTACGGAATGTACTTAAAAAGAAGTTATTCGATCGAAATTTCACAAATAAGGATCGCTTGTGGAAAGCAGCTTAAAAGGAATGCTACCCTATATCAGCGTTTGAATGACTCAATGCCAAGACAAATGGATGATATTTGGTTGAATAAGGAAGCTTACACAGGTTACTAGTTGTAAAAAATGTTGAAGTCTTAAAATCATTGGATTTGAACAATTTTAATGCAATAGATTACAATACACCTATTTCATTGACCAGGTACTTTTTTGGATTTCATGGAGAAGAAAGAGTTACGACAAAGTATAACATTTAATTTACAAATAAAAGTGTTCTTTTTCATATTTACGAATGTGCCTGACTTTGAAATATTTGGATATAAAAATATTTTTAGAGAAAACTCAAAATTTCATGTATTTTTATCTCACACCTATTTTATTGACCAGCAGTGTATTTTTGACCAAATCTGAAAGATCCTCTTCTTGTTAGGTTCAAATGAATGTTTACAGTCATTATTGAAGTTTAAACTCATTACCAATTTAGGTGTAAATTCCCACCTAGCTTGAAATAGCTCAAACATGGAGGTAGAATTTATCACTGCAGTCATCAATTAAAACATTGATCGTTGCAAAATTTTGAGCTTTTCTTCCGTAATACTACCCCGATCGATACAAACAAAGAAACGTTGTTTAACCCTCCAGCACTCGCGCCGTTGTATTTAGTGCAACACCGTCAGAAAATCTAGCGAAATCTTCTTCCAGCATCAGCGGCTGCTCATTCGGGGAGCCATTCGCGCGAGTGTCGGAGGGTTAAGGTTGTATTTTTAGTCGTGGCAGTCAACGGCCGTTTTGGCGAGCTACATACCACTGAAGCAAGTTAGTGTGAACACAGAGAATAGCCAGATAAGCTAGAACAAACTTTCCCGAAAAACCTGTGTAAACATTTAAATGAAAATACGTTGAAAATCACCATCGCGTACAGGTTCGCATGCGTGAATCACCATTGTATCCAAGTTTGCATACAAGTCCCGTATAGCGATTGCAGGCCGATCGAAGCGCCGACCAGTGGCAAGTTGCTACTTGCTGTTGTCATTTCAAAGCAACAGTTTAATTTCTTACACAAGTTGAAAACCTTACTTGCATGTCAGTTTTCAGTGGAGTGAATGAAATATAAGTTTATCCAAGTTTATTTTGCTGAAAACCTTTACAACTACGACATTGGGCCGGCTCACGATTACCTATATTCATCTAGGAGAAAACCATCTCACAACGGTAAAACCATTGGGACACACGAAATTCCTGTCCCGAAAGTCAGCACTGATCGGTTGTATGCAGTAATCTGTCATTCGATCGAGATGATTTGGGAGGAAGAAGTAATGCATTCAGGCTTGCTGGATGCGGTACTGCCCCGTATACTGTCAAGCATATTGCACCCATTTTCGGCGAGTGTATCATGAACCACTACGCAAGTAAAACACGATTATCAGAAACCAGTGTCGTCAGTTTCCAACGCTGCTGGTTAGATGGTCCTCATTTGCACTGTACTGTGCATAGTTACCACTTCAAGCTCATGATTATTGCCGAATCGCCTGATGCGCGATGATAATTATACTAGTAAACATCGTATGATTGCATCCCCGTAAAATATAGGTAGTTGACCATATTTTCATCGTGAATCAACGCGTTGCCACGTTGGGGGCATCAAATTCTTATCTTTAGTATGTTTGTGTTACCTAAGCACAATGAAGGGAAGACGGAATCGGGAAGCCCGGCGGGGTAAGACAGACCAAAGCCAGATTAATAAAAAAAATCCTTAAGAATCTTGCAGAAGAATTTAATACATATCTAGCATGCGTTATGCGTGTATTTTCGCAAGATTTAAAAAATATCTATGGTAATATTTCTGATCTATCTTATTCCTCTCCTTTCTCACCCCTATTTATTTTTAATATTTGTTTCTATTTTCATCAGAAGAAAAAAATCAATATAAAATCAACTGGACATGAGCCCAACAGTTCAAAAAATGATGTGAGGCCGTTTTGGTTATTGATAGTACTCAAAACAGCTGATTACCCAATATTTTATGACTTAAATTGTGCACTGTTACTAAATACTTTAGCTAACATATTTATAACATTACTGTAGAATGGCGCGTGTACGACTGAGAATTGTACTTTCGGACAGCAATCAGCTTGGTTGTATCTTCTATCGACTAGTACGAAAAATTTATTCCCGGTGCACTCTGTTGAATCATACCTTGTACACGATAGCACCACGCGCAATTCAGATGAGACTTTCTCGTAATCGGAAGTAGCTGATACGTATATCGGTGAACTGATTAATTCGCACTCGTGTGAGCAGCGTGCGCCACGGTGTTTCAGCAATATATAGCATCTGTTCGTTGTCGTGGAGTTAGCTTTATGGTCTCTTTTTCAAGAGGTTATACAGAATTGAACAGACGATGCACTATCAGCTGATTTTGGCGTATGTGTTATTTGGAGGTGATTAAGCATTGGTTGATTCGTTCTGGGTCTCATCATCGGCGGCGTTGATGCGATTTTGGTCGGTGGCGGCGGCGTATCGGCGTTACGCCATTCGCTAAAATCAGCGGCGGCGTGGCGGCGCAATACGGCGTGGGATATTTTCAACTAGGATGGGAAGTAGAAACGAATTCTTTTCCAATCTTGTCATGTTGGCTGTTGTATCTGCGTATTTCAAAACTAAGCCGAGTATTGATGGCATACCGGTATCATCAGCCTACAGTATAACACAGTGGTTTTCAACCGGGAATGAATTATTTTTGAATAAATATAAAAAAAAAGAAATTAAATATTTTTAACAGACTCCAACTTGCGATTGCTAAAACAACTTTAAATAACAGTTCCCAATGTTTGGAATGTCAATCGTTAAGAATATCGATGCTAGCACGTTTGCAGAAAGCATAAACAGATTTACCCCATCCATATAATTTTAATAAATAGCATAATGAGCCTATTTTCGCCATGTTTCTATTATCACTCTCCCCATTTGAAGCCATTTGTTATAGCAGCGTCTGCCATATTTGTTAAACGCACTGAGACAAATGGTATGGCAAGAATAGGGGCGTTCGATTCGAGTTTTCGTTGCACTCAAACATGATCATACACCGTTTTCAGGACATTTGTGATATTATCTTCTTATTGATGAACACCTAAAGCGACTGGTTGGAACCGAGCGATTTCCCGGTTAGCCAAGCACAGAAGCTCTGGGTCGCTGACGAGTATAGGGAAACGGACTGTCTTTTGGCATGGGAGCCAAACGCCTGCTAGTATGCAACCAAAAGAAAAAGAAAATAATGGATTGACCAATTTGCACATAAGGGCACAAGACCTAACTTTGAAAAGATGGATTTTAATGTTTTGTGTTCCACTCATCAGTAACTGACACCAGCTTGCTATCAGTAAGGTGTTGTATTAAAACTAACACCAAATTGGCGTCAGTTAGACACTAAATCCAAACAGTACACTCGACATGCGTGAACACATAAAAGCAGCTGGCTGGTACTGAATGATGTCCCAGTTAGCCAATCACAGAAGCTCTGGGTCGCTGACGAGTATAGTGAAATGAACTATCTTTTGGTATGAGTGCCAAACGTGTGCGAGTATGCAACTTGTCCACGTTTTACAGGACAGAATTTAAAATCCCTGTGTATATGAAAAATGCCAATATAGAGATAAAGCTACATGACCTATCACTGCGTACCCTTCTGAGCTAATAGCAAAGTTCATGTCGCAGTGCAGAGAAAAAGAATCCTTCACACCTGATACTTGGAGAAAATTTGTCGCTGGTATTCCTAACGATGTTCTTATGGTTATCCTATTTGACTATAAAACTCAAAACTCACAAATTTATTATTATACCATCCACGCTATATGCGCTCATGAGACAATTTCCTACTTGCGTGGGAGGAGAACGCATGTCAGTCTTTTGCCAAATAATCTCGGACAAACCTATTTAAAGCAGACTTTTCCATACCAGTACCTGAACCACCAACGGTTTCCATATTGTGGCAGCTGCAGACAATAATAACAACTGCCAATCAGCATCCAGCTATTTAAAATCAACTGTCAGCACCATCGACAAGGAAGTTAAGGACAATGACGAAAAGGTTAAGTTGCTCACTAACCACGCAGGCACCAAGGCGACTTTACCGATAAAGATCGACGTGAATGACATGAGACATTTACTTCTCGTAAGATGCAGTAGGCGTGTAGACAAATGTTTCCATTCCGCGAAAGAAGGTCTTCTCTCCTCACGCAAAAGAAAGTCACGCACGCGACATATAACGGACAGTCAATGAAAAAATCCTGACCACCGCATCACCTTCTGAACCGCCAGGTTAATACTTAAAAGTGCTACAGATTGGAATACTGTGCTCTGTAGCCTGAATTGAAAAAGCCATGAGCAGGGATGCCAAACAGCGCTGGTTTACGCTGCTCCAAAGATCTGTAGCTTAACATTGTAAAAAATCCTCGGCTTAAAATATTACGGCGATAACTCAATTGGATAAAGCTTCAGTCCACTTAGTGTCACTTATAGCCGTAAGCACAAAGCCGTACTAACTGTTTTTAAACCGGACTAACTTTTAAACCGGCCTAAAATATTTGGTAAGCTTTAATTAAACTATTCTGTCATTTATATGGCTGCGTTCTGATCTGCGACACGTCAATGTTAAAAAACAACAAATTTAATTTAAAGAAAATGAGTAAATTCATTCCGATATTTTCTTGCAGTAAAATAGCTTTTCTTCGTCAAATATCTCGTTCCATAGGGTTTGAGAACAATTTTGTCAACTTGTTGCCGATATGTTTCTGAACATAGAACTTTAACGTGTTGGATAGTTGAAAGTTGGCCGATGATGTGCAGTACTTTGTAGTGACATAATATGCACAAAAGAAAATAAATTGATATACGTATGCATGTTTTTATTCAGTTTGAATAGGCGCTCGTCGAGTAAGAGGTGGCTAAACCATCGGTTGTAATTGGTGCCATGATAGTTATTTCTCGACAAAAATATGATTACTGCTTAAAACCCAACTGTCAAAATTCTCTTTGAAAGGAAATTCCGGACAAACCGTCGCTGGATAAACACAGTTCATAGCAGTTAATGGAAGAGAAAAATTTTCTCTTTTGTTTACTGCCAACATCTGTGATTGACGAGTAACGGTTTGTCCGGAATTCCCTTTCAAAGAGAATTTTGACAGTTGGCTTTTAAGCCGGAATTATATGTTTGTCGAGATTTCATACTTTGATTAAAAAAATGGTTAAAATATTTCAATTTGAATTTAAAATGAACTGTGAGTGTCATTCTAATTGAACATGATACCTATCGACGTGGGGGAGAACATTTATTTTCGTTTCAAGTGAATTTTCACAAGTTTGGAATAAAGATCAATTATTAATGAAGGTCTGCGAATTAAAATTATACACGTTTTTCAGCGAGGTTTAAATAAAAAGTAAACAAAGATCAAACAGAAAATTAAACTTTGACAGAATGATCATTTATATTCACGAGCGTTATATTTAATTTTTTTGCACTGTGGCAGGCAGAAAAAAGATATATTTCTATAATGCATCAATGCAAATTGGAACGATTTATGCCAAAAATCGAAATAAATATATTGATCACCGTTCTGTTCACAATAAATTTCAAGACATTTTGTATTCAGAAGTTTTATGTGATTTTTTTCTTATTGGAACATTGCACATATTTAAAATCAATTATTTACTCTTAGCTTAGGGTATTTGTGGAGCTAATTTCTAAGCTGTTAACATTCTGCTTAAATTTGCTAACGACCAGTGTAAGTAAATTCATAAAATATTGCATTTTACGATTGTCCAATTGTCATTTGTTTGGGTCTATCTCCTAAAAACAATAATTTTCTTCCGTTATTTACTTTCTTTGATGTGTGATACAATAGATATATGGGCAATCATTCGTGAAAATATGTTATCGATTTATATTAATGAATTAAATGGTCCCGCTTATTCTCTTAGCGATAAGCAAAAAGAAAAGAATCAAAACAATTCTTGTGGTAGTTCTGTTTCTATTTCACAAAAACAACTTTGATCTGAATTGATTGAATTGACCTCAATTTATCCAAACGTGCTCTACTGTAACCCTTTGATGTGCAATTGGAATCAAACGTGTAGAGAGAAGGAAAGAACGAGGAGATAAAAAAAAATGCGGGTAGATAAACACGGTAAAAAAACTATACCCATTTTATGAGCTGTCAAAAAACGGGTATTTTATTGCTTATAACAATTGGTGCTTTTTATTCATTTCACAACTACTCGATGAGATAATGTCAATGGATATACTGATCTTAATAATGAGTGAAAAGTCATTAAGAATTATTTTGGGCGAGTTAACCTGCAAACTAAGGATCGTAGCGGAAGCTGCAAATTACCGGCCTGCATCTGAGTACGTGGCCGAAACGGAACATTTCGGCAATGCTCATAAAAAACGGCTGTTTAAACTACTGAGGATGTTGCAAATATGCGTTTGGCATTTTTAGAGCAGCCAAAAGATCCAGCCATTAAAAATATATCCAGTTGGCGGTTTTATTTTGTTAAGTAGTTAAGGAGACAATAATGTGAAATGAATGTTATTTTTTTTTTTATTCAGAAATAATTCTATTAACAGTATTTTTCATTCTGGCGCGATTTTCATGAATGGATATTTTTCACGCGTTTTGTTGTAACAGTTCTGCGAAAAATAAAGGGTAAAACATACCCAGGTTGACGTACAAGAGCTGTATTCATTTAGGGATACGAACTCTTTACCCACTTGGGTTATTCCACTTTTATTGAAAATGCGCGTTAATTGGTATTTTATTTTATTAGTGTAGTTCGACGGTGCTTGTCTTTCCTACCTGATAAACTGGCTTATTTATTGCCATCTTTATTGCGAGCAAAGAGAGCCATATTTATCCAGAAGAAAGCCGAAGAGAGGATTGAAAATAACGAAATGTATGCAAGAGAAGCATGACAATTTTTTACATATTTTTGTCTTCTTCCGGTAACATGATGCTGCCATTTGCATTGCTGCAGTTTTTTAACATAGCAATACACGGTTATGTTAAAAAACTGTACAATAAAGTTAATTTAAAATTCACTGTTTATGCCATTTAATAGTCTGATTATTTCGAGAATTTTTTATTGCTCAATAAAATGGTGAATCGACATCTTGTTGAATGGGATTTATAACATAAGTATTGTATCAAATAAAATAATTTTTTCGAGCAATTTCATCACAAGATGGCGGCTCTGCAGCATTTTCACCTCATGCGCGTTTTTTGGAAGGGGCCCACGGTCGGAAATCTATCTCCCGTGATTTTTGACCTAGCGCCAAAAACTAAAGTTTTTCTGATTCCTTATGTCAATAGCGATGTACATGGGATTTTTTTTCGATATTTTGATTTTAAGCGAAATGGCGCAGTTTTGAGTGAAAAAACGTAGAGAATGTCATATAAATCTACACCAAATCGTTAATCAATAAAAAGGTAAGCAATAAAAAATTTAATCCTGCGTACGTGACTAGAAAAATCAATTTTGAATATACTGTGAAAATTTCAAAGCGACCAAAAATCATTTGCTCGAGTTACATTTCCGACCAGTGGTTTCGAGAAAAACGCGGTTAAAATTTGCAGTACACATGGGTTATACATAAGAAGCGTTGCGGCAAAATTGAAAATTATATTTTTGAATTATTTTCGTTCTCCATGTTTTGGGATATCATTTTTTACTTCCTGAAGCACATTTTAGACTAATAAATAAAAAAATCGATTGTTTTAAAATTCTACAGTGGAGTAACCGCTTAATCAATTTATTATTTAAGATCCATAATTGACTAAAACGTTATTTTGCTAATAATGGTGCATACTATCGAGAACGTTATAGAGTTGTATTGTTAGGCGCTAGCCACTCCAAGGGCTTGAAGAGCTTCTCTAACATTACACTTAGTAGTTTGTCAGTTCAGCCAAATCTGACTGTTCCAAATGAAATCAAATGCTTATAGAAAAAGAGTGAAAGCTTACATCTTTTGAAAAGTTTGTATCAGTTGCTGTTCTGCAACACATGAAAAATGCCATAAAAATTATTTATTTGCTTCAGATAATTATGTCGTCCATGGAATGGAAATCTGAAATTTTAGCCTGTTGGGGCTTATTATACCATCCTACCCAACTAGTCTACTAACCATGCATATAGTATTTGGCAGACCTACTTTGCTGAAAATGAAGTAATTCAAATTACCAGCACGATTATCCAATCATGCCTGAAATACCAAAAGTCCAGTAATTTTAATTAATAAAAATTATAATTAGTTACTTCTAATAGTCTGCCATCTGTCTGATAATGAATAGACAATTATAAATTAACAAATTGAACTTGATACTGGATGCAGACAAAAATTCTTGGACCAATCGTTCTGCATTTTGCACAATTCTTCTTCTTCACATCATTGCCCAGGCAACTACAAGAGCTTTTTGCAAACTGCTAAATATTATTATTTTACAATAACATGTTAATCGTTGTTTTAGCAATAATCGGACTTTGGTTTCAAAGTACTACGAAAAAATCGAAAATCGACCAAAAAATAAAAGCTCCCTTAATTACTTGTGAAATTCTGTGAAAAACAACTGTGCAAATGTCTCAACGTTTGTCCAACAAGATTTCGATGTGGCGCCTGACTGAAAAGACAAAGAATCTTTGCATCGAAAAAAATTAAAGTATCCAATTTTTTGCCGATAATACCTTACACAACCCCCCTTAAGTTCCGACACGATTTAAGCGATTTTTCCGTATTCAACTTTTTGTGTCATTTTGCCAAGTCATCTGTCTAGTCTCAGCTTTCACAGTTTTTTCACACCCTGTGCATATCTGTTTTATCATAAAGAATTAAACGAAAATTTGTACTACAGCGGAAATGCAAATCGTTCAAGATATGCTACAAAATCATAAATTACGAAACAATACAAGCAAGCTCCGATAACATTTAAATAACGATCAAAATGAGAATATTTGTAACAGTTTGTTTGCCGTCATATTTAAAAGTGTTACTTAGGCTATATGGCATGGCTTCATTTACAATTTTTTATGCAATCTTAGTTTTGAACTCTTTCAAAAGCAGTAAAAATATAAATAAACTTCCACTTGCTTATGGTGTTCATTGTGAGAAGATACAACTAGAAAAGGGAACAAATTGTGATTATATATTCTTTTCCTCATGTAAAAATAACTAAAAAATTGTGAGCAAATTAAACTTCACTCATTTTGATAGCCATAGGTAAACTAACGAACGAAAACAATTTTCATCTCTGAATCCAATTATAAAATTTCGCGCGACAGTTTGTTTCAATATAATTCGACTTCTGCTAACCTGCAATATAACTCTTCGATGTGGCGTTTTGAAATGAGCGTGTAGCACCTTCTAGATATAGGACGATAAAGAATATTTTTAAAAATGCATTTAAAATTCGATTACACCTGTTTTTCGTACGGGATAAAACTTGCTTACTTGCCCTCATATGGTTTGTGTGCAACATGGGCCATAATATTGCACATAAAATTCGAAAAGTTGATTCAAATTATTGAGATGTATGCAAGAGGAACATGGCGGCCTTTTACACTGTTTTCATTTGGCTTCAGGATGCAGCCATTTCTGCAATGACAGGTACTAACGTCTTAGGCCGGACTAAACTCAGGCCTAAAATCAAGGATAGTACCGTGTGGCGGTACCAACTAGATTCAAGCTTACCGCTAAGTGTTCTTCAGAAGATGGCGAGTAACAACATGAAATTTCATCAATCAATAGAATTGAAATGTGAACATGAAGACCTTTTTTTCTCCACCGAAAATTTTATGCATCGCTAGATCTAAAATATTCATGTCGCCATATTCTGTATGGTTCTTGAATGGTATGTTGTCAAAATGTATGTGGAAAACAGCACATTTTGGTATGGTGACCGTTCTTAACAACCCATTGTTTGTATTGTCGAGTGTGGAAAAACGACACTTGTTATGTTCGATATTATACCAGGCAATGGTTATTCTATTGTTGAACGAACTATATTGAAAATGGTATTGAAACGTTTGATGCAATGGTTGGTATAGGGTACACATTTATGCGGGTTGCTAAGCCAAACCAAATATTTCGATTTCATTAGTTCTCATTAGTTTAAAATGAACTCCTTTTCTTGCAGGCCATCGTCCTTGACTTGGGTTTTACTCAGGAACACAAATTATGTCTCCGTTTTTTGGAGCTAGAGACAGAAAACTATTTGTGCAATTGGTTCAAGTTTGTAATCTTTACCGATAGATTCGAAGGAACTACCATTCATCGGAAGGTATTGCTTGGTTACAAGGGTTTGCTTACATTTCTGTTTTAGAAAGGACCATACGTCGCATAATTTAGGTTATGATCATTTAAGTCAGCAATTATAATTCCGTTCAAGACGAAATGTTGGGACACACCGTTTCTAATTGAACGCAAACCACAGCAGTAACTGTCCAAATTAGTGGTTACCGTGAAACGATTTATTTGAAGTTTTTCCGCAAAGTATTACGGCCATTTCCTATCAATTATGCGAGAAATCGTTACTAAATTGATCCTAGATCATGCGAAATGTATTACTTTTGAAAACAAAATACGACTTGAGTACAAGAAAAACCTTATATACATAGAAGTCCATACATCATTGAAAAAACTGTTTCTTCGGGAGGAATCTTGGAAAACAATATGAAAATCCAAACTAGTATGGTCAACACTTAGCTAAGACTTCTCATTCCAATAATATTAATGGTGCCCTATATCAGGTAGAATCTGGAATTATAATTTTCAGCTAAAAGATGAGACATTCCAAGCTCTCAATTCCGCTGACTGCACTGTTCAACTAAACACCTATTTGGCAAAAAAGTGCGTGTGAATTGACTTACAAACCACTACGTCTCCTGTGAAACTAATTTAGACTTAGACTTCGTTAAACTATTAAATAACTTTTCCGGATAATTTCAAATTGGTTTTTAGTTGTTAGCAAAGTTGTAGAAAATTAAATTATCTATCAGATTCTCACTTTTAGTGTTGTTCGAATGTCTAAAGCTCCATCTAGGGGCAGAAATATGAACTACACACCAAAAAATAATGAAATTTAAACGACATGTAAATCAATACGAATGTAAACATACGAAGATTGAATCAAACATTTGATTGAAAATTACGGTAAAATCAATTGGAGCATCAAACAGCATACAATTTTACACTTTCATTCGTGTAATATTACATGTCATTCATTTTACAGCAGTACTCGAGTAAAAATACATTGAACTGCATTGGTTTTCCGTTTAAAGAAACTGTAATTTTCAATCCACGTGTAAAATTATAATAAAATTCGTTGAAGAAAGCACGACAAGTCGTGTGTATTTGTGGCAAAACTTAATTTTACATTTATATTCATGCTCCAAATATGTGCATGAAAATAAACTTAAAATTACAAAATATTTTTTTCTGTGTAGTTCCATTATAAAATCTATGTTTTCACGAAAAAAAAGTTGCGCTGTACCCCCCGACGGATTATTTTGATGTTGGTTTTAAATGAAAGGGGAAAGAAAGCCCATTCTTTCATATCCTGAAATTTCAGAGATGCTGATTTTTTTTGCGCAAATTTTTTAAAAAAGACACCGTGTAACAACTTGTAAATTTCTCAATCAAAAGTGTTTCCGTTAATTATCATTAGATTTGAATTAACAGTCCATTTACACTTCAGTTATGTCACAGACATTATCCTTTCATCTTTTTTTATTTGGAAACAAGTTTCATACGTATAATACCGATCAAAGATCAAATGAAATTGTTTTATATTTCCGTACTCAAACAAAATACTAGCATGCGCAAGGAAAGTGATAACGGCAAAAGTGCACTTGTTTTTTTTATAATTACCATCTCATGTACAAGTTCAATGTGACTTCTAGATGTCCATATAACATCACATGGGGAGGACGTAACCAACTGATAGGGCACTGTGATTGAAGAATAAACTGTTACTGATGTCAGAAACGACCAGGTCACTGCATTCGTTAGCAATTGCATCGCGTTACTGGTCGTTGAAGCACAAGTCATAGAGAAGTTCTTGCACCCATCTGAAACCTATAGGAAACTGCAAAAATACCTTGGGATAAATATTTATTTGAACTTCGTACTGTAACAGTTTAAAGTGTACAATTTGCAACGTTCGAGTCCTACGCAGTAGGGGCTGGAGCACTGTAAATTTAGCAGAGCGTATGTAAATCCCAGCGAAACATAGTGTGTACATAATAAATTCCATTTTCCGAATAACGTGGTCTGTTGTATTTTCAATATTTATAAATGGATACTATGAGTTGCTCTATTTCTGTGAGATTAAGATTGTTCCAAGAACATAAACCGTCCTTATTTTAAAGGACCTTATTTTTGTCCTGAATTTGGAAAATTTGGGAATGCGTCTTTTATTTCACCTCTAATGTTCCTCACATTAGTTTCAAATCAGGACAAAGTTGGTCAGGTCAACTTAATTCCGAATGAATGAAACTTTTCAATCATCATTTTAATTAATCACTTCTGTAACCCTATATGTGCGGTGTTGGTAATCAATCCCAGGTGAGCTGCGTATAAGTGAATCGACTTACCAACTATACTATGCCACTTTTCAGTGCATTTCGTCAATAAAGTTACTTATATACTAATCTTTCGCGACTCATAGCAACCAAATGCGGTCGTATTTATAATTCTGTGGTATCGATTTGTTTGGAAAACACATGTGTTTCGATTTATGCAACATTAAGAAAGTAGTGTAAGATGGAAAACTAGACAAATATATTAATCCTGCACAATCATGTCGAAAACCCGACACTAGCCTGCCCACCTCCGCAGCATTTTCTACCAACATCGAGTTATTTTTAGTGTCCGGAGTCGTCCTTCCAGTTTTCTTTATCTTCAGCTTTGGTTGGTGAATTACTATCCTTAGGGACGAAATCAACTTCATTGTCACGATACCACTGTAGCACATTCCGGCTGTAGTGGCAGCTTGCTACATCAAGCCAGAACTTCATTGGGTCTTTGTGAGCATTAATGAAAGCTAGTATACATTTCTCCAGGCATTCTTGCTTATGCAGCTTCGAGTTCATCATTGAAAGAGCTTGACTTTAAGTCCGCAGCTACAAATTTCTTTCGAGATCATAAATTTGTGGGCAAATTTGTCGGCTAAAACCAGATTGAATTTGTTGGGTACCTCGTACTGTATAAAACTTTTGTCCGGCAGCCTGTAGAAACGGGTTTTTGACAAAAGTGTGTGCAGGATAAATTTTTTGTTCTCGTCTTCAGCGCAACTTTCTACTGATCGTATCAAAACGAAACTTTCACCACAGAAGTACGCGTAATTTCCATATAAATAGCGACTAGAACTTTACAATCCGACCACTAGAGGTATTGCTGCAAAATTAGTAAAGTGTTCGGATTGTAAGTGCAACAGCCTTTAAGATAAGATTCAACGTGTCTTTAATTTGATCTCAGCCAATTTGGTAGTTTTAATAAATGGCATACAACATTTGTCAAAAGTGATTCTACAATATGCGAGGAAGGCTGTTGACCATTAGGAGGTTGATGATACTGTTTAATATCCCCGGACAAACCCAACCTACACGGAAAAAATTGTTCTCAAAATCGTAGATAAAGTGCCCAAGCAACACTTGCAACATGTAATGGCCGCGGTTTGTTGCATAACCATACACTTTTGCTGGTGCGCTTTTTCAGTTGCTAAATCAGTTGAATAATGGTTTATGTACGCTTCTTTTCTACAAGTTTTGTTGTAGAAACTGCTAATCAACAAGTGGTGCTGCTCGGGTGCCATGAATTCTAAAACAATCGCGTATTTACGTTTTGAAAACAGGGTCGTCAACAAAAATCATGTGTTTTATAATTATGTTCAATTTCCCTTCAACAACGCCCGTATAACGCATTTTAGTGGAAATATTAGTTTTTGTTTTACGAACTTCAGTAATGGTTTCCGCCATGCCATTACTAAATCTATTTTCTGGTGAACTATTGCACGAAACTCGGAATTTCATCATGAATCTATTCAATCCTCGTGAACTAATTCATGATTCCTAATATATTAGTCACGATCCAATATCCGTGCTCGTGAAATAGTTCTCAAAATCATAAAATATTATTCATGTATTCATGAACAAGTTTAAGATTCCTAATATATTAGTCACGACCCGATATCTGTGCTCGTGAAATTGTTCACAAAATCTTTAAATGTTGTCCATGTATTCGTGAACTGGTTCATGATTCCTAGTACATGATTTACGATCTATTTTGCGTGCTGGTGATATTTAGTAGATATCCCTAATCATTTTCAATTTCATGCAACATGGTAATGAAGTTTTCAGGTGAACTATTTCACAAAATGATGGAGTAGTCATGGAATCATTTTTGTTCCGTGCACTAACCAGTAATAGGTACGAGCAGTAGATATAAGAAAACTATTAGGACCTCGAATATTGTTAATCATTTGATAAGATTCAGTGTGATATCTGGACAGAAAACAAAAACTGCGCTGAGCATCACAAATCGTGTTCGTGATATAGTTCACAGAACAAGGTACCGCGAATCAGTCATACTTTTATAATCTAGTTCATATTGTCACGTTACTCCGAGTAAAAAACCGATTGTAATCGAAAAATGACAAAATCAGCTCCTAAAATCATGAATATCGTTTGACTGTAGGTTGTGCATTTCTAAATCATGAACAAGAATCATAACAAAAACTAAACATGTCCAGGGAACAAGAAAAAAGTAACTCAGTAACACGGCAAAAATCACAACTCATTGATAGGTTTTTTATACTCAACCTTGAGTTAAATATACTTAAATTTAAGTTGAATCTATCTAATTTTGAGTATACCTCAAACAACTCAAAAGTACCTTATTTCAAGGAAGACCTCGACTGAGTCGAATCTCTCGCTTTGTTTTTGACAATACTAATAAGTGTGAAAGCGATGCAAAATTCAAAAGTACCTAAATTTAAGTCAAAAGAACCTATTCTGTGGGTTGTTTTATTTTTCCGTGTACAGAAGGACAGTAGTGCTCCATTGGATTTCTGCGTCCATGCCGAAAGCAGCGACAATAGCTGGGACCACATGTAAGCTTGTATACAAAAAAACTTTTCGTTTCGAGATGCGAAATGTCACCCCTAGACTCACTACTAAAGGTCCTGCATCTTCTAAATTTTCAAATTGGATTTTTTTATTTCGATTATAGAGGTTGTAACCTTAACGTCAATCGCTGCATCGGGTTAGAAAAATCTCGCATGAAAAATTTTCAACCCTATGTGCGGGGTCGGGATTCGAATCCAGGTGCGCTACGTACAAGGCAATCGATTTACCAAATACGCTACGCCCACCCCTAATTGGATGTTTTAAATTACTAAATTAATTTCAAATCATTCCTCTTATCTTCGTAAGGGACCATCCATAAATGACGTAGCATTATATGGGGGAGGGGGGAGTTTTGTATTTTGTGATGATATGTGACGACAGGGGGTAGGGGGTCATGTCATGCTACGTAGCTTGTTTAAAGGTTAGTTTAAAGATTAGAATTTTGAATTTTTTTTTACCGGTGAGGGGGGGGGGGGGGTATTTAGAAGTTTGTGACGAAATGCTACGATGGGGGAGGGGGTGTTAACAATCACTCAAAAAATGCTACATCCATAAATGCATTATGCTCATTCATAAATGCATTCATGGATGGTCCCTAATAGACATATTTGCTTTTTTCTAGTCATTAGAATAATAACAAACTACGCGCTTATGAAGTTAGCTAGCATGTATGTCATTCAAAGTAGGTTTTTTTTATTCAGGTCGTTTATTTGATAAGACATGTTCACGTTAGCTTTAAGGTGCCAATTTCTTGGTTTTACATTTGAAATTTAATAAAACTAGGGGACATTGAAATATTTTTAATAATGAAACTAAGAGAATTTTACAGCTATCGTAAAGCTGGGAGTACATATCGACATAAAAGAGGGTACAATATAATTCTATTGAGATTAGAGAAGTCAAGTAGAGCTATTCTTATTAGTAACTAAATTTGACATTTTTAGTAAGAGATTATTGAAGCAACCAATTATATTAAACTAAGAGAAACAATTTTTCAACCATCTTGAAACTAGGAATACCGTTCGATATACTAGAGGTAGTTATTAAATTTTATTAACATTAAGGGGGTTATTTGGAGATATTTTTATAAGCAGTAATACCGTTGGGCGTTTTAACGAGATGATTGAATTTAGCAATCACGGGCCCTTAAACTGTACACCCAGGTGCTGACGAAGCCTCATTGTCTCATCATGGATGCTGAGACTTACGTTAAGGCGGGCTTCCGGCAGTTTCCGGGGCTACTGTGCTTCACCGTCCTGCACAAGTTTGATGTTTCGGAGGAAGTAAGGAAGCAGAAACTTTCAAAGTATGCTAAGCGTTTGACAAGCGATCTACTTACGTGGCACACGGAGTTCTCCGTTCATGACTACAGGAACTGTAAACGGGGAGATCTACCTCAAGGTCTTTCTACAGAAGCATCTGCTTCCTCTGTTGAAGCGACACTTGGGCCTACCGATCTGCCGGCCGGATCTATCTTCGTGCCACTATTCAAATGTTGTCCTGGACTGGTACGAGGCCAACGGGGTCACTTTCGTACCCAAGGACGCGAACAACGCCCCCCCTCTCCCCCCCCCAAAGCACCGGAACTAAGGCCCATCGAAATATACTGGACAATTATGCAGCATTCAGTCAGAATATATTGGCTCAAATGGCACGTTCCCCGTACATAGTCGGGGATTTGTGCCTGCAGTACGGACACATCCCAACGAGATCAAATGTGAGGAAGAGATGAACACAAAGTGGGATGTCGTCAATATCACCATGCAAAGTTAAACAAGTTCAACAAGCGTCTTTTGGCAGAGTCTGGCAGATTCTTCAACATGTTCAATTTCATACTGTCTGACTCTGGGGCTTTATTTTTACATGATAAGAGAGCTAGTGAGAATTCCACCATCGAAAAAGATGTTTCGTCCGCGCTATCGTGACATCACTCGGCACGGTCCGGACAAGCCTCATAGCGAAATCGAATATCCAACGGTTTGAATGTTCCGCGCTCGTTAGTACTGTTTTGGTTTCGCATACGCAGGGTCGTGCCTCAAAAAGAGCGCATCGATGTTTCTCTCGCTTATCCGTCATCGAATCGGCGCCAGTAACTACGTTTCTTGGTTTTCATCAAACTCTTCATTCACGTTTCTAACGTCGCGTACTGTCGATAGCTAGCGAGTGGCCTTATGGTGGCATTTCTATGGTGGCTAGGTGGCCTTTGCTATATATACGTTTGAGCACTTTTTGTCCCACCACGGCCGGTCTTTGCCTTTAATTCTAGTTTAGCAAGCGACAACCTCAATAACTGCTGTCGAGGGGAGGTCGATTCGATTTAAAGAATAACACTTTTCGATCGCCCAAAGTAAACTTCTCAATCCAAGAAAATAATATTGAAGTCGTGCAAGTTAATATCTATTTCCACTGTAGAACAGTGATCAAATCCGTGACCTTGTGCGATGAAATAGCCACCGAAGGATAGAATCACTGAAAGGAAGGGCCATTTTGTAGTCAACTGCGTTAAGAATGCTTGTACTGTGGGGAGAAAGATTATCAGGATGCTCTTAAGAGGGTCAGAAATATTCAAAGATGTAAAAATACTGTCCATAATAGCAGAGAATTTTATTAAGTCAGCACTGGTTTCTTTCTCTGAGATATGGGTGCACTTGGATGTAATGTTGATTTTTCAATTTTTTTTTATTAAAATGTGTTTTAATTTTGTACTGTGAACACATTCGTTCGAAAAAGCGATTGGCCGTATTGCAGAATAAGGCTGATGATCCAAAAAATAGCTTTTAATCAATTTGCTTTATTCATACAAAAAGTATCCATTCAGTTGCTAAAAGTATGCTAATTCGACATCTTAATTGTAGTTTATCACAATTTTTCCACGCAAATGTTTTGCTTCAACACGTGCGTATGCTTCTAGCGTTTGTTCAAACGAAAATATCTTCTCAATAATAGGTAACAGTTTTCCGGTTTCTACAAGTTTTTGTAGATATGCAACACCCTGTGGTGCCGGTACGAAATAACCCCACTTTACAAGTCCCTTCTGCGCGTTGGCCGCAGCAACATTGTTACGAACGATACTCATTGCATTTTGGTACATCCCGGTGGCGAAACCATTATCGTCAATATTTTTAAGTACAGGTGAGTTAAAGGTGATGTATTGCTCAAATTTCCAAGGAATCTCTGTGGCATATTCTGTTCCCTTTCCTGCGCAATCCAGAATTATGTCAAATCTAAAAAACAATAAATTTTATTTCTACGGTGCTTATGTTTAATTTATGTTATCGAAATCACCTGCCCGCGTTCGCCAAATTTTGCACGTGTTCTGGATCGTTATAATCAAACACGTAAGGTACACCCAAATTTTGAACAGATTCAACGGCATCTGACGAGCACGTGGCATACACCTCCACTCCTTCAGCCAACAGCATTTGAACGGCTAGTGTCCCTACGCCTCCTGCAGATCCTAATACAAGTACCTTTTTACCACGACCGCCTCCCACGGGAGAAATTGCTCCCAGTACACCGCCCAAATGACCAGAGATGTAAAGTCCGGACCATGCCGTCAGTCCTGCATATAGTACGGCACTTGCATCGATTTTGCTAAGGTTCTCCGGCTTTTTCGAAAGCTAAAAGCGAACGCATTACATTTCTATTGTTACAGAGACGAAACCATTTAAATTACTTACGCAATACCGGTCGACTACAACATATTCAGCATGGCATCCCTGTTGGTGCACAGGAACTACACCCCAAACTTCGTCGCCTATATCCAAGTCTCGACTAGATACGCCTAGGCCTTTTTGTACGATTTCTCCGCAAAAGTCGCGCCCCACGGTGATAGGGAATTCAATGTGGTTACACCTCATTGCATTAAGTACCGATGCTCCGTAACCCTCTGAGTAATGCGATAAGAAACGAAAATGTAAGTTGTGTTAATTTATCTTCGCTTGATCACATTATGTATCTAAATATTGTAAATGGTAAAAAAAAATTTTAATTCGAAATATCGTCAAAAATAAATTTCTTTGAAACTTTATCACCTCAAATATTTTATTTTTATCATTTTCTGACTGTATTGAGAAAAGTTGACCCAACATATAGGTGCTATATTGAACTTGGACCCTGGAGGTGTTGTCATGATGATTTATACGATGTCACGCGACGAATTAGTGAAAGTACACGACATATGATTCAAATATTCTTTTGATTTGTAATAATGTAATTTTGCTTACTTATCATTGCTACATCAATCGGATTAACGGAAGAAGCCGTGATTTTGACTAGCAGCTGGTTTGGGGAAGTAAGCGTTGGCATTTTCAAACTGCTGCTGAATCCGACTTCATCAAGGCTCCCATAGGAATGTATCTGCCAGCCACACATTTTACTAATCGGACGAATCTTTCTATTACATGATGGCACTCCGGAAACGGTTGACAACGAACGGTAACTGAATAGTTGTAGTGCAACTAAGCGGAAGTGAGATTTTGAGTACATTTCTAGCAATTTAACAATTTGTCTTTGTTCGAGCAGATGCCGTGCAGAAATATTAGGTTTAACACTTTAGGTACTGAACAGGTTCGTAAACAATCAACATATAGAGATTGAAGGTTTTGACGTTTGTATTCTGTAACAGAAATATCGATCATGAATCGACCAAATGGCCGAAGTCGCAATGATATCGAATCGAGAAAAATAGCTTTGAAAATTCGGTTCAGAAAATTAAATCGTATTTTAACAGTGTTTGCATACTGCGCCTTCAAATGTATTGAAACACTTTGAAACAATACTAGTTTTCGGAAGCATAACTAAAATGTTTTATATAATAACGTTTTCGTTGATAAAATTGAAAACAGATTATTTCGCCGAGTGTTGTTATGAAATGTTGATTAGGCCATTTTTGAGTCGCCCTCTTGTTTTGACGACTCTCAATTTCGCCCTGCAGTGTCGCCAAAAAACAAAAATCAAATGTGGCTTTCGCCGTGCTCGCTGGAGGGGAAAATTTGTTATTCCCCCTGGGCGTAACAAGCACTTAGTTTTTGTTTAGGGCGATTCTGTTTACGGACCTTGTAAACAATGATGCTGTCAATTTCGCCTGTATACACTACCTTAGAAATGCAGAGGCGTAACCCGCCTGGCTTTTTGTTTACAGTCGAAAGTCGGATCCGCCGTTTTGTATTTTATTGATTTTCATGAAGTGTGAAATATTTATAAATGAGTTTTTATATTTTTTATAAAGTATTTTTACTCCTCTTTCAGATATTAATCAAATCTCTGTTTGTGTATATTTGTTAGTTTCGCCCATTTGTCGGTTCACGATCGATATGTTGCCAAGTTAAGTGATGCCAACAATGAGTATTGCTTTCTCTAATCGTCGCTACCATTTCATAAGGCACTAAATAAACACGCTACCAGAAAACGCAACAACACACAGAAAATATATGTTTGTGAAAATAAGAGTTTTCCGTTCTTCTTAGCAAAAAAAAACAACCAACATAAACTAAGTTTGGAAATAAAACTTTTATTTTGATCATTGAAACCATAGAAACGCATTTCATGTGGTATTTTAAAATATATTCAAACATGACACGACATGTTTTGCCTTTGTCATATAAAGAAAGGCTATGCAATCACTAAAAAATCGATTTTTCAACTGAGGCCCGGAGGGCCGTGTGTTATATACCATTCGATTCAGTTCGTCGAGATCGGCAAATGTCTGTGTGTGTATGTATGTGTGTATATGTGTGTGTGTCATTTAAACTCACAATTTTCTCAGAGATCGGTTCATTTTCACAAACTTAGTTTCATCTGAAAGGCATAACTCTCCCATAAGCTGCCATTGAATTTTTAGCTGGTCCGACTTCCTGTTCCGGAGTTACGGGTTGAAGAGTGCGGTTACACAGCAAATTCTCATATAAACTGGTACAACTATGATGTCCAAATGACGTAAAACATATGGAAATGGGTTCAACATTACTTTAATTTACGGGTCTGGATCACTAATGATAAACCAAAGCAGCTTTACCAAATTGGCCACCTATGACGGTTCATCATGCCTCCGGGGAACTCGCCAAGTTCCTAAGCTAATATCACACCTATTACCCAGCGAATTCTCTACCGATTTTTACAAACTAGATTTCACATGGAAGGAACAGTAATGTCATTGATTGCTGCTGAATTTCATTCGGTTCTGACTCGTGGCTCCGGAGTTATTTTTTGGTTAGGAAGGTTACACTGGAATTTTTCATAAATCTGTACAATCGTAACACCGCAGATGCTAAAAACTATTGAAATGGTCACAAAATTACTTCGATTCGCACGTCTAGATCACTGATTTCCAATTAAACATTCTTTGGATATATTGTCCACCATCGCCGATTCCGGAAGTCCCGAATTCCGGGCATATTCCACAATTTAAGTCACATCGGTTCTTCGGTGATGACTGAACTGATGTTCTCAAACCAAGTCTCAAATGAAAGGCAACATTTGCGGTTGAGTATTGTGTCGCCACTCAGTACCCCCCCCTTGCCCTCACACCCCACTCCTTCATTCCTCTCCCTTTGGACCACCCTCACATCCGCTTTTACTTCATCCACCCCGTATACAAAAATAAGAAGACATACTATGTCCATCGTAGACGCACATGGTTCATTTTACTATAAAATCATGTGACTTTTACCAGAACATTGAAATGTTAAACCATACTAAACAGTATCAAGTTAACTGACATTTGTATTTTAAAATATTCGTGTGGTGTTTAACTATTAATTACCATCCTCAGTGAAGAGATTTTTATCGATCAACCAAACACCATATATGTTGTTCTGCGTCGAAAACTGTTGTTATTCGAGATTGCATCTTTGTCCAAATTAAATTCCAAGCCATAATTAAACTAAACTATTTAACTTGTTTTCGGAACGAAAAGTTTTTAGGTTTGTATACTCCATTTGAATATTAAGATTTCTGACAACTCATTTACAACATCAGATGCAAACTCAAGTCAAAGGAAATTGGTTTGTTTTCATCAGGAAATAATTCAGCGCCTTTTCTTTTTCAACGGGAATAGAAAGGTCAATAAGCCTTTCTATTCCCGTTAAAAAAGGAACGGTTCCGAATTATTTCGTGAGGAAAACAAAACATTTTGCACTGCAAAAACCGGTTAAGGTTAGGTATTTCGAGAGGCAAATAAACCAAAATCCTTTGGCGATACATTGCTTCTGTGGTTGTAAATAAGCTGTCAGAAATCTCAATACTCTTAAAATAACGAGTTCCACTCGTCCCACTAGATAGTATCTTTAGACTTTTTTCCTTAGGTCCAATCTGCAAATGAGAGCCCTCTTTTTTCACTTTCTCAATCGATTTTTACTGCAAAACCATAAAACTTTTTAAACATTTATCAGTATGTTTCGAAAGACCAAAGATTTTACTAGCTTATTATGCAAACAGTTGAAGGGAAATCAGAAAGGTGACCGAGTAAATCGTGAAAGAGAAAGTAAACAAAGGGAGGCTCTCTTTTGCAGATTGGACCTATTGAAAGAAAAGTCTTCATTCTATCATATTCAATCATCACGCAGAAGAATCAGGCCTTTTTGAATCAACAAAACGTTTAGTTGAATCTAAAACGTGGTGAATGACTGCTTCAAACTTAAATGGGCGTTTTTCGAAAGCATGTATTTGGTTTAGTTCAACAAATACTTCTGTTTACATTTTAAATAGAAACATTGTTGAATCAAAATAAAATTTGTTAGATCTAACTGTTGCTTTTGTTAAAAACTAACAGAATCCTTGTTTAATTTCAAGTAAATTTGAGTTGTTCTCTCCTTTGGTTAATACAAAAGATTTGTTTTTGTTTCTTTGATCTTGTTTGTTCGGTTAAACTTATCATGATTTTGTTGTTTCAAACAAAATATTTGTTGAAACTATTGAAAGGCCAACAAATGAATTTATTGGTAATTTCAACCAACAGTATTGATTGAATCAAACCTGAATCTTGTTTGTCACTATATCAAACGGGAAAATTGTTATTTAAAACCAAAATTTGTTAATTTTTACTATTCTTTTTCTGCGTGAACAAATGAATTTGTTGGTAATTTGAAGCAACAGTATTGATTGAATCAAACCTGAAATTTATTTGTCACTATATCAAACAGGAAAATTGATGATTTAAACCAAAATTTATTTATTCGTACTGATTTTTTTTTCTGCGTGCTATACATTTTTTGAAAGCCAAAGCTTGATCCTTTCTTATAAGAATTATTCCAAAAAGCTTCCAACACTTGCACAGCATAAAATTAACGCCTAGTTTTGGATCGACTGTTATGTTGCGTTCAGAATCTGACATGTAAAGTGTGCGGCTGTCAAAAAAGAGTGTTATTTTTATGCATGCAATCTCCATCCACGTTAGAGCGAGCGAGACAATGCGATCTGCGCACTCAAACGACTCTCAAACTACAGCAGCAGCAGTAGTAGTCGTAGTAGATATCAAGAGCATAAGCAGCAGCAAGAAAAAATTAAAAGATGGAGAGTTCGGTCGTCGCTAAATGTTGTCGAGTTTAGAAACAAAATGTTTGTGTAATTTTCGCGAAAAAGACCTCTGTCTCGAACGATCCCGTGTAAGTGTAATTCGGTGAATCTGTTGCAACTTCGAAGAACGAGAAAAATCCTCGACCTTGCAGCCTTTTTGAACATAGAAAATCTGTCACCCATCTCGGGTTGGATCTCGCATAGCAGGGCACAAGAAGCAGAACAGAGTGCGCAGAAGAAGAAGGCGAAAATTTGTGTTTTTTTTTCTATTTAGGAAGAGCCTTTGATATTTCTGAAGGAAATTCATTGCATGTTGGGACTGATCATTGTGGCGAAGATCGAAACTTTTTAAGTAATTTGTATTGCCAACGGCAATGTTTGCACGAATCAGTTTATTGCGATTTGCGCTATCACTGTTCTTGGAGTAGAGATGGAATACATTCCAACTGCACTAGCACTAGAGTTGAGATGGACAGAATACATTGGCAAAACGAGCGTAAAGTGCCGTCTGTAGTTGAGTAGTGCAACATAAAGTTATGGAACTGGTTTTGACAACAGTTTTGATCTCTATGCATTCTATTAAATTATGCATCCATAGCAGTCGAAATTTAATTCCAAGTTTAATTACGTTACGACAAATGAAACATCGACTTTGCTTGCATATTACCTATGGTTTATTAGGCAAATCGATATAGATTGCAATCTCGCTTAAGTTTTTCTGTAGAATTTCGTAACATAAACAGATTAGGTGTCTATAATCTAATACTATTTATTATAAACAAAGAGCTACCAACTAAAGCATTCGTAGGAATTATTTATTTGCACAATTTGACACTGATGCCTTCTAAACATTTTTATTGTTTGTAAAAGTCAGAATTATACATCAAATTAGACATTTCTTGTTCATCTACTCCAACATTGCTTGTTTCGCCTTCCAAACTTCGTGTATTTTAATCCCAATTCGACTACAAAATAATAAAATACTTGGATCAGAATTGTAATTTATTAATTATTCGAGGGCCTGTTAGTTACACTTTACATAAGGTCAAGAAATAATCTATTGTATAATGCAAATGACCCAGCAATGAGTATAAAATGGATGGAAAGTTTTCCGAAGATTGTGTTAAAAATATTCCAGTCTATAACCCCCTCAGTGCCAATTCTAAGTGAATGAAATGTCAACAGGCAAGCCGACTGTGGAACTGCACGTCAGTGGAAATTTAAGTTTAAAGTGTTGAAGATCAGAATGGAAGATTGCGATTAAAACAGCGATCAAAATGTGCTATCCGTCGTGAAGTGTTGTTGATACAAACGTCTAAAAAGTGGAATGTTAAGCGAAGAAGCTGCTTGGAGGAACCCTCCATTGTTCCTTTCGGTTGCTAGTCGTCGTCGTGGGATGTATTTGTGTTTGCCTTCTGTCGCCGCTGCTGCTAAACATCTGCACTAACGACGACGACTGAGTGGTTTTGTTTTAAGGAGCTCCTCCCCGAACCAAGATAACAACGAAAAAATCAGGAGTACAAACTGCTGTCTGTAATATGTTCGTTAAGAGCATCACGGATGCGACAGATTACGACTTTGAGAAAGCGGAAAATGCAGCCAAATGGAAAGGAGTTTTCATAACATCCCTGAGAAAGGTGAGATTTTGCAATGATTCCAAAACATAATATAGATAAGTAGACAGTAATAGGCGAAAGCATCACTTATCCGCCCACTGATGGTAACATACACTTGGTACATATCTAAGTAGAACAAGGTTCCTACAAGTGCCGAGAGTTTTGTTCTGTATTGATTTGTAGGAAAACACTTCCGTCTTTCTCGTTCTCACCTTGCTACCTTTGTTATATATCCGGTCGTACTTGCAATGCTATCGACAGTTGAGTGTTGACACCCAAACGAAATATAAAAGTCGTTGCATTTATATGATTCATCCTTGGTCAGGTAAATATTTTGCGTCATTATTTTGTTTCAACCATAATTTTTTCATGTGCACAGAAGTCGCACCTTCATTTTGAAGTGGCTATGGTGGGCTTCAACAATGTTTGTTTTTAAACCAATTGAGGATTGTCAGGTCGCATTTCTTCACCCACGCATAATTTTTAAACCAGGTTAACGCACGGGTAAACCTGGTTTAGCAGTTAAGCACGGTTGAAAAAATCGACCCTTAAAGGTTATCGTAGCACTAGCCTCATAAGTGTTGTGTTTTATTGAAAAATACCGTGGCGGTGGATTGCATTAATGAACAGAATGGGATTGAAACACTTCCAGTACCCTGCTCTTCTGCTTCAAAATGCAACATCAATGCAATGCGAACCACACTGGGGGTTTTCTATAAAAAACAACATAAAAATCCACTGGGAAGTCTGTTGAAAAGGAAGATTTAAACCCGCAACAGAATGTAGAACCAAAACTTTTCTTTTTGAAGCGGAATATTTTTGGAATGGAATACTTCTAATAAGGGTCCCGGTTTAAAGTTTCTAGCCGGTTTCAATTCAATGACCCGCGACACACGTATAAAAATGTGCGCCGGCGAAGAGGTGGTTTAGTGCGAGAGAACCGCGCTCTCTTGGCTTTTAAGTTAGAGACCGTACACTAATTACGTAAGGCATTTTTAGAACATTCCAACCTCCAACTCCCCCCCCCCCCCAGATAAGAATTCGTAAGATTTTGATGAACTCCCCCTCCCCCTACATAAGATCTTATCATGATTTTCGTAATTAAAAAATCATATTGTTAATTCATTAAATAAGATAGCGATAACGATACTTACAGAATTATTTCAAGAAAATTCATGACAAAATTTAACTGCATTCATCTGTAGTAATTTTATTTGCATCCTAGTAGAACAACTATTGGGTGATATTTAGAAAAGCCAGTCTGGTCCATATAATCTGCTTCGCTATATTCCACTTACTTTGAATCTATTTTCTTGTGATGCAGAGCTCAAAAGAATTTATAACCTGTTCTGGTATGAATTTATTCGGAGCTCCAACTGTGACGATTATAGTATGCATAGCTCCGACATCTTCGTATTTTCTTGAAGTAAAATACAGTTCACACTCTGGAAATATTCGGCCCACAAGATCTGTCACAATCGCATGACAGAACATTTTCCGAATACCGGTTTGAGCAAAAAGTATGAATAGAAGGATATTGGACCATCAACACGAAGAGTATCAGCACTTCTTAACTTGTAAGGCATACTGTGACCCAGTTCCCGAACAGAACAATGTGCCACCAAGCGTCAAGAAATTTGTGTAACTGCTCTAACACCATCGACAATTAAGACGCTCCTCACGATGGCAACAATAAACAAAATTACATAATTAATTAAACAATCATATCCTGCTGTTGCAAAACACTTCAATTCCAGGTCCACCCTTCCTTGGCCATGATGTACAATATGTGCTAATTTTTTTTGATATAGAAAATGTTCATGGCACAAATAATAAATATTTCTTGTGTAAAGAATATTTTTCTTATTGATTTCATTTTCATAGTTTTTTATGATATTACGTAAGAAAGAACAAACTCTCCCTCCCCCTCAGATAAGAATTTGTAAGATATTTTGAAACTCCCCCTCCCCCCATACGCCCTTACGTAATTAGTGTATGGTCCCATTATATGGCGTTAGGCGTGATCAGATAAATTCACCACTGCGCGCGTTTCAGAGTGCACTGCAGTGTATACACTGAAGTATGCACTGGTGTGTGCTCTTGTATCGTTTCCCTCCAACAAGCAGTAGTGTGGGTGCGATAGACGATTTGATTGGCACTGGTTGTTGCGCTGTGTCAAAGAGAGTTGGCTTATTGGATACTGATGTTATGATTTTCTGCTGATGATTTGATACAAATGACTTCGTAAAGCTTACTTACGAGTTGAATGAGCATTTATACACTATCCGGGAACATTTAAAATATTCGGTCCTCGGGCCAAACTGGGAAAACCTTCTACGTATCATCGTATATCATGCTATAAAAATACTGTTATAACGATCCGTAAAACCAGATTAATTGCATAACAGCATTTCTGTATCCCTCCCCCTCCCCAACGCTGAGGGGTTTGACGGTATTGCAAGCATCATCAAGCATATTGCGTGCATCAGTGCTACAGAACCTCTGACAGACAATTGCTTTAAGATGGTTATTGCAATACGCCTCGATAGTGGTACATCGAGGAGACCGAGAGGGCTTATGCGCCTTTTATATGTTCTATGTTTTTTCATACTCAGCACCTGCGCATACCAACGCTCAACTACTAGTCTGTGCGCGCTGACGTGGCCGACTGGCGGGTCCAAGTGGATTGACTGTGTGTCGCGTTTGAAAACATTGTTCCACAATTTGATGGCGGTATTCGTGGACGGGGCTAACAGTGGAAGTTAATGTGTGTCTATTTATCGGTCGACTTCGTCATCATGCATAGACTAATTAAATTAATTTAATAATCAAATTATTCAAATTGGTTTGGATCTTGAATTGAAAACTGCCGCACTGGATCCTTCGACTTGGCCTGAAGGGATTTTGTTTCGTTAATTCGAGGAATATCCTTTTCCAAAATTTCGCAAATCTCCTTTTGTGAACCAGCAGCTATAACACCGAAAGGAGTCGGAGGACATCACTAGCTGTGTGTAGCGTTGGATCTATGCGTTCTATCATGGATGGTGGGAACCCTCGGGTTCCAGTCACAGGCGAGTATTGTAACATTTTGTACACGACCCCAACACTCATTCACTCCGTGTTGCAGCATGCTCCCCTTTCAGACGACGACACCGCCCGCTGCTTCAACGCTTCACTCGATGCTGCTGATCAGTCCGCAGCCCGTAGCCTTGAGGATAGTTTTACAACACGCTCTATGGATAATACTGTTTCGCAAACTAGCGCGAATGATATAACGGACCAGCTGGACCCGAAAACAAGCATTGAGGAAGCCCCTGTGCCTCCCGATCCAGGAGAGCCCTCCACTAGTATCCGTGTTTACTACCAAAACGTACGCGACCTAAGAACTAAAATAGACGCATTCTTCTTGGCCGTTTCGGAAGCTGAGTACGACATAAGCGTCCTAACGGAAACCTGGCTAAATGCTCAAATATTTTCCGCACAACTGTTTGGACATCAATACATCGTTTTTGGGAATGATCGGTCCCCCTTAAACAGCCTCAAGACTCACGGCGGGGGTGTTTTAATAGCAGTATCGACTAAACTTAACGCTTACATGGATCCCGCAACCATTTGCAATACGCTCGAACAGTTGTGGGTCGTTGTTGACATACCGCAAAACGCACTCAGTATTGGCGTTATATAGTTGCCTCCCGACCGAAAATTTGATACGGTGTGTATCAATGAACACGTGAATTTGTTGGGTTCGATATCAGCACGATTTAGTCCTCATACTCCCGTTCTCTATAATTTACAGTATTTATAAAGCTGTGGAGTGCTTCAGTGCCGCTGTGGAGTATGCTGTTTCCCGTTCCGTTCCACCTAAACTGCCCCGCAGAAACCACAGTGGTCAAATCCAAGATTACGCGCTCTCAAGCGAGCGCGATTAGCTGTCCTGCGAAAGTACTGCAGTTCCCGGTCGCTGTATTTTAAAAGACAATTGAACGCCACAAGCAACCAGTATCGCCGCTACAATCACTTCCTGTACAATCGTCATGTCAAGCGCACTGAATAGAACCATCGTCGGAACCCCAAACTTTTTTGGTCGTTTGTCAATTTCAAAAGAAAAAAAACGGGGCTGCCATGCTCCATGTTTTTAGAAAATATAACTACTTGCACCAAACCGAGAAGTGCAATCTTTTGGCAATGCACTTTAAACATGTATTCCATGATCGTTCCGCCACTCCGATCCAGATAGAAGAAGCAACGTGCAGGATGCCGTGTGATGTGTTTGATTTCAGCATTCCGCGTATAACAGACGACATGGTAGTAGCTGCCATGCAAAAATTGAAACTATCGTCTACTGCTGGCCCGTCGTCTGTGCTGAAGCGCTGTGCAGTTGCTCTTTGTAGCCCGCTGGCTAGGCTGGTTAACCTCTCGGCTCAACAAAGTGAGTTCCCTGCACGCTGGAAGTTTTCCCACCTGTTCCCAATTTTTAAAAATGGGAGATAAACGTAATGTTTCCAATTATCGAGGAATTACTTCTCTATGTGCCTGCTCAAAGCTTTTTGAAGTAATCGTAAACGACACTCTGTTCGCCTGCTGCAAGATTTACATAGACAGTGAACAGCATGGCTTTTTTTTCCAAAAGGCTCCGTAACGACTAATCTTATGCAGTTTACCACGAACTGCATACGAAACATGGATTCCGGATGGCAAATTGATGCCGCATATATGGACCTTAAGGCAGCATTCGACCGCGTGGATCATGGAATTCTTCTTAAAAAATTGGAATTACTTGGCTTCTCAGCAATGGCCGTTGCTTGGTTCAGGTCGTACTTGACGAACCGCTGTGTACAGGTTCAAATAGGTTCGACAACATCGGAAATCTTCTCATCCCAGTCCGGAGTTCCACAAGGTAGTAACCTCGACCCGTTACTGTTCTCGTTATTTATAAACGATCTCTCTTTGCTGCTTCCGTCGGATTGTCGTTTCTTTTATGCGGATGATGCGAAATTTCTTAAAATCATCAAGTGCCTATCTGACTGCTTGGAGCTACAGGGTATGCTGCATTTGTTCGAGGAATGGTGCAAAAAGAACTTTATGTGCTTAAGTATCGCAAAATGCAGCGTGATTTCCTTTCATAGGAAAAGTCCGCCAATCGCGTATGATTATCAAGTTTGCGGAAGCTCTTTAACGCGGATAGAGCACATTAGGGATCTTGGCGTCACTCTGTATCGTGAAATGACCTTCAAACTTCACTACGACGATATTCTATCAAAAGCAAACTTAGGTCTTACAAACTTAGGTCCATACATTCAGTAGGAGCAATCAAAAAATTAAGCCCATATCTACTAGAAAACACGTTCCATGGCGACATCACCGGGAACGCTAGTGATATGGAAGATCTCACTTTCCTTTAGCTTTTATCTAATACTTTATTTTAGTACACCAAAAATAAAGTATTAGATTCGCGGTCCGCGCGATTATCCAAGAACATGCAACATCCAAGAATATGCGTAAGACACACGGTTATAAAATAGAATTTATACACGCAAAGTTACATACACGTTAGCACACGCGACATACAAACGCACACGCGATCGAACACGTTAACGTACAAATGCTCGATCTCTTCGCGATGATACACGCGATCGCGAGTCCCTACGCCCGCACATACCTGAACCGTACAATGAATATCACATTCACAATCACGGTCCGCTACAATTGGCTTAAAGCAGTGTTTTAGTGGGCGACATTGCCTGTCTCATCAGCAAATTGTAGTATGTGATTCTGACGGGGAGTTCTTCCGAGAACCTAGCTCTACAGCTCCAGTAGGACAACTCTCGAAAAAAAAAATAGATTGATTTTCGGGATAATGCTTCTGCAATTCAAGGGTAGAACAGCGATCCGTGACCTAGATCGATGAATTTGCCATCGAAGAATACAATCGTCGAAAGGAGGTGCCATTTTGCAAAGAACTGCATCAAGAATGTTTTTACTGCGATCCAAGCTTATCAAGATTCTTTTAAGAAGGTCAGAAATATTCAAAGCTGTGAAAATACGGTCCACAATGCCAGAGAAGTTTCCTAAACCAGCATGTCCTGGGAAGTGATGGGCTTGTCTGAACTCAAGTTTCTGAGACTGGGAGCTACTTCCTTCGGTTTTGCCCCAGTACTTTCCCGAGTAGTTATTGTTGGAGGACCTTGAAGAGAACCTTTTGGCCTTTACAACGAAGCTTAGAGAGGAAATTTTTCTTCTTTTTTGAGAGGAAATGTTTCTGTGTCTCAGTTGTTTGCAATCAGTAGACCCGCGGCACAATAAGACAAATAGGTAGACGAACCTTGTGAAAGAGGAGGTAGTTGTGTACAGTAGATCCAGCGACGGTCACCCGAGAATAGTCTGAGTTGACATATGTCCTCTTTCTGTCAGCTGCGACTAAAACTCGAATCGGAGACGACACCGCAGGCTTCAAACCGATTTGCTGGTGCATATACTCTGTACTCCTTCGTAATGGGCCTGCACCCGAAACATATCAGAGCGAATTATCGATAGTTTTGTCACGGCCGAATATCTCTCTGCCAGAGCTCGAAATATCCGCGATAAATTCAAACACTTTTTGTCGTTAGTCCGGCAGAAGATCACCTAGGGCCCGGTAGTCGAGCATGGATGTACCTTGAGCCGGTGAGTCGGTTTTTTCGACATTCATCTCATTTTAAGGCGAGCCACTGTCAGGGAATTCCAATTTTGCACGCACTACGGAGTTTACGGTCATTATACTGTTGTGCTTCTCGATCAACTTTTTCAGTAGATAATTTTTGAGATGCTGTTAGGTAGTTGTGTGTTATCCGGCATGCTGAAAGCTCACGAAGTATTTGTGCAAAGAATAGGCCCACCGGGTACCTGTTACCACGTCGTAAGAGGCGACTAATAACAGGAGGCGTCCCCGAGATATCTCCTTATTTAAAATATTTTAGCCACGGTCAAAGTATTATTGGCTTTTTTCTCTGGATAGCGAATTTTACGAAATGGATTATTTTTTCGCAAACCGTGAGCTTTTCTGAATCGCTCTTGTTAATTTTAAAACAACGTGTTTGGGCTCTTCCGGATGTTGTATAAAAATGGCGCAATACTACATGTCGGGTTCTCTGAACGATAAATTAATTTCCAGTTTGAACGGTTATTACATCATCACAGTACAGTTGGGGAAATAAACAAGAAATGCAGTTCTAGCAAATTTGTTTTGTTTCACGTAATCGTATGCGTTGTAGGAGTACGCATGATCAGACTCCTTGTTGATAAATAACAGATCATTGCAAAAATATCTGGTCCATACGCAGATAGCTGAGTTTTAAGAAGTGGCACGCCACAAAACTGCAAGCAGGCATGTGACGTTTCTTAAACCCATTTGACTATTCCCGATACCTGTTCCCAGTTCATTCCTCACATTCTCAACATTTTTGCCCTCTGGTTATCTCCAATGCGGCATTCTTCGTTTGTTGAGTTTTCATGCATGGTTCAGTTACATTTGTGTCTAACATTTGGAACCGGTGACGCTGCACAATCGTGCGCCAATTTTACCATAACAATTAGACTCTTCGAAGGTCATTGATGAGATTGTAACTCATTTCCCAAGCTCAAGCCAGCTATCAAGTTATCTTTAGTCCTTGCCGCTGGTGGTGGAAGTGAAATCCTAAGATTCGAACTTCATCTTCGTCATAAAGATACGGTCCACGACTATCACCAACTTAATACACTCATTTTGCAGGTTTTTCGGAAATAGTGCAATTTCTGCTCATATCATAAGTATAACCTGCCCAAACACAATAACTGATCGCTTCGGAATGGGGTGGTGGACAGCTTTTTTCGTTCGCGTCTCCTTATCACCTATTTTTATTGAGCGATTCATCATGTGTAATTTTAATTGTTCGTTGATTTGATAGCATTGTAGGGCAAGACGGTGATGCCACTCGAGCTGACATTGCTTTGGATTGAGCAAAAAAAAATTTCTATGTTCATTTAGTGCCTATTTGACCACCTGGGGACTCCACGTGGCATAAAATGTGCATGGGAAAACGCATGGTTTTGTCTGAGTGGAATGAGGAATTACTAATTTCCCTCAGACATATCAGCACGAAGAAATTTTTATGCCGTTGAAAATAATAAATACATATTGTTTAGCAGTCCCAGTTCGTTTCAACTCTTTTCCATTCGAAATTTTTTATCGCTTTTCCATTTGCTAGTTTGTTTTCTATAAAAATGTTTGATCTAACTATAGACGACGGAGCGGTAAGCGTGACCGACATTACTTAACAGTCCTTCTTTTGATAGGATTGTGTGCTCTTTAGATATCGCCCAATAACTTTCTGTTTCGGATATCACATCGCATCGGCGATAGAGCAGTGGATATAGGACCAAGTTCCTCCCGGGTGGTGCTAATCTGAAGCCACCTGGGGAGTTCAATATGCAGGAGGAATACGTATTATTTGGTCTGAGTAGGATGTTGACGAATATACCTTGTTATCAATTTAATCAGTGGTCTCCGATTAAATGAGGCTTTCAAAGAGTTCAGAAAAATCTCAAGTATATTTTTGCTGAGATGGGACGAGATGGTGCTGGGCCGGTAACCTTCGTATGGCGTAGGGCATGGTTCATTCTAGTTGATACGGACGTCTTCATGACTGGTTGGTGGATGTGTGTTACTACTTACAAGTGAATTGATAACTGCGCTTGGGTGGCGGCACACGTGGGTCGAGAACTATGAAGCTATTTCAGGAAACGAGTGCAGGACTGAGGGAGAATGTTGATTGTTCTGTTCGACCAGATACCTTAGCTCTTGAAAATAACGAATCGCTTTTTCGGTGTCTTTTACATGAGTTGAATACCCAAATGGTTCAAATGAATATTCGGTTCGAGCAGATTGTGTCGTTCAGAGGATTGGTGGTCTCCGAGAGTAGAGGTGAATATCTCTCAAGTATCTACTGAAGGGAGGGGGGAGGTAGTTTTTGTGGAACTTAAAATTTCTGTTACTACTCTAGCATATTTGCCTAGTCCGCACTACAAAAACTACCAACATCGACTAGAAAAGGTAGTATCCAATTCTGTTATAAGATCAAGATGAAATATAGCATAGATGTAGTAAATAAAGTATCCGATCAATATTTTTAGCATCTTTTATCATATTTATTTATGGTCCATTGATCCGCTTCAAACCTAGGGGACGAAGAGGTAAATAGGAACAAGACAAGCGCGGATTTCAATTCGAATTTGCGCAAAATTGTGTCCTTCTCCCGAGAATCGGTGCTTACTTTGCAGACAGTCGCCACTTCACACTCGATTTTTGTTTCGAGAAAAGAACCGAGATCTGCTAAGTTTGTAGGTTGTAGTCTTATAAGCCCGCTAACAAAAATATTTTTTAAGATATAGTTACGCCGAAGGAGAATAGTTCCAAATAATACTTGAAGTTCTAATTTGCCCTTCCGAATTTAATTTCAGCCGCACTTCACTAATTTAACTCTACCACTTGTTTATAATATATTTCTCTCTACATTTCAGGTCCTAGAGCAAGTGCATCCCTCGTTGCAAGCCCGCGAGGATGCGTTGCTCTACGTCGAAAGCCTATGCCTGCGATTATTAGCGATGCTGTGTGCAAAGCCACCTCCAAAAACTGTATTGGTAAGTCGTTCTATTATTGAATACACCGAACTGTGTATCTAACTATTTTGCACATCTACTACCGTAGGACGTCGAAGAGAGAATTGTACGTACCTTTCCCACGCCCATCGACAAATGGGCCCTAGACGAAGCGAGTGAAACAATAGACAAGTCTAAAAAGAAGAAACCGGTGCTTCCGGTTGATCGAGTGCATACACTGTTGCAAAAGGTATGAATCTTAGGCTGGGTTGGTCAACCGGGTATTAAGATACGAAAGTGCTAAAACCGTTTCGTTGTTCGACTAGGAGGTGCTGCAGTACAAGATCGACAGTTCCGTTTCGTTGTTCCTGGTTGGCGTGTTGGAGTACATTTCCGTTGATATACTGAAGCTAGCAGGAAATTATGTCAAGAACATACGCCACATCGAGATATCCCGGGAGGATATCGAAGTCGCCATGTGCGCTGACAAGGTTTGATATTGTTTTACCGCTATGCTAACGAAACTTTCGCTAAGTGTTGAGTACGTTATTGGTTTGTTCACATTTTCGAAGTTTTTTCTTTGTTTATTAGTCATCGAGTTGCCAGAAAATGATGAGTTCTAGTATACGGGCAATGCTTTCGTTCAGAGTAGTAAGCTGATGAATATATGAGACGTGCATTTTACTAGTTATTTTTTTAAAGATGATATGCATAGTAAATTTTACGTATAGAGAGTTTAATTGAATACATGTGTACAGCTATACACATTTCGTGTATCTTGTATAAATTCAATACATTGTTACGTCGATAGTTAGAATTGAAGATAACATTTTTTCATTCAATTGTTCAATATTAAAGTTATCAATAACCATTGCCGACTGAGTTGTGCCGTTTAAAGCACTTCCATTTAAAAACTCATCTCCTTACTGACATATTATTTTTTTATATATACCAACATGCACTGCCGAGCTTGTCAAATGATCGAGTAATTTTTTTGACATTCTCATTGGATGCTAATAATATAAAAATGAAGCAAAAATCCTACCTAGCGAAAAAAAAAAGCAAAACAGAAACCTACAACCCTACAGAACATGTGTTGCTATCTGCTTTATGTTTCTCGAGCTCTACGCTTAATGTTTATTTTTGTTTAATCTTAATTGGGTTAAACTCTTTTTTGACATATGAATCAATGACCATTACTTTCTAATTAACATGTGTTGCAAAATATAATTTATGTTCTTTCATGCTGTCCAAAAACAAACAAAACATACATATTTATTTTGAACTAACAAAAATCGCAGGTGGTATGTAAATTTGATTTTCTTCGGAAATAAACCTTTTCTATCGAAGTAATGGAAAAAAAATACATGATTTAAGTATCGCCACTTTGTTCAATCTCCCTTGTTTTATTCCTATTTTGGCTGTATTCTTACTTTGTTCCTATCAATAAACACTTGATTTTGTACTTTTGTTCACTATCTATCATAGATTTCAGTGTTATTAGTTTCCCATTGTTACCTAGTGTGTCTGGTTTCTGTAACACCGGTAAATTGTGTCTTTGAACTAATTTCCATTACACTGTTGACTGTAATCCAAAAACAAATGACACTGTTCAATCAAGTTGATTATCTTCATGTAGACAACCAATCAATAAATGACTACCAACTTGACAAAATTTTGAATAACTTTAATCCCTTGTGTCGGAATATCTGTGCAAATAACAGCTATCTGTAGGCTTCGGTTATTTTTTATTTGCTTCTTTTTTATATTTATAACAACTCTTATATTGTCATCACATTTTTCATTTACCTTAATTTTAAGCATGCTTCACTTTTCTCAGTTAATGTTTTGTAAATCTACTTAAACTCCGTAGTTTTCTCTCGTACGCATGTATTAGGCTTGCATTAATTATGATCACACTATATGAGATAGATTACACGTTCGCGGAGAACAATTCTTATAAGATTCTCTCGAAACCCAATCCCAAAAAAATAGAACGTAAATGCTTTGTCTTCCGAAATGGGTTTTCTCCGAAGGTATTGAATTCTTGCATAAAATTCACCAGAAAATATCTAAACCCAGGATTTTCAACAGTTCCTACCATTTCCCGAAGTAACAGTTTGTTACTTTTGAATATGCTTTAAGTTGTCACATTGTCCTGTTCTTTCTTATATTTAAACCAGCAATAATATCTATTGTGTAATTAATCATTTTACATGTTTATGTGTTGTCATTTTAGACGAAGAATTTGCCTTCTTTTAAACATGCACTATTTCTTCGAGAATTTCTATTCATGGCTACCCTCCTACATAATACGCAATGCACCCTAACGTTAGCGACCAAACGACGAACATAGATCATTTATGTTAAACTTTTGAGGATTGTAGAGAGCTTTGAGAATTTGTATTCCATTAACTATTTTCAGACTGATGCAGAAGGAACAAAAATCTTAATTTAACATTTCCGTAAAGCATGATCGTTGGCTCAAATTTTCAAATCAAAACGTTATATTTTATTTTTTAAGAAAGAATCGAGATTTGGATATCTGACGAATGGAATAAGAACACAATCAAATCAAAATGATATTTATGAATCTATCAGAGAGCAGTATATTAAGTAATTAAAGAATTTATATGTATTTTCTGAGTTCAAATAATTTGAAAAATTAGAATATTAAGAAAACATGTAAATTATAAACATGTATTCTTTAGAGGGTTCAAGAATTTAACAAACATTTACAATTTTCAGGACTAACAATTTCCGTAATCCTGCAAATTGAAATTTATGAATCAGGAATCTCAAAATCCGTAATTTTCGGAATGCAGATAATGCTCTGTATTCAAGATACTCCGGAATTTGGATAATCAAGACATTAACTATTTTTAATACCGAATAAGTCAGATACTCAGTATTGTAGTAAAAATGTGGTGAATGAATTAATTTTAAGTCACATAAATAAAGAAAAAAGGAAAAAAAGGATTCAGTAAACGAAGAATCAAAAATAGAGATGTCCCAGAACCCATGAATTAATAAATTCGCATATTTAGAAATCGAAGAATTCAGGGACCAAAGAAATTAATTTTAATGCTTCAGCGCTCCTGAAACGAGAAATTCGGAGATTATTGGAATCATATAACGTCGTAATCCAAGATTCCAGCTGTTCACGTTTAACAGCATACAAACGAATTCGAAAAAATTATTTTCTGAAAATCAAGATTTACAAGAGCAGAAAAAAGTTTTTTCCTAAGTAAAATCTTTTGACTTCGACGAAACACTTCAGTTTTCGTTTCAAATTATTTCAACTAAAGTGTCCCTCACAACAAGTAGAAAAAGTAGGTCCTGTAATACACTTGTGGTCAGGTTGTCTCTGAAAAGAAAATGGATTCAATGGTCTAAATGCGCTTCTAGACGGGTTCAAGGATGGTTCAAAGAAACAGTTCCTTACTTGCATCAATTCCCATATCTGGGTCTATGGAAAGTGTTAGAGGTCTGTTTTTGTAAACCAATCTATTGGAAAACGTACCATTCCAAGTTCGATGTTCTAAAATTGGCGCACATTCTTAATGAAATTATTTTCTTTTCGGACGCACTTTGACCAAAGGTTGATTAAGGTTAACCCTCTACTAAAATCGCGACACTAAGCATGCCTAATTGAAGATAATATCTACCAATAATAACAGCTTATGAAACACCGTCATTCAATTCCTTCCTTCCGTGAAAAATTGCCACAGGCGCTCATGGACATGTTCTATCAAGGCGATAATTCGAGCTCGATGGAACCGAGCCCATTACCACCCACCCCTCGTACCAGCCTTAGCTACGAGGAAGTGGTCAAGGAGCTTATACACGACGAGAAGCAGTACCAGCGTGATCTGCACATGATCATACGGGTGTTTCGCGAAGAGCTTGTAAAAATAGTGACGGATCCCAAGGTACCATCGAATGTTGTGTCTGATCTTGATCAGTGATGGTTAACTAAAATCTTCAATTTCCAGGAACTTGATGCAATCTTTTCCAACATTATGGATATCTATGAGGTATCGGTGACGCTGCTGGGATCGTTGGAGGATGTGATTGAGATGTCACAGGAACAGACTCCGCCCTGTATCGGTAGTTGCTTTGAAGGTATAATTTGCTTGACTGTGCGCATATTTGACCTGTTTAAATGTTGTATTCTCTCCGTTACAGAACTAGCAGAAGCGGCAGAGTTCGATGTGTATGCCAAATACGCAAAAGATATTACTTCGGTTCAGGCAAAAGAAGCCTTAGCCAATTTACTGTCTAGGCCTGAGGTATGGAGGAATTCATTATCAGGGAGTTTTCGAAAAGTTACCTAATCCACTCTCATTCTAGGCAAACTCGTTGATGTCAGCTGGCCATGGTTTCAGGGAGGCGGTCAAGTTCTACCTACCAAAATTACTTTTAGGGCCTATTGGGCATGCACAGTTGTATATAGATTATATTAAAGTTTTACTACCGCTTAGTCCCTCGCAAGAGGACAAGGAGAGCTTCGAGCAGGTTCAGGGCTTGCTGAAACCACTGCAATGCGAGTTGCAAAGCATATTCTCGCTGCTGCCTAAGTATGTTATTTTTAGCTGCCAACAACAATTGTTCTTACACAATGTTTTACAATTTTCACATCGCAGGGAATATTTTGCTAGGGTAAATAGTCGAGCTCGACGTCAGTCGGCAATCGAAAAAACACGTGATCTACAAAACAGTGTAGAACACTGGGACAAGGACGTAGGTCAGTGCTGTAACGAGTTCATCCGGGAGGACACACTTGCTAAACTTAGTTCCGGCAAGCGCCATACCGAACGAAAAGTGTTTCTTTTTGATGGCTTGCTTGTGCTGTGTAAAACACGTAGACAAATAGTCCCCGGTAACAACTACGATTACCGGTTGAAAGAACGTTTCTTCATGCGTAAGGTGGAGATCATCGATCGACCAGATACCGATGAGCTGAAGTATGCGTTCGAGATTTCTCCCCGAGAGCCGAGTAGCGTTGTACTTATGGCCAAGACTGCACAGCACAAAAACGACTGGATGGCAGATTTGGTAATGCTAAACACGAAGTCTATGCTGGAGCGCATTTTAGACAGTATTTTACTAGACATCGAAAAGAAACATCCACTAAAACTACCTAGTCCGGACATTTATGCATTTGCGGTTCCTGATTCTCCCTCCAACATAGTTTTGGAGGAACGAGAGGGCACGGGGGTCCCACTAATTAAGGGCGCCACGCTAACAAAATTGATCGAACGATTAACATACCATATTTACGCTGATCCCATGTTCGTAAGGACCTTTCTGACTACGTATCGATCATTTTGTTCGCCCAAAGAGCTTCTGATGTTGTTAGTGGAACGTTTCGACATCCCGGATCCGGTTCTGGTGTACGACAGTACGAACGACAAAGATCTCTGTTCAGACACGGACAAGTTTCACAAAAACTCCCAGCGCGAAGACTGGAAACGATACAAAAAAGAGTACGTGCAGCCGGTTCAGTTCCGTGTACTAAACGTGCTGCGGCATTGGGTAGACCATCATTTCTATGACTTCGAGCGGGATTCGGAGCTGCTGGAGGAGTTGCTTAAATTTCTGGATACAGTGCGAGGCAAGTCGATGCGCAAGTGGGTGGATTCGGTGTTGAAAATTGTACAGCGAAAGGTGAGTCTTTTTTTAAGTCGCCGCCCTACCTATACGAAAAACACTAACTGTTATGGTTGGTTTTCACAGAACGAAAGCGAGGACAATCATCGGCAGATAACGTTTGCCTTTGGCCATAGTCCACCAGCGATAGAACACCATCTACCACTGAACAACGAGAACGAATTTATACTGCTGATGCTGCATCCACTTGAATTAGCCCGCCAGTTGACGTTATTGGAGTTTGAAATGTATAAAAACGTAAGTATTTTATTGTATGTATCCAATCGATAATATCGTGATCTCTTCATTTTATTATATATTGTGCAAGTCTATCACGGGTGTTAGGTGGATTATTTTCTTTTCGTTTGGCATAATCACTCTCTTTTTGTTCTGAAACAGACCACTTGGCATAATACTAGCAGGCGCAATAATTCCAAGTTGCAACATGAGACGATCATTTAATATAATGGTTCATGTTCATAACTTATTGGTTATTTGGCCGAACAGCAATTTTTTATCCCTGGTGGGTGGTGGGTTTCATACACCCTTAACGTGACGGACGAAGCTATGGTGCCTTGAACACAAGCAACGCAGATCCAAGGTCAGCATTGAAATGATAAGTTCTGCGTTTGAGATATACTTCCTCCGATTGCCAGACGTATACCTGTAACTATTGCGTGTGACTTTGTGTCTAACCGAACCTCTTCATCGATTGTTCGAAACCGCTATCATCGGAAACATTTCCATTGTTATGGAAAATAGCATTTGTGTTTCCAGTCCATAAGAAACAACATTAGAAGAACATAGAAAACTACCGTGGAATTTCTGCACTATGTGCTTTATCGGAACTTTTCAAGTTAGTTATAATGGAGCCAGTGTTCTTTCACTGCAAACAACATTTCTCAGAGGACCAACATGGATTCATGCCAAGCCGAGCTATGCTGAATCCGTTGTCGTTCACTTTATTCGTCTCTGAAGGATTCGAGAATGGCATGCAAACCGATGCTATCTACACCAATCTATCCGTCGTCTTTGACAAAATCAATCAGGCCATCGCCAAGTTGGCCAAACTGCGATTGAATGGACCACTCCTTCGTTGGTTTCAGTCGTGTCCCATTTGGAGTGAATATAGGCAGCGACTGCTCTGAAATGTTTGCAGCTACTTCTGGCATCCCACAGGGAAGCCATTTTGGACCACTCATTTTCCTACTTTACTTCAATGATGTGAATTATGGAATCAGTGGACCACGCTTGTCGTACGCGGATGACTTCAAAATATGCAACCGTATCAAGATTTTGGCACACACATATGTCTTACAGAAAGATTTGGGTTTCAATGAATGGTGTATCGATAATCGTATGATCCTAAATTCCGCAAAATGTTCAGCAAATACCCTTCTGTATGAAAAGAGAATATCAATTTCGATTATAATCTGTCACGATTGCTTAAGGTTAAGGATCTTGTCGAGCATAAGCAGCAGTATTACGAATCGATCAAGTCTACCAACATGTCTCACGGCAAAGACAGACTTACTCCTTTTTGCCATGAGGGCCGGTTCTAACTGACAGATACCACTGGTCGTGCTAGAGTGCTACCATTCCTCGTATGCTGCTGAAACATCCTCGTTCTTACTACATTCTTTTCAACGAACTACCGTCACTCGCCGTGAAACCAATCCTTCGGAGCTGTCGTACCTAGTACGGCCTCGGCAGGTTGGTTGTTCAGGTGATCTCCAGGTGATGGAAGGAAGACTGCGAAGTTCCCGCATCGTTGGCGGTTGACATTTGTAACTGTGCGCAGACTGTCCGGTTATACTCCGGTTTATACATTTCCTCCCGACATATCTTGGCGTTCATGTCGCCGATGACGAGCTGAACATCCCACCATCGTCAGCTGTCATTGTCACGCTCCAGCTGCGCGTAAAATGCATCTTTCTCGTTCTCGGTTCTTGCTTCATGAGGGCTGATGATGCTGTAGTTGAAAAAATGGCCTTTAATCCTCACTACAAAATACTTTCGATCGTCGCCTGCCACTTGATCACTCGGTTCTTGCTTCGTGAGGGCTGATGATGCTGTAGTTGAAAAAATGGCCTTTAATCCTCACTACACAATACTTTCGATCGTCGCCTGCCACTTGATCACGCCTTGGAGCATCTTATCTAGCACTAGAAAGGCGGTTCCAAGATCATTTGTCGTACCGCTGTTCTGGTAGAATGCTCGATGTTCGGTTTTCCTCACCTTCCGTACCACCAAAACAAAGTTCCCGCAATGCTACGATTTCGAAGTTGCGAGTTTGCAGCTCGTCGTGCATGATTCGTTCGAAGTCGAAGAAGCCAAGCGGCTTGCAGTTCAATGTTCCAAGTATTTTTTTTTTCATTTTTTATTTCGACTAATACCTATGTAGTTACATTTCTTTTTTTACTTTTTAACGTCTTCCCTTTTGTCGGCTCTCATGGTAAAGAGGGACAAGTCTGTCTTTGTCGTGAGACATGTTGGTAGACTTGAGCGATTGGCGGTAATGCTGCCTAAGCTCGATTCCTGACAGCAGAAGACAAAAGATTAGTCCGTAAGATTTTAAGCCTGTTTCTAATGATCCTATAATAATTTATAGTTTTCCGATCTGTATATTTCACTTGCTTGCTCTCACTTGACTACTATGGTTCCAAAATTTTCATAACTTTCCCTGAACTAATCATAACTAATAGATGATGTTAAAAAGAACAAAGTTCCAAGTACCCTATTTTCGTTCGCATTGCCGATTATTCTTAAGGATTTTTATGAACGTGTCCACTGGAAAACAGAGCAAGAATGACCGGAACGGTGAGAATGGAGAAACGGTGAAAATTTGCCTTTTTATTGGAAACACCGAGAAAAGATATGTCCTCAAGTAGGAATCGAACCTGCGATCTCTAAGTCTCTAGTTGGGTGCGTTAACCACTCCGCCATCGAGGAACTGTGATGATGTCATCGCAAATTCCCAATAGTATCGTGATTAACACGACAGCCTCCAATTCATCCCAATTGATCCATCGACCCCCAAAGCACATCGTCACCTCTCCCTCTCATCGAACGGACCAAATCTCGGTCCAGTGGACTGCGCTCAAGGCTTGAGATATTTATTATCATTGTTTGGGAGGAAACGGAGTTTGCCGCGTTAATCACGATACTATTGGGAATTTGCGATATCACAGTTCCTCGATGGCGGAGTGGTTAACGAGACTGGGAAATCGCGGGTTCGATTCCTGCTTGAGGACATATCTTTTGTTGGTGTTTCCAAAAAAACGTGAATTTTCAGCGTTTCTTCGTTCTTACCGTTCCGGTCATTCTTTCTCTGTCTGTTTTCCAGTGGACACGTTCGTAAAAATCCTTAAGAAAGGAAAAAAAGACACACATCAAAACAAAGGAATGTATAAGTTCCATCAACAGTCGGATTTGTCGTTGATGGAATGCCCTCTCCATAGCTTCTACCCACTGCCAAAGTGTCTGGCAGCTACTGATTTAAGTAGGGGGCAAACAGTGATAATAAATGTCTCAAGCCTTGGGGACCATTCATAAATTACGTAATGCTTTTAGGGGGGAGGGAGTTCGACAAGTTGTTACATATTGTGACATAGGGGGGAGGGGGAGTAAGCTAGATCGTTACGTAACATGTTTTCCCCCAGGAAATTTTTTTTTCAAGGAATTCGTTACGTAATAGGGGAGGGGGGGATAGAGAAATTTGTGACAATTTGTTACATGAGGGGAGGGGAGAGTTAATTTTGGGTAATTTTTGCGTTACGTAATTTATGAATGGTCCCTTGAGCGCAGTCCACTGGACCTAAAAATAGATAACGAGAGAGATTTGGTCCGATCGATGAGAGGCAGATGTGACGATCTGCTTTGGGGGTCGATGGGTCAATTGGGAGGAATCGGAGGCTGCCGCGGTAATCACGATACTATTGGGAATTTGCGATGACATCATCACAGTTTCTCGATGGCGGAGTGGTTAACGCACCCAACTAGACGCTAGGAGTTCGCAGGTTCGATTCCTACTAGAGGACATATCTTTTCTCGGTGTTTCCAATAAAATGTTGAATTTTCACCGTTTCTTCATTCTCACCGTTCCGGTCAAGCTTTCTCTGTCTGTTTTCCAGTGGACATGTTCATAAAAATTCATAAGAAAGGAAAAAAAACAAAGACACACAGTTTTTAAATTTAAAGAACAGCTCATGACTGGAAGAAGGAATCAACCCTTATGTTTCTTTTTTCAGACATGAGCAGTTCTTTGAATTTGTATACCAAATAGCCCACGCAAATAAACTACCCACGTAATCAATAAACATGCTGAATGCGTCTTAACGACTACTTGATGCAGCGGCGTAGCCAGGGGGGGTTTTGCGGGTTAAACCCCCCCCCCCCAAACCAAAATTAATTGGATTGAAAAAAAATTGATACTGACGAATTTAATTTAATATTCCACAAAATATTTTTGGAAAAATATTCTCTGATCACTACATTGAGAGCTGTGTTAAAAGCGTCATGAGAACTTTTGGAAAATTGTGGGAAGGGGATCTTGTAACTTATCTCTTAGTCAAAATCCCATAGTTATCAAATTACTTCAATGTAAAATAAAATAACTGTCTGAATTATTATGAGCTCATTTTTGGAAAGATGCTTCAAAATATGGATTAGAGACAATTTTTCGAATGGGAATCTAAATTTGAATAGGTTGATTGCATATAAAACATAAGCTTGTTTACCGAAAACTAACATACATTTCAACATTTGCTGAAAAAGTATTTTTTTTAGATTGTGTAGAGTTTAGACAACAATTCAATGGTTAACAACAAGAATAACATTTCAGAAACTAGTTGAAAGCTGATGTAATTTTGTCTCTAGCAGGTTAGGATCGGTTTTATGAGCATTGGATTTTTGTTGTATTATCAACTATATGAATAGCCTCTTAGCAGGATGCAATGAATGGCGTACTAAAATTTTTTGTGCTACGTACTAGTACTGCAAGTTGCGAGGTTGACTAATGAAGAAAAGTAAAATTAATGCTCGATAAATTTTTAACGGTCACGATCACATTCATTCGAAACTGCCAAATTTCGATGTTAAGTAACATTGAAGAATTTCAAAACGTAAAACTGTTCATCTGCTGATAGAATAATTTTGACGGTTAATCCTCCTAGAAGTAATTATAGACAAGAATTACTCTTCAACCAAATTTGGGTGTCTCCAGCAAAGTTTTCGAAAGTGCTATTTCAAACAACTTTGTCAAAGACATAAATATCTCACATATTCAGAGTATCGAAATATAGTAGTAGAAAACCTTTACAACAAGCTATTCTGAAATTACTGTATTTGATAAATCTCTTCTGCGGTAATTAAATAATAAATTCACATTGCGTTCAAGGTGCCTTTGAAGCATACAAAAAAAATAAGGGAACTGGATTTAAAACAAATAATTTCCAGATATTAAAAGGACTCAAAAACACAAAGCGTGATTCCATTTTCAGGAGCTAGCATCAATTCGGCGCTAGCTTAGTCCGCCCACCAAGTCAGTGTCGGATTCTGATGAGATGAAGTCGAAACGCAAGTTTCAGTTCCATCCATCCATAATTCAGTTATAGGTTTTGTGTTCTCAACTCGCAATGATTGTTTCAAACAATTTTATCCGTAGCGCAGAAAAAAATAGTTTTCACCTAAATTTTTCTTCACTAAGGAGAAATATAGCAGGAATCAGAATATATTGGCTCAAATGGCACGTTCCTGAAGGAGAAATATAGCAGGCCCAGTCCATTTAAATCCCTATATGTTGAATTCATGTAGCCTTCATATTTTCAACAAAATTGTTTGAAATGACATTATCAAAAACTTTGCTGAAGGCACCATGTCTCTTAATATTTTTGAAAAATTAATTCACCATAATTACCTCTATGAGAGTTAATCACTAAAATTTCTATATCAAAGCAGGCGCTGTTTTATGTTGATAACTTCCCGAAGTTGTCAAACCTTCAAAGTCTAGGATTATTATATTAGGTGATCTTGAACGTTGAAAATTTTTTAGATCATTTATCCCACTTTAAAAGATCGCAATTTTTGACTTCATTGACATATTATACAAGAAAATAATCTATAGAGGTTTGAAAACTGTTCCATGTTGATCCTTCTTGTTTGTAGACTGGAATAACATCTGTTAGACTACTTATGTTTTTGTGTTTTCAATAATTTATCAAACTCATATTAAATTTTAGCATTTTTTCAAAAAAATTGCGATTTTCATCAAAACCCCCTCCAAACCAAATTTCTGGCTACGCCACTGACTTGATGAACACATGTCATTTTAAATGCTATTTACTTGACGCTTTTGGCAAATTATACGGCAACATTACTGCTGTTTCATGAATTTGCTTTTTACTGCTGTTGTGCATTCAGAATGCTGCTTATTGGCAAGGAGTTTTTAAACAGTTTTTGAATGCTAATTAACAACAGTTCTGCATAACGAATGCTAATATACTGCAAGAAGCACGTGAAATGCAAATTTAATGCTATTTTACTGCATACACTAATACTTGTTGGTAACCTGGGTAGTGATCCACTCATGTGATCGGTTTACTCAAACTTAAGGGTTGATTTCTTCTTTCAAACATGAATATCCTAAAGGGGGTGGGCGTAGCGTAATTGGTAAATCGATTGCCTTGTACGCAGCGCACCTGGGTTCGAGTCCCGACCCCGCCCATAGGGTTAGAAATTTTTCATAAGAGATTTTTCTAACCCGAAGAGGCGAATAACCTTAAGGTTAAAACCTCTATAATCAAAATAAAAAAGCTAAGGTTAAGTTAAGCTTAGTCGCATAATCGAGACCGAGGATCCGAAGCGGTGCAAAGCCGCTGAGGATCCGCCGGGCGAGGTGGCCGCCGGTCCGCCGTCGGAAGCGGCGACCCCTTACAAGCAAATTCATGATTCATTCGTTTGCCCGGGTTATTCAAACATAGGGGCTGTCAACTAGTTTAAGTCCGACGAAGCGGAGCAATTTCGGAGAGCACCAAACTTAAAGCTATATGGCGTAGCCACAGGGTGCTCCCTTGTTTGGCATAAGTTCGTTTGGCATAAGTTCACTTGGCATAAGTTCATTTGGTATAATGTTCATTTGGCATAACAGCAGTTGACACATGCTTTCGTTTGGCATAATGTTCATTTGGCATAATGGTCATTTGGAATAATGGTCATTTCGTCGTCTTTGACAAAATCAATCAGGCCATCGCCAAGTTGGCCAAACTGCGATTGAATGGACCACTCCTTCGTTGGTTTCAGTCGTGTCCCATTTGGAGTGAATATAGGCAGCGACTGCTCTGAAATGTTTGCAGCTACTTCTGGCATCCCACAGGGAAGCCATTTTGGACCACTCATTTTCCTACTTTACTTCAATGATGTGAATTATGGAATCAGTGGACCACGCTTGTCGTACGCGGATGACTTCAAAATATGCAACCGTATCAAGATTTTGGCACACACATATGTCTTACAGAAAGATTTGGGTTTCAATGAATGGTGTATCGATAATCGTATGATCCTAAATTCCGCAAAATGTTCAGCAAATACCCTTCTGTATGAAAAGAGAATATCAATTTCGATTATAATCTGTCACGATTGCTTAAGGTTAAGGATCTTGTCGAGCATAAGCAGCAGTATTACGAATCGATCAAGTCTACCAACATGTCTCACGGCAAAGACAGACTTACTCCTTTTTGCCATGAGGGCCGGTTCTAACTGACAGATACCACTGGTCGTGCTAGAGTGCTACCATTCCTCGTATGCTGCTGAAACATCCTCGTTCTTACTACATTCTTTTCAACGAACTACCGTCACTCGCCGTGAAACCAATCCTTCGGAGCTGTCGTACCTAGTACGGCCTCGGCAGGTTGGTTGTTCAGGTGATCTCCAGGTGATGGAAGGAAGACTGCGAAGTTCCCGCATCGTTGGCGGTTGACATTTGTAACTGTGCGCAGACTGTCCGGTTATACTCCGGTTTATACATTTCCTCCCGACATATCTTGGCGTTCATGTCGCCGATGACGAGCTGAACATCCCACCATCGTCAGCTGTCATTGTCACGCTCCAGCTGCGCGTAAAATGCATCTTTCTCGTTCTCGGTTCTTGCTTCATGAGGGCTGATGATGCTGTAGTTGAAAAAATGGCCTTTAATCCTCACTACAAAATACTTTCGATCGTCGCCTGCCACTTGATCACTCGGTTCTTGCTTCGTGAGGGCTGATGATGCTGTAGTTGAAAAAATGGCCTTTAATCCTCACTACACAATACTTTCGATCGTCGCCTGCCACTTGATCACGCCTTGGAGCATCTTATCTAGCACTAGAAAGGCGGTTCCAAGATCATTTGTCGTACCGCTGTTCTGGTAGAATGCTCGATGTTCGGTTTTCCTCACCTTCCGTACCACCAAAACAAAGTTCCCGCAATGCTACGATTTCGAAGTTGCGAGTTTGCAGCTCGTCGTGCATGATTCGTTCGAAGTCGAGGAAGCCAAGCGGCTTGCAGTTCAATGTTCCAAGTATTTTTTTTTCATTTTTTATTTCGACTAATACCTATGTAGTTACATTTCTTTTTTTACTTTTTAACGTCTTCCCTTTTGTCGGCTCTCATGGTAAAGAGGGACAAGTCTGTCTTTGTCGTGAGACATGTTGGTAGACTTGAGCGATTGGCGGTAATGCTGCCTAAGCTCGATTCCTGACAGCAGAAGACAAAAGATTAGTCCGTAAGATTTTAAGCCTGTTTCTAATGATCCTATAATAATTTATAGTTTTCCGATCTGTATATTTCACTTGCTTGCTCTCACTTGACTACTATGGTTCCAAAATTTTCATAACTTTCCCTGAACTAATCATAACTAATAGATGATGTTAAAAAGAACAAAGTTCCAAGTACCCTATTTTCGTTCGCATTGCCGATTATTCTTAAGGATTTTTATGAACGTGTCCACTGGAAAACAGAGCAAGAATGACCGGAACGGTGAGAATGGAGAAACGGTGAAAATTTGCCTTTTTATTGGAAACACCGAGAAAAGATATGTCCTCAAGTAGGAATCGAACCTGCGATCTCTAAGTCTCTAGTTGGGTGCGTTAACCACTCCGCCATCGAGGAACTGTGATGATGTCATCGCAAATTCCCAATAGTATCGTGATTAACACGACAGCCTCCAATTCATCCCAATTGATCCATCGACCCCCAAAGCACATCGTCACCTCTCCCTCTCATCGAACGGACCAAATCTCGGTCCAGTGGACTGCGCTCAAGGCTTGAGATATTTATTATCATTGTTTGGGAGGAAACGGAGTTTGCCGCGTTAATCACGATACTATTGGGAATTTGCGATATCACAGTTCCTCGATGGCGGAGTGGTTAACGAGACTGGGAAATCGCGGGTTCGATTCCTGCTTGAGGACATATCTTTTGTTGGTGTTTCCAAAAAAACGTGAATTTTCAGCGTTTCTTCGTTCTTACCGTTCCGGTCATTCTTTCTCTGTCTGTTTTCCAGTGGACACGTTCGTAAAAATCCTTAAGAAAGGAAAAAAAGACACACATCAAAACAAAGGAATGTATAAGTTCCATCAACAGTCGGATTTGTCGTTGATGGAATGCCCTCTCCATAGCTTCTACCCACTGCCAAAGTGTCTGGCAGCTACTGATTTAAGTAGGGGGCAAACAGTGATAATAAATGTCTCAAGCCTTGGGGACCATTCATAAATTACGTAATGCTTTTAGGGGGGAGGGAGTTCGACAAGTTGTTACATATTGTGACATAGGGGGGAGGGGGAGTAAGCTAGATCGTTACGTAACATGTTTTCCCCCAGGAAATTTTTTTTTCAAGGAATTCGTTACGTAATAGGGGAGGGGGGGATAGAGAAATTTGTGACAATTTGTTACATGAGGGGAGGGGAGAGTTAATTTTGGGTAATTTTTGCGTTACGTAATTTATGAATGGTCCCTTGAGCGCAGTCCACTGGACCTAAAAATAGATAACGAGAGAGATTTGGTCCGATCGATGAGAGGCAGATGTGACGATCTGCTTTGGGGGTCGATGGGTCAATTGGGAGGAATCGGAGGCTGCCGCGGTAATCACGATACTATTGGGAATTTGCGATGACATCATCACAGTTTCTCGATGGCGGAGTGGTTAACGCACCCAACTAGACGCTAGGAGTTCGCAGGTTCGATTCCTACTAGAGGACATATCTTTTCTCGGTGTTTCCAATAAAATGTTGAATTTTCACCGTTTCTTCATTCTCACCGTTCCGGTCAAGCTTTCTCTGTCTGTTTTCCAGTGGACATGTTCATAAAAATTCATAAGAAAGGAAAAAAAACAAAGACACACAGTTTTTAAATTTAAAGAACAGCTCATGACTGGAAGAAGGAATCAACCCTTATGTTTCTTTTTTCAGACATGAGCAGTTCTTTGAATTTGTATACCAAATAGCCCACGCAAATAAACTACCCACGTAATCAATAAACATGCTGAATGCGTCTTAACGACTACTTGATGCAGCGGCGTAGCCAGGGGGGGTTTTGCGGGTTAAACCCCCCCCCCCCAAACCAAAATTAATTGGATTGAAAAAAAATTGATACTGACGAATTTAATTTAATATTCCACAAAATATTTTTGGAAAAATATTCTCTGATCACTACATTGAGAGCTGTGTTAAAAGCGTCATGAGAACTTTTGGAAAATTGTGGGAAGGGGATCTTGTAACTTATCTCTTAGTCAAAATCCCATAGTTATCAAATTACTTCAATGTAAAATAAAATAACTGTCTGAATTATTATGAGCTCATTTTTGGAAAGATGCTTCAAAATATGGATTAGAGACAATTTTTCGAATGGGAATCTAAATTTGAATAGGTTGATTGCATATAAAACATAAGCTTGTTTACCGAAAACTAACATACATTTCAACATTTGCTGAAAAAGTATTTTTTTTAGATTGTGTAGAGTTTAGACAACAATTCAATGGTTAACAACAAGAATAACATTTCAGAAACTAGTTGAAAGCTGATGTAATTTTGTCTCTAGCAGGTTAGGATCGGTTTTATGAGCATTGGATTTTTGTTGTATTATCAACTATATGAATAGCCTCTTAGCAGGATGCAATGAATGGCGTACTAAAATTTTTTGTGCTACGTACTAGTACTGCAAGTTGTGAGGTTGACTAATGAAGAAAAGTAAAATTAATGCTCGATAAATTTTTAACGGTCACGATCACATTCATTCGAAACTGCCAAATTTCGATGTTAAGTAACATTGAAGAATTTCAAAACGTAAAACTGTTCATCTGCTGATAGAATAATTTTGACGGTTAATCCTCCTAGAAGTAATTATAGACAAGAATTACTCTTCAACCAAATTTGGGTGTCTCCAGCAAAGTTTTCGAAAGTGCTATTTCAAACAACTTTGTCAAAGACATAAATATCTTACATATTCAGAGTATCGAAATATAGTAGTAGAAAACCTTTACAACAAGCTATTCTGAAATTACTGTATTTGATAAATCTCTTCTGCGGTAATTAAATAATAAATTCACATTGCGTTCAAGGTGCCTTTGAAGCATACAAAAAAAATAAGGGAACTGGATTTAAAACAAATAATTTCCAGATATTAAAAGGACTCAAAAACACAAAGCGTGATTCCATTTTCAGGAGCTAGCATCAATTCGGCGCTAGCTTAGTCCGCCCACCAAGTCAGTGTCGGATTCTGATGAGATGAAGTCGAAACGCAAGTTTCAGTTCCATCCATCCATAATTCAGTTATAGGTTTTGTGTTCTCAACTCGCAATGATTGTTTCAAACAATTTTATCCGTAGCGCAGAAAAAAATAGTTTTCACCTAAATTTTTCTTCACTAAGGAGAAATATAGCAGGAATCAGAATATATTGGCTCAAATGGCACGTTCCTGAAGGAGAAATATAGCAGGCCCAGTCCATTTAAATCCCTATATGTTGAATTCATGTAGCCTTCATATTTTCAACAAAATTGTTTGAAATGACATTATCAAAAACTTTGCTGAAGGCACCATGTCTCTTAATATTTTTGAAAAATTAATTCACCATAATTACCTCTATGAGAGTTAATCACTAAAATTTCTATATCAAAGCAGGCGCTGTTTTATGTTGATAACTTCCCGAAGTTGTCAAACCTTCAAAGTCTAGGATTATTATATTAGGTGATCTTGAACGTTGAAAATTTTTTAGATCATTTATCCCACTTTAAAAGATCGCAATTTTTGACTTCATTGACATATTATACAAGAAAATAATCTATAGAGGTTTGAAAACTGTTCCATGTTGATCCTTCTTGTTTGTAGACTGGAATAACATCTGTTAGACTACTTATGTTTTTGTGTTTTCAATAATTTATCAAACTCATATTAAATTTTAGCATTTTTTCAAAAAAATTGCGATTTTCATCAAAACCCCCTCCAAACCAAATTTCTGGCTACGCCACTGACTTGATGAACACATGTCATTTTAAATGCTATTTACTTGACGCTTTTGGCAAATTATACGGCAACATTACTGCTGTTTCATGAATTTGCTTTTTACTGCTGTTGTGCATTCAGAATGCTGCTTATTGGCAAGGAGTTTTTAAACAGTTTTTGAATGCTAATTAACAACAGTTCTGCATAACGAATGCTAATATACTGCAAGAAGCACGTGAAATGCAAATTTAATGCTATTTTACTGCATACACTAATACTTGTTGGTAACCTGGGTAGTGATCCACTCATGTGATCGGTTTACTCAAACTTAAGGGTTGATTTCTTCTTTCAAACATGAATATCCTAAAGGGGGTGGGCGTAGCGTAATTGGTAAATCGATTGCCTTGTACGCAGCGCACCTGGGTTCGAGTCCCGACCCCGCCCATAGGGTTAGAAATTTTTCATAAGAGATTTTTCTAACCCGAAGAGGCGAATAACCTTAAGGTTAAAACCTCTATAATCAAAATAAAAAAGCTAAGGTTAAGTTAAGCTTAGTCGCATAATCGAGACCAAGGATCCGAAGCGGTGCAAAGCCGCTGAGGATCCGCCGGGCGAGGTGGCCGCCGGTCCGCCGTCGGAAGCGGCGACCCCTTACAAGCAAATTCATGATTCATTCGTTTGCCCGGGTTATTCAAACATAGGGGCTGTCAACTAGTTTAAGTCCGACGAAGCGGAGCAATTTCGGAGAGCACCAAACTTAAAGCTATATGGCGTAGCCACAGGGTGCTCCCTTGTTTGGCATAAGTTCGTTTGGCATAAGTTCACTTGGCATAAGTTCATTTGGTATAATGTTCATTTGGCATAACAGCAGTTGACACATGCTTTCGTTTGGCATAATGTTCATTTGGCATAATGGTCATTTGGAATAATGGTCATTTGGCATAATAGTCATTTGGCTTAATGGTCGTTTGTCATAACATAAAATATATTTTAAATTCTCTGTTATCAGGCGTTGACGCCTAATGTGGCTACGCCACATCGCTTTAATTTTGGTGCTTAAACTAGTTGATAGCCCCTATGTTTGAGTAATCCGGGCAAACGAGTGGATCACATTGCAACGAGCCGTCGCTTCCCACGGTGGGTCAGCGGTCACCAAACCCGGATGGTCTCGCTTACGCGAAAAAGTCAAGCGCTATGTTTGAAAGAAGAATCAACCCTTATGTTTAAGTAAACCGAGCAAACGAGCAGTTCAACAGTTTGCATGAGAACTTATTTGACATGATGTTTCAAAAAACTGTTCATGTTTGAAAGAAGGACCCAACCCCTGAGTTTTGGTAAACCGGGCAAACGAGTGGATCACCAGTCTACTTGCAAGGGCAATTTGGTATACAAATTTAATGAACAGCTCGTTACTGAAAGAAGGAATCAACCCTTATGTTTCTGGCAAATATGTACAAATATTTTTCAAATAAGTAGGAGAATTGGGGGTAAGACGGACATATTAAGGTTATCCTAAAATATAATACATAGAAAGCATGGTTTTCCAAAAAGTAGTACTCCTTGTTATAGTTTCAGATGTTGTTTTTCGAGTGTCAAGGTGAATTAGTATACAAAAATCACCCTTTTTCAATGAAATAGAAAACGTCTTAAAATCTGCACATTTTTTTGGCTGCGGGTGAAACGGACATATGGTGGGTGTAAGACGGACAAGTTAGGGAAATGATAAGCAGCCCACAAAATATCACGATTTACATTTACTATCGGTTTTTTCGAAAGGATTGTGGGTCTTCTCAATATGTATGTTCGATTCCATGCGAAAAACTATGTGTTGGGGTCATGTTTAGAGTATAATTGTTATCATTGAGAGACCTTTACAATCACGTCAATCAATAACTTTTTGTGCAAAACCTGGAATGAGTTTTTGAGGTTACTCGATCTTCTCGCCATTCTCTAGGCTCCTTGCATTCCTGTCATAAGACTATCTTCCTCGATCGCACACAGTCAGATAGTGCCAGGTGTGCCGCGAAGTCGACTACCTTTTCCAAGACATGGCTCAGTTAAGTTAACTAGATTCATGAAACACTATTTGGGGATTGAAAAATGGTCTATTTATTATAGTTCATACCAAGGAAAATCTTAATTCATGAATAGTATTACTCAATAAAAAAAATCACGCAAGTTCATTCGTTGCAAGCATTACATATTTTTTTTTACGCCGTAGCAAACTACATGAAATCGAGCACTGCATTTAAAGCATTTACTCCAACCAGATCCATCCACTGAATTAGCACACAAGAATCCACATTGATCGCAAAGTGAGTCCTCCGAAACTTTTTCTGGCTTTGATTTTTTGGTTTTTTCGCCTTTTTGATTAATTTAATTTCCTTAGCAGCATCAACTTCTGTCAATTCCTTGCGGTATGCCGCAGATGTAATTTCGATCGCCTTCTGGCTTTTTCGCTTTCGGTTTGAAGCTCGGCCCCTTAATTTTTGGAACTGGTAAAATATTTTCTGGAGACACACTGAAAGAAGATCCGAGTTCGCTCTCAAAGGATGTTTGCAGTGTACGTAGCTGTTCGATAACCCCGGGTGTTTCAACTGTATTGTTCGCTATAGTAGTTGCAGGTGTTGCAACTAGCTCCACTTTTGGCTGAGCTATTACTTCCGCTGGCGCAAATGATTCATCGTTAAATACGTTTCGGTTACAAGTCCATATTCCGGATGTTTTGAAGCCTGATATAGCTAGCCTCGTATTAGCGGCTGAAATAAATGCTGTTGCCATTAGATCAGTTACAGTTAGCATAATAGTTTTTGAATGGCCCATGAACGCAACGTCCAAAGGTTGCATTTTGTTGCTATAATATGGGGGCAAGACAAGAACTGTTACAAAATTTTCTTTAGCTTTTTCAGCAAATCCGAGGTTCTTTGTATGGCTGCTGTGCCCGTCCACGATGAGCAAAACTGGAGTTACCTGCGTTGGTTTAGCGTACTCAAGGAAATGATCGAACCAATCTAGAAATATTTCAACCGTCATGTATCCCGATGAGTTACAGCTGAACTTTGTCCCGGCAGCAGCCCCTTTTTTCAATCCTTCGTTCATCCGTGCTCGCGGGAAAATCATGAATGGCGGCAAATGTTGTCCCGTCGCCGACATGCACATCATTACAGATGTTGTTTCACCGCGCTCCGCGGAGGTAATAGATACGACTTGCTTTTTTCCTTTCCGAGCCATAATTTTTTGTTTTTTTTTTTGGAGGAACCTAGAAAACAGCACACTATTATGAAAAAGACGACCTTGAATCACTTTCAATTATTGAACTAACCGTGCTAATCCCGGTTTCATCCGCATTATATATTTGGGCTGGACCAAACTGCTTGTCTTTGAAAATGCCTTCAAGTAAATCAAAAAACGCGTTAACTGCCGGTTTGTTGAACCCGCGTGCACGAGCAGCAGAAGTTTAAGCACATCCTTTTGTGTGATACCATAAAAACAATTTTCAAGATTCAGAATATGCCGCACTAGTTCATGTTCCTACTCTGTCGTGAAAACAGTATCCTTCGGTCCCATACGCATCGGCATTTCAGGAGTTGCAATCCGTCTGATCAACGTGGTTCTTGGGATTCCGTATTTGGCCGCAGTCGCATTAACGGACATTCCACATTTTACTGCGTGTCTGGCTTCTGCAAGCTGAACGGTAGTCCACGTTTGACGATTCGATTTTCGTTTGTACACGCGAGGCATTCCTAAGAATGAGACATCGAATCAATGGACACTACCCGTCTTACCCCACCAGTACAAATATCTTTTAACCGTTCGCACTAAATCTCTCACTGACTAACTTACCTGGTCTCAACACCAAAGATGTAACTTAAAGCTAAATCATCGAAAAACCAAAAAGTTTTCACAAGCAGTTGCTTTTTATCCACAATGAACCTTAAAATAAGCAGCTTGAAAATTACATCCGCATGCAGATGCAGTACTGATTTTCAATGTTTGCTTAAATTTAGCACATTTGACAGTTTTCGCGGCCTACTGAGAGTTTTAAAACTTACGATTATTCATAATGATACGGTACGCATAAAATTCATATGGATTTTATATGTTATATGCTTAAAATAAGCATGTGTCCGTCTTACCCCCCCCTGTCCGTCTTACCCACAGTTCCCCTAAGGGTTGATTCCTTCTTTCAGACACGAGCAATACTATGAATTTGTATACCAAATAGTTCTCGCAGGTAAACTAGTGATCCACTCGTTCGCCCGGTTTACTCAAGCTTAGGGATTGATTCCTTCTTTAAAATATGAGCATTTCTTTGAATCAAATACTAAATAGCCCTTGGCTTTGTCGTACAACCGAGACTAAGGATCGGAAGCGGTGCAAAGCCGCTGAAGATCCGCCGGGCGATGTGGCCGCCGACCCGCCGTCGGAAGCGGTGACACTCGTTTTCCCGGGTTACTCAAACATAGGGGCTATCAACTAGTTTAAGTCCGACGGAACAGAGCAAGCATGCTGAAAGAGATGTGGCGTAGCCACATTTTGTGTCAACGCCTAATATAACAAAGATTTCAATGTATATTTCAAATTATGCCAAATGACCATTATACCAAATGAAAGCATGTGTCATCTGCTGTTTTGCCAAATAAGCTTATGCCAAACGACGTGCTCCCTTTTGCTATACCATACCTTCCTATTACTTTAACGAGAGACTGCAAAATGAAAAACACCTTGCGCGATATTTATACCTTACAAAAATGGAGTTCTTTCCTATTTATCTCCGTCGATGCGCTGGATGCTTTCTTCATACAAGTGAACAGTTTTGGTTCACGCACATTTCAAACCTATTAGATGTATTACCAATACAATTGTATCCAAATATTGAAAAATTAAGCAAAATACTGAAGAAACATTAAGTTTTAGAAGTATGCAAGCTTGCAGTGTTATGGGCAACATCCGCCTCAAGGTACGGATGTTACGTTTGTGGCAATACCTGTTTTGTTTCGGTAACTCGTCACAGTACACGAAAAACTCTTCCTTGTATCAGACAGTTTCTGTAGTTCTATCTTGGATAGCCCCAATAATATAATCATTTAACTGAATAATATAGGAGGAAATTAATATAGATGAAGCAATATTCCCAAATTCGTCGAATGAATAATAAAATGCATCATTCTTTCTTTCATGAGCTGTTCTTCAACTCATATGTTTTCTTATTGGACAATTCCATCAATATATCTAAAAACTAATCTAGTTAAAGGGCATTATTCATACCTTAACACAAATGAGCTTGATGTTAAACAGTAGTGTTGAGCCCATATTAGTCATGTGCGTGTTACACGTCGAGAAATTAACGCAAACCGAGTTTCCGCATGCCAAGCATTCGTTCTGCTTCTTTTATTTGAGCGAAGATTTCTTCAAGTATATACAGCAGAATAAAATGATGATCAAGTTTGATCAGCTTCCAGAGTAACTCTACAATATAAAAAAAGTTCAAACATACACCCTCTTACTACCCGAGGCCATCACCGCCCAAAATTAAGTACATCAACATGATAATTTATGTTTAACGTCCATTATGCCAACCGTCTATTATGCCTAACGTACGTATTCTAAACGTCAATTATACCTAACGTCCGTATGCCTAATGGGGTACATCCTGCGGCAACACCCTGTCTCGTCGGAGGACCGCCGAATGATTCATAGGATAAGACAAACTATTCTCGAGGTTTGGAGATCCATCTAGCAATACTTTCCTACCAGCCCTCTACAATTTTCCGATATTCTGCCTTTAACTTTTGAAAAATCTGCGTTCAAAAAGTTTGCCTTTTGAACTTCCTTATTCAAAAAACTTATTTTTTAGATTTTTGAATTCGGTAACATGTCTCGGTTTGCATCTTACGGTCTCGATACTATACTCTACCATCATTATGCCTATTTAATAGACTGGCAACAATTTTGACTTTTTTCGGAACACTGTTAAATCAAACGGTAATTGGCTTCACATACCACTTGTCAAATATGAGCTTTTTCGAAAACTCTAATTGACAAGAGTTTTCAAGTTTGTATGTGAAAATACTCGACAAACATGTCAAATGGGATTGTATGTCGTTTCCCGGAATACCATTTCCCGGAATGCCATTTCACGGAAAACCATTTCCCGGAATGTACAATTGTACGTCCAATACTGTCATACGGATGCCTTGTGTGGTGGCAGAGGGGAGAGGTGGTGACAGTCCAGTCAAAGCTAAACCATCTGCAAAGAATGGCGCTCGTGGCGTTGACTGGTGCTTTCACCACGACTCCGACTGCTGCTCTTGAGGCACTTCTAAATATCAAACCATTACACATACACCTCAAACAAGAAGCACTATCACGTGCATAGAGACTGCAGGTTACTGGGATTTGGAACAGTAATCATGTTGATCTTGCTACCAGTCATACACGATTGTCACAAATGGTTACATGGGGTGAAGATATTCTTGCTCCCAGCGATATTACACTCACTTGCAGTTTTCCATACAGGACATTCCATGTGAAGATTCCCTCTCGAGAGGAGTGGTTGTCTGGCTTTATGAAAAGACAACAACAAACGCAAGTGGTCTGTTACACTGACGGTTCTCTGATGGAGGGATGTGCTGGTGCTGGTTTCTACTGTCGTGAAATGAGATTGGAACAATCTCACTCACTAGGTAGATACTGTACTGTATTCCAAGCAGAAATCTTTGCGATTATGTGCGGGGTGCAATCGGCCCTTCAACTGAGTTTGTCCGGCAGAGTTATAAACTTCTGCTCCGATAGTCAGGCTGCAATCAAGGCCCTTAGCTCAGACAAATCCCGGTCCAAGCTAGTGATCGCCAGGGCAGCCCGTGCTGCCAATTTCGACAAGTTGGATAAGGGAAAAATACGGTCCTGGGCTTCGTCCGAGCACCGCAATTATTGGAGAAATCTACAAACGTGTCGCCAAACAAAGGCGTTTCTAGAACAACCATGCCCAGTGGTTTCGAAAAATCTCTTACATTTTTCGAAGCTCCACTGCGGCATGCTGACAAGGGCTTTAACCGGCCACTGCAAACGCAATTATCACATGGCAACTATTCAGCGCGCTGAATCTTTTTCATGTGATCTTTGTGAATCCGACTACGGAACCTCATCTGATATGCAACTGTCCAGCGGTAGCGCAATTGCGAGTCTTCAGCCGTCCTTGTATAGACGAAACCATGTTTGGAGGACTGCAACTCAGAGACATACTAAAGTTTCTTATCCAATGTGGTAAAGAGCTTTAGGCACATTCGCAGGCAAGTTGAACTGCTTGTTATTTTAACTTACCTGTTGTTTATTTTTGTTTTGTGCTGTTATTTTTCCCACCCTTCCAATTCTACTTCCCCACACCTCCTTGTTCTTTCCTTCCGCTCAGGAAATGATGAAAACACACGGCAAGGCACAAATCCCCGACTACATACGGGGAACGTGCCATTTGAGTCAATATATTCTGATTCCAAAAGCTATTCGTTATAAAATAAACTACGCGACCGTAAGTTTTGAGGTACGTAGAGTTACTGTGAAATTTTTTGTTGAAATTTAAGTTTTTATTTCCGAGTTTCCATATATATTACTATAGAAACTTGAAACCTCTTGTGGGTGAACTAGAGTTATCGGAAAAAGCTCATATTTTGCTTATGATTAGCATTACCATTACCATTGGAATTAGCTGTGTTCCAAAAAAAAAGTTAAAATGATTGCCGGTCTACTATTTAATTTTTATGTCATTGTATTTTTAAATTTCGTGATTTCCAGACTTCTAGATTATTGTTAAGTCTGAGTTGCGTTTTTTTCTGGGAAACGGTAAATTCAAAGGAACGGTTTTCTAGTGATAATCGTACAATCGAAATTATGCCTTTTAATAACTTTGTCAGCTATTTTTGTAATCAACATTTATTGAACATGTTTTTCTCTTGTAGGTAAAGCCATCAGAACTGGTCGGTTCTGTGTGGACAGGAAAAGATAAAGAAACTACTAGTCCTAACTTATTAAAAATTATGCACCACACTACAAATGTAAGTATATTTCTGTCTCTCAATTGGATCCTGAAAAATAACTGCTGAATTGTGATTGTGTCCCCTACAGTTTACCCGTTGGATCGAGAAGTCGATCATTGAAGCGGAAAATTTCGAGGAGCGTGTGGCGATGGCATCTCGTGCAATAGAGGTAATGATGGTGCTGCAGGATTTGAACAACTTCAACGGTGTGTTGTCGATTAGTTCGGCCTTCCAGGGAGCCGCTGTGCATCGGCTTAAACTAACACTGGAAGAAATTACCAAAAGCTACCAGCGCGTTCTGGCCGACTGTCGGGAGCTGAACAATTGTCACTTCAAAAAGTATCAGGAAAAGCTGCGTTCAATAAATCCACCTTGTGTGCCATTTTTTGGAATGTATTTAACCAATATTTTACATATAGAGGAAGGAAATCCGGATTTTTTACCAAATACGGTACTGATAAACTTCTCTAAGAGAAGGCGTGTAGCTGAAATTACTGGTGAAATACAGCAATATCAAAATCAACCATACTGCTTAAAAGTGGATCCTAGCATTAGGGTAAGTTGTCTGTTATACTATTAGGTCGTAACCGATTTCTAATCGTGTTTTATTCTCTACAGCATTTTCTAGAAAATTTAGCTCCCTTTAAAGAAATGAGTGTAACTGAGATTCAAAACTACCTGTATGAGGAGAGTAAACGAATAGAGCCGAAAAATTGTCGCCAGCCATTAAAATTCGTACGTCAGCAATTGAGTAAAAAATTTCGTATTTTATTACGTATTATTGTATCTTTTAGCCCCGCAAATGGCCAGACATCTCACTAAAGTCGCCCGGTATCAAACCATCCTCTAGACGTAACATAGGTTCGGCAAACTCGTCTATGACATTGCCGTTCGGTAAGTCTTCGCTGCAGAACAATAATGACGCCGGCGGAGAGCAATCACCTCCAGCCAACTCATCGGCATCCTCTGTGCTTGACTTTGCGATATTTGCGCCAGTCAACCTAAACTCTTCATCGTCCAGTTCATCACAGCATTACCCGTACCAGTACCAGCATCAGCCACAGCAATATCAGCATCACAGTTCGCAAGGATCGATGCAACATTACCAGGGTCATCAGTACAGCTTTTCTCAATCTGTTGCTAATCTGACATCTACATCGGATCAGCAAATGGCACCGGAAATCCCGCGACGTTCCGATAGTATTATCCTGCCTTCTTCCCAGGCACAGTACAGCCTAAACAATAGTAGCTTGTCAGAATCTAGTAGCAACCCCTGTGGTAGTGGTGTCAGTAAAATGATCCCAAGTCCCCGCTACCCGTCATCTTCGTTGGGCGCCTTGTCGTCATCCACATCCGGCGTTGGTGGCTCGACGATGTTCGGCATACTTAGCGCTTCGAGCAGTGATGGTAACAGCAACAATAATCCTACCGCTAGCTTTAAACACACGCAAATGCTTAGTCAAAACAAAGCAGTAACCAGAACGAATGCTGAAGAATTATCTAATTCAATTATTTCAGCGTCCGGTCTAGGGGTAGGAGGGAACTTCAGTCTGAGCAGTTCAGCTGCAACCAACGCCGCAAGTATGGTATCGCTTAGCGATGGTCCAGCGGCGCCTCCGCCTCCGTTACCTCCGTTGGCTTCTGCGGTTGTTTCATCGTCGTCGTCGATGTCATCATCATCCGCCAGCTCATCGTCGACGGTGGCAGCTGCCGACATTCCTCCTGCGATTAGTCCACGCACTGATAGACCAGCGCAACATCCGCTAGTACCACCACCGTTACGAACCCACGGAGGTGGAACTGATTTTTGCTACAATATTCCCGGACTACCGAACTGTACATCACCACAAGCAACTAGTAGTAGTAGCAGTAGCTTTAGGATTAATTCATCCAACACTTTAAGGTAAGCGTATTTTTCATGGTGTAAACACACTTTTTGGAGCAATAACTGATGATCGAGTACTCGATCGTGTATATAAAAATTCTGGGATAGTGTTGTATTGTTCGGCAATAGGATCAATTAATAGTTCGCCGTAAGGCTTTGTGATAAGAGAAGAACTTTCAAAAAATGTCTACTCATATCGCTTTCGTTTTTATCTAGTGCTACCCCAGTGTAGTGCAATAAAGAAATGGACTGATTACACCAAAGTATGAATGAGTGTAGCACCAACTGCATCGGGGTAGTGCACTGTCAGGAACGAAAATGCCATTAAATTGACGATAAGTAATAGTTTTTTTAATGTTATTATCTCCATTGTACTAATTGTTGTACTTGGTATATAAAGAAGGCAATCACTAGGAGCTGTGACCTGGGGTGACATCGCGCATCTCGAAACGAAAGGTTTATTGTATACAAGCTTGTATGAAAATGTCGATTCGAATTGGTTGCTTAATGTAGCCCCTGGCTGGGGGAATTGATCCTGTTGAATATCATCAGTCCTAAGCATTACCCCTTATTTTCTAACTACGTTTTGTTAGTTGGAATTAATATAAAACAACATCTTGCATAAAAATCTCGTATTGTATGTAAAACAAGGTTCCGGGAACTGTCATAACGAAAAACTGTTGTTTATCACAAACATTAATATTACAAGGCATGACATAACACTCGTATTATTTTACTTTGTTGTAGAAACCAAAACTGTGATTTCATCTCCGCGAGTACCGCCCTCAATCGCTCTTCCTGTGAAAACTCCCCGATCTATCCGTCGAGTCCGAAGATGTACCCGGCGGGAGCGGTCGGCGGAATGGGTGTGGCCACATCGGATTTTAACAGCATTTCGCCCTCCACATCGTTCTCATCATCGCTGTATCAGCCTTCATTCAACACCTCTTCGACGACGGCCGATTCGATGATTCTTAGTACAACGGCGGCGAGTAGCGATTTCGGTCCGATTCCTATCTCACCGCACGTAAACGTACCAAATGCACACAATATTCCTCCTACCATGCCACCTCCTATACCTCCTAGAGTTAAACGAAAAGAGACCTCCGGGGAGTCGTTACAGTCATCGCAGATACGACAAGCGCCGGACGCACCCAAGGTAAACAAGTTGGAATATCACAGTGGTTTTCTCCATAAAGCACCTTAAAATGATTGTTTCTTCATGTGCAGCTTCCCCCGAGAGACATTAGTCCGCCGCCGTTACCGCCACGTAGTCATATCCAATCCCACTATCTGTATGGCAACTTACAACAACAGCAACAGTACGGTTATGGCAGTACAAGCTGCGACGGATGGAAATTATCAAATTCGTTTTCGGTATGTAAAAGAAAAAAAGTAACGTATCTTAACGCTCAACACTTAACTTCTTGTTTCTTATTGTCATAGAAGGACGACTCTCCGTCGTCATCATCCTCATCGTCAACACTCACACGGGATAACCTAAATCAACACAACCAGCAGAACACAAGCGGTCAGCGACTCTTGATGTTACCCCATACCAGTACCATAATGATGCGACGTAATTCGGCCATGGATCGAACATCCAAGGAGAACGTTCCTAATATAGCCACATCACCTTCGCTTTCCGGGTTGGTCAGCGGTGCAACTGGAGGCGGTTCTAATTCGGCTGGTGCAGTCAGCCTATCCCCCGCCACGGCCCCGGCTGTCGGAGTCAAAAACAAGTCTGTACAAAACTCCCCCGTTTCGCAACAACCGATTGTGTGCGGACGACGACCTAGGTACATAGTAGAAGGCCAATACATTTTTAATTTCTTCTTTACTAACCGACATTCATTGCCTTTCAGTTCGAATGTTTCGCCTCGTTTTTCACCCGGAGAAACTACACCCAAATTACCTCCGAAGCCAAAGCAAACAGGTGAGTACTTTTTTGTTAGTGCGGTATAGCGAAATAATAGCTTGCGGGAGTATCCTTAAGGTGTTTTTTACGATAGGTAAAGAATAAGAGAATAAATAATCGTAAATGAAAATAGACTCCTGTAGGTGCATACATAGATGAAACAGGAACAAAAGAGTTTGATCATTCGCTTCTTTAGACAACTCGGAAATTGTATAATTGTTGATAATTTCGCTATTACATTCACACCAAGGCTAGCAATCATTCAAACTATAAGGGTGAAACTAAAAGAGAGGTGTACATTGCATATTACGTTCGAATTCTCGATGAGCATGGAGCTGCTGAGCGTACTTGGTAAGGGAATCCCCGATCTGGGATCTATTTTCTATCCCCGCGTATTGCATTTAATTATTCGAATGCACTAAGGAAACGGACTACAGAAATATTCAACGGAAACTGGTGTTTAATACATTGTGAAAGAACTCGTATTTTTAAATTTTTTAATATCGTCATCGAGTCGTTTGTCGTTATTTTTGCATAGAAAAATTATAGAATATTATTGAAATGATCCTCTATAATGTACAAAAGTTCAATCAATTCGCTTCACGCAAAATTCTAAAAAAAATCGCGAAGAGGTGTTTTTTCACGCTGAAACCCTCGTAAAATACCCTCGCACACTGTGAAAAATACGCTGAATTCCAGTAACAGCTCTTTGCCCACCGTATTGAGTTCTGCTGAACGGCAATCGCAGGAGTTATTGCGTAGAGTTCGAATGCAGGCTTGAAGATCCAAACGTCCGAGAATTGTGGAGCAATCTGTCCTGTCAGACAGTAAGTCCGAGACAAACGGGGCTCGAGAGCAGTCCTTCCGGATCCCCAGAGTGTCGAGATATATTAACAACGGTTTTTCTAGTTCGGTACCTGAAATCTGTTTTACCAAGAAAGATGTCGGAGTGCAAGAACGTATGAAACGGTGTTGGATAGCCTCGATTCTGTCAACAACAAACAACAGAACAATATTCGAGTGTTGAGCGAACCTATGAGCAATGGAGCGATTTTCGACAGCGTGCTAAGGACGCTGTTGGTAACAGCGTTTTTAAAATCGTAGACAATAGAGCTTGTGATGCCTTGAAAGTTCACTCCTAGGTTATCAGTGAGTACAAGCAGTGCAGTAGTGCAGAGCGTAATCCCGGGATCTTACAAAGCAGAGGTTCATTGTAGTCCAGTCTCGTTGATGATATTATTGATTTGTCAAAGATTTGCGCTTGCTTTGTCCAGAATACAATTGGCATTGTTGATAAGCGCAGATTTTTCGATACCCAATCGTCAAGCCAACATCGGGGATCAAGATGATGAAAGAAAGGGAGGAAATGTGTACAGCGATCGGGCTGGAATCACGAATTCTATCTTTGATCACTGGGCTCTTATACCATGGCGAATGGTGGTTAGCACACCACCACCTGATATCTTGTGGTGGTTGAGGCCGTTGCGGTCACAGCTGTAGGCATCGAATGTTGAACCAAACACCTTGCGAGGCAGAGAACGATTGTTGAGCCATGTTTCAATCAAGGCGATGTCGTTATAACAGTAACCTGAGGTCGCGATAAAAAGCTATCCATTGATGAATTTAAGCCACCAACATTCTGGTAGTAAAACTCGATGTTGTTGGAGCACGGGTCACGTTCAGCAGATAGCAAAGCTATGTTACCGTTGTGACCGCATTGAAGGGTTCTTTCATCAATATTACGAACAGTATCGGAACGGCTGACGGTCGCTTAGTGGACTGCAATGGGGAATTTGAGGCATCCCGAATCAACTGCGGCCCACCTCAGAATACAACGATCGTTTTCGGCGAGAGAAATGGTTGACATCTGGTCACACGATGTCGGAGCAAAAGGCAAATTTCTGTAAGCGAAGCATACATCAGCGCACAGTGGGAAAAAAGCATCAAAAACGCGACTTTAATCAATAGTTTGATAGAAGGCTAAGTGTTGGTATCGAAAATGCATACTCCATATGTAAAAATGTAATATGTAAAAATGTCTGGGGAATCGATTGCAGGTATTTGAAATAACCGTAAAGTACGCTATCATACCCGCTTAGCCGCAATTTACCCTTTTTGTTTGAGTTTTTGTTCAAAACTGAATAGGGTGAAGTGCCTATTTTCACCATACCAAGCAAGGTGCCTCACCAATTCGTTAATTTCTCGCCCTACAATCAATGGAATGCGTAAAAATTGACATCAACAGCTTAGCTTCGTTGTTAAGAACCAATATAATAACACAAATGAGCTCAAAGCAGTAAAATTCTAGTGTTTGAGCGCAACGATTCCTGAACACGTTCGACTAGTTCAATGGAAGCTTGAGAAGATTATCGAGATTCATCCGAGCAAAGTAAACGCGTTGAGTCAGAACTGGAGAAAACATTTTGCGGCGAGACAAATATTTAGATTTGTGAAATTAAATATTTCGTTTTCGCAATATCTATAAAGAATGCGTACGTATCTTCTTAAAAAGGTGTCCAACCAACCTTCTAATAATGCTCGACAATTGCATTGAATTAAATGTTATATCCAATGTATCGACCTTCCATGAAGAGAGTGCTCTGGTTATTACTCTATAACATTGTATTTATTGTATATACATAATGTTTATTTGGAATCTGCGTAAGGTTTTTAACTTTTTCCATCGCATTTTTTATATCTTTCGCGCAGATCGGACTATGTTCCCCTATCCCAGCACGAACTGACCAAGCGGAAATGGTTGCGGGCGACACTTTTTACGATAAGCATGAATAATACTGGCAAAGTTCACTGTATGCATCGGACAGAGCGATCATCGATGGAAACTACGTTCCGAGGAGCTGGCCTGGTTTTTGTCTGGTGTTTTTTAGCATTTCGTTTTTATTTTTTTTACAACCGCTCGAAAAACTTATATAAGCTTTCTCGATTTTGACCATGCATAATTTTATGTTGTTTTAATCACTGTATGTTTTAGGGAGACACTCGAATGGAGGAAAGTATACAAAATGAAAAAGTGCCATAGCTAGAAGTTAGAATCAGAAAATTTGTTCAGATAACATACTTTTGTATAAAGCTTGATTGCATTCTCAAACTTGGATTAAATTTTCTCGCTCATATGAGGCCATCCGCTATAACTACCTAGAATACAACTGTGTCGTGTTCCTATAATTACTTAAACACAACAATATGTATAAGAAGTACGCATTGCAGGACAGGGCAGGACGAATAACACTGACCAACAAGAACGGAAATATGGGAATAAGAGGTTTTTGTTATCCGAAAAGTCGTTACTTTTTAGAAACGAAACGAACTGTAAACCGCAACCATTATGACAAACCAGTTGAGCGTAAAATAAAAACAAAACAACTACAAGGTGATGATGAGCGAAACACGCCAATCGTGTATTTTTGGTAAAATTAAACATACACAACTTATTATAGGTGAGCATATACTGAAAATCGAAAAAGAAAACATGAGAAGTGCTGCATGAAAGGGCCGAGAATTTGTGATATATTTTTCAAAAAAAAAACGTGACAAAGGTTTGAAAAGAGACAAGTGCAACACAGGCGAAATGAATATAACAATAAATGTTACTGTAAGTATATAATACAACAAAAAATAAAATAACGAAGGCCACAAATCAGAATAATGAAGTATATAAACAAAAAATAAAAAAAAAACTGTGAGATGTGATTGACTAAAAGGAGAATAAGTATAAAATGGGAAGGCAAACAGATGTAGACAAACCAGAGAAAGTTATATATTATTATTATTACTACAGAAATTTAAGCAACACAAGAATAAATCGTGACTGTAATATGTACATATATCAAAGGAAAGTGTTTGAGAAGATCAGCCGTTGGACAAATGGAAGCATGAGAGCGAATGTTAGGCAAGCGAGTGAGAATGCTTCGAGAAACCCTGGAAGAAAAACAACAGGGGAAAGAACTACAAAAGCTGTGAGCGAATAAAATGGAAAAGATATGTTGTTAAAACAGATAATATACTAAAGTAATAAAAAGAGTATCTTATCATCGTTGTATGATGCATATATGGATTTATGTACGAATGCGAGTCAAAATAATACATGAAAAGTATAAGGAAACATATATGTTCAAACATTGTGAAAATATATGTAAATTCTTATTTGAAATAAAACTGCATTTCTCACTAGAACTTTGCAAAAGAAATCCTGTGTGCTGCCGATCTAAATTGTTTTACAATATTATTGAAAATTAAGTTGTGTGTAAATAGGTAATAATGAGTATAATTCAGGGATGTACATCATACTGGGAGCGTCGAACCTTCAACAAACCTTTTATCATTTACGTATCATCGCTTAATTAATAATAGTGCGAGCCGCATAGATTCGGAGAATATTCCGTATAACACCACACGAAACATTGATTGATTGAAATATGAGTTAGATCGCAAATACTCGCCCTTATTCTGAACGTCCTAGGACGTGTGACGACTAATCTCACCTTACCACTGTACACGATTTTTCTCACCTGATACGGAAGAGTCACTGCCACATAGAAATTTTGACAGTTGTGAAATCGGGTGGTTTCAGGTTGACCGATTAATTATCGACTTTGATTTAGTCGGTGGGAAAATCGGGAAGATTTTTATGGGTACTACCAGGAGACGCGACTCGTCCGACGTCCAATTAAAGGCAATTGGAAATCTCACCTCACCCAATCCGCCTACCAGAATCGGGTGAGAAAAGTCACGTAGGAAGAATGAAAATTTGTTACCTCTCGTCATTCGACGAGCAAAATTAGGGTAAATGGAAAGGAGGTTGTATACCATTCCCCCCGAAAGCCATTTCCCAGAAACGTTAATGTTTTCATTCATTTTTTGTGGTGAAGCCAAAGGTTTGCGCATACCTAATTCAAGCAACTGATGCGGTATTAAGCTGCTGAGGATGTGCCGTCGAAAGCGGCGGCCTTTCGCAAACGAGCCAGTTATTCACTCGCATACCCGATTTATTTAAATATCGGAATTGATTCCTTCTTTCAAACATGAGCAGTTCTTTGAATCGTTATGCCAAATAACTCTTGCACGCAAATCTGTGATCTTTTCGTCTGCCCGGTTTTTTTAAACATAGGTGTTGATGTTGTCTATATTGAAATCGAAAGGAATGTGAAGGAAATCTAATGAACTTCTGAGCATTGATTTATTCTGGATAAGGCTTATAAGAGTATATTCTGGAATATTGTTTTCTAGGAATTGTTGCTTTCGAGGGAATGGTTTTCTGGAGAACAGTTCTTTTTGGGCAAACATTTTGGTATTGTAGTTTCTTTGGAGTGGTAAAGTCGTAGAACAAAATTTTTATTCCAATATTCAGCACATCATGAATTAGTAATTTCTTTATTTTAAATTAGAATAAATAATATCATCCTAACTTCTGGTTTCAACACAATGCAAACCATTTAAATGTGAGCGAATCGAAAACAAAGATGGAAGTGGGAACGAGTAGTACGTTTGAAAATATGAAATCAATAAAAAAGTAAAACTTTTCTGGGGAATGACTTTCTGGGAAATTGTTCATTCTGGCGAATAGTATACTCTGGGAAATAATATGTTGGGTTGGAATTCTGGGGAATGGCTTTCTGGGGAATAGTATACAATAGGAAAGAACCATTCATAAATTACCTAACGCAAAAATTGCCTAAAATTGTACCCCTCTTCCGGTCTTATTAAAAATTTCGGATCTTTTCTACCTAACGACAACTTTGACTAGGTCCGTCTACCTGTTCGCCTTTTTATGTCGCAGACATCAACTGCACTAATTGCAAACAATGGGCACACAGCTATCTATTGTAGCAACAAGGTTAATAGTGGAAAATGCGATGTGGGTCATGTGGATGACTTCTATGGAAGGGACGTTGAAAAGTATATCTACTACGGGGGAAGTCCACATGATCTCCCAACATGTGCCGCATACAAACAGCGCGAGGAGAAAATGAAGTGTTCCCTTCAGGGACGCTCTCAGTGATCTTTCGCAGAAATGCTAAAGACAGCTACGCCACCGGTATTTATGAATTTCTATACTAATATAAACACTCATAGTAATAGATTCGTGGATATAAAAACTGCAAAACTGGCAACTAGAAAAACAAGCATGTTAAACTGGCAGCACCCAAAAATGTGCAAGCTCGAACCACAGTTTATAAAGAACAGTTGCGCATATCAGACACGAAGAATAACAATGCTCGAATGCGTGGGGAGTATCGTTATTATGTGACTATAATTATGAGAAAAAATTCAGTGATGTAATATTAACATTATTTAAAACCAGGAATATTTCGCTTAATGACAATTATTAAAAAATATATGTTCACTGATATTCAAATTTGGCACTATTTCAAACACCGGAACAGCTCTGGGTAATGTTAATAATCTTCCACCGACAGTGGAAATATGAAGGTATTTCTCATAGTTAAAGTGCAGCTAAAATTTTGACAAATTTGTGTATGCATTCCACTTATACATATGTACTTATTCAAATTTATCTTACGCTGCAAATTCGATTGTTTTTTGTCACACCCCAATCAGACGGCAAGCGGCAAAAATCAATGCATTTCGTTCTTAGTTGCGGATCAGTTGAGAACCGGAAAAAGATTAAATTCTTTATACGATGTTATTTATCGTACTGATTTTTACAAAATAAAACTAAACACCTAATTTTAAATTTTTAAATGCGAAAAGTTAACTTCTAACTGAAGCGTTTGGGTGAAGTCATTTAAAATTTAACTAAAAATTTGCCAAAATTAAAAAAAACAATGATTGGTCCAATGTTGCCAATCCTCTTTACGCAACTCTACTATTAAAAACTCTAGCTCGAACGTGCTCGACTGTATTCGATCATCTGTTTTTATCAAAATAATTTTTCAATAGATTCAACATATGAATCAAAAGAGAAGTTATACGTTTGATATTGAGCACCAAGAAACAATGAAAAGCAAAAAATTATTCAATTTCTTCAAAAACATAAAGTTGATGAAAAGGAGCGTAAGTAAAATACTTCTCATGCAGTTAGGTAGAACACAATAAATATCTTTCTAAATAACATCATTCGTTATCGAGCACTCAGTCGAGATAGAAGTCTTTTGTCATCGGTCCGTACACTCTATAGCGACAAATAGTGTTAATCCGCGTTCAAGGTTATTTGCACAGTCTACGCCTAGTTGAGGTTTCAGTATTTTTCCCTTCTTTTGTGTTTCTGTTTCTGAGTACCGTTAGCCGGTCAGTGACAAGTGAAGCAGTGTTCTTCTAGTAAGCCGACTGGATACCGTTACATACACAAGCTAAGTATTAGTTTTCGTTTCCCCTTCTTAGTTGTCTTAATAACTTGCACTGGGCAATAGGCCCGTGCAAAAATGACTTCCCCTGGCGGCGGTTCATCTCAAGGTGAGACGGACGCCGAAATAAAATCGGCTCCCTGGCTCAAGGTATATCCGAGCTCGGCCACCGAGCCATTTGTGATCTTCTTTCGGACCAAAGAAAAAAGTGTTTGAATCTGTTGCAGATTTCTCGAGTTCTGACGGATCGGTATTCGGCCGTGACAGAAATATCGAAAATTCGCCCTGATAAGCTTCGGGTGCTGGTTAACAGTTCAACTCAGCAAACGATATTGGGGTTGAAGTCAGTGGGGTCGTTTCCGATTCGAGTCTGAATTGCGAGGACCTGCTAAAATATGGGACTGGTTGTTTCAAAGACCCCATGCTTAAGTCAGTGAAGATACTGGAATGCAAACGTTTGCATTCAGCATCAGTCGCAGCTGACGGCAAGAAAATATCCGTCAACTCAGACTCTTATCGGCTGACCTTCGCCGGCTCTGCCCTACCCAACTACCTTCTCTTTGACAAGGTTCGTCTATCTGTTCGCCTCTTTGTGCCGCGGATTATGAACTGTACTAATTGCAAACAATTGGGACACACAACCTCCCATTGTAGCAATAAAGCCGGCTGTGGGAAATGCGGTGGGAATCATGCGGATGATTCCTGTGGTAGAGATGTCGAAAAGTGTCTCTACTGTGGGGGAAACCCACATGATCTCCCTTCATGTCCCGCGTACAAACAGCGCGAGGAAAATCTTAAGTGTTCCCTTCAAGGACGCTCTAAGCGATCTTTTGCAGAAATGCTTAAGATAGCTACGCCACCTGTCTCTACGAACATCTTTACTAACTTGTCTACTGACGAAGGCGGCTGTGATGAACCCCAGGAGGGAACATCTTCTGCTGTGCCTAGAAGTAATAGAAAAAGGAAGAACATTTCCTCCCCCAAGCTTCGTCGTAAAGGCCAGAAGGTGTCTTTTCATGGTCCCCCTAAAATAACTACTCAAGGAAGTACTGATGCAAAACCGAAGCAAGTCGCTCCCGGTTTCAGTAACCTGAGCTCAGAAAAGGAGTTCCCAGCACTTCCAGGAACATCAAAAACCCCAAGTGTTCCCATATCTCAGCCAGAGAAAGAAAACAGTGCTGGCTTAATAAATTTCTCTGACATTGTGGACCGTATTCTTACAGCGTTAAATATTTCTGACCCCCTTAAAAGTATCTTGATAAGCTTTCTCCCCGCAGTAAAAACATTTTTGATGCAGTTCACTGCGAAATGGCCCCTCCTTTCAGCGATTGTATCCTTCGATGGCTAATTCATCGAACGAGGTCTAGGATTTAATCACTGTTCTACAGTGGAATTGCAGAAGCATTATTCCGAAAATCGATTCGTTTAAAATCTTACTAAATAATTTGAAATGCGATGCATTTGCCCTATGCGAGACGTGGCTCACTTCAGAAATAACCCTATACTTCAATATTTTAATATTATTCGCTTGGATCGATAAGACTCTTACGGAGGAGTGCTTTTGGGGATCAAAAAGTGCTATTCTTTCAATCGGATCGACCTCCCCTCGACACCAGGCATTGAAGTTGTCGCTTGCCAAACCAGAATTAAAGGCAAAGACCTTTGCATTGCTTCCACCTACATCCCCACTGGAGCCTCAGTTAGCCACCGATGGCTTTGCGATATTGCGGAACTCCTCCCCGCACCGAGGCTAGTTTTAGGTGACTTCAACTCCCACGGCACGGCATGGGGTTGCCTTCATGACGATAATCGATCTACCCTACTCCACGAGCTTTGCGACAACTTCAATATGACTATTTTGAATACGGGTGAAATGACACGGATTCCTGCCCCTCCAGCGCGACCGAGCGCCTTAGATCTGTCCCTCTGCTCGACATCGCTGCGGTTAGATTGCATGTGGAAGGTAGTCTCTGATCCCCACGGCAGTGACCATCTGCCAATCGTAATTAATATTGCTAACGGTTCAGGGCCACCGAATACAATCAATGTTTCGTATGACCTCACACGAAATATTGATTGAAAGAGCTACGCGTCGGCGATATCCGACAAAATCGAGTGCACTACAGAGCTTCCTCCGGAGGAAGAGTACGGGTTCCTGGCTGGCTTGATTCTCGATACCGCGATTCAAGCTCAGACTAAACGCATACCAGACGCGAACTCACGCGGGCGTCCTCCCAATCCATGGTGGGACAAAGAGTGCTCAGACGTGTACGCGGAGAAGGCCGCTGCGTATAGGACCTCTTCCGGGACGACGGGCTGCCAGCTAGCTACCGACAGTACGCGATGGCGGAAACGCGCATGAAGAGTTTGATAAAAGCCATAAAACGTAGCTACTGGCGCCGGTTCGTCGACGGACTAACGAGAGAAACATCGATGAGCACTCTTTGGAGTACGGCCCGGCGCTTACGAAACCGAAACACTACTAATGAGAGCGTGGAATATTCAAACCGTTGGATATTCGATTTTGCCTAGAAGGTTTGTCCGGATTCCGCCCCGGCACAGAAGATCTACCGCGCCGCGTCCCCTCACAATAACGCGAACGAAACACCGTTTTCGATGGTGGAGTTCTCAGTTGCTCTCTTATCATGTAACAATAAAGCTCCAGGGCCAGACAGAATCAAATTTAACTTGTTAAAGAATCTGCCAGACTCTGCCAAGAGACGCTTGTTGAATTTATTTAATAAGTTTCTTGAGGGTAATATTGTCCCTCATGACTGGAGGCAAGTGAAGGTCATTGCCATTCAAAAACCAGGAAAACCAGCCTCCGACCACAACTCGTATCGACCGATTGCGATGCTGTCCTGTATCCAAAAGTTGTTCGGGAAAATGATCTTGTTTCGCCTCGATAATTGGGTTGAAGCAAATGGCTTACTGTCAGATACACAATTTGGTTTCCGCAAAGGCAAAGGGACGAACGATTGTCTTGCGTTGCTCTAAACAGAAATTCAAATGGCTTATGCTAGCAAAGAGCAGATGACATCAGTTTTCCTAGATATAAAGGGGGCTTTTGATTCAGTTTCTATCAAAATTCTTTCTGAGAAGCTGCACCAGCATGGTCTTTCACCGACTCTAAACAACTTTTTGCTAAACTTGCTATCTGAAAAACATCTGCATTTTTCGCATGGTGATTTATCGACATCACGAATTTGCTACATGGGTCTTCCCCAGTGCTCATGTCTAAGCCCCCTTCTCTATAACTTTTACGTGAATGACATTGACGAATGTCTTGTCAATTCCTGCACGCTAAGGCAGCTTGCAAATGACGGTGTGGTCTCTATTACAGATCCCAAAGCCGTCGATCTGCAAGGATCATTGCAAGATACCTTGGACAATTTGTCTGCTTGGGCCCTCCAGCTAGGTATCGAGTTCTCCACGGAGAAAACTGAGCTAGTCGTATTTTCAAGGTAGCGTGAACCAGCGCAACTACAGCTTCAATTAATGGGTCAAACTGTTGCTCAGGTTTCAACTTTCAAATATCTCGGGGTCTGGTTCGACTCTAAAGGAACCTGGGGATGTCACATTAGGTATCTGAAACAGAAGTGCCAGCAAGGGATCAACTTTTCCCGTACAATAACCGGAACATGGTGGGGTGCCCACCCAGGAGACCTGATCAGGCTGTACCAAACAACAATATTGTCGGTGATGGAGTACGGGAGTTTCTGTTTCCGCTCCGCTGCGAACATACATTTCATCAAACTAGAGCGAATCCAATATTGTTGTTTGCGTATTGCTTTGGGTTGCATGCACTCGACACATACGATGAGTTTAGAAGTGCTGGCGGGCGTCCTTCCACTGAAAAATCGATTTTGGGACCTCTCATATCGATTGCTCATCCGATACGATATCTTGAACCCGTTAGTAATTGCAAATTTCGAAAGGCTTGTCGAGCTCAATTCTCAAACCTGATTTATGTCCTTGTACTTCGATTATAAGCATAAGCATAAGAGATTGCCCGTAGTTGCTACTCCGTTATTGACCAGAACCAAATTAGGTTGCAAAATGTTCATTGGAACAACATGCCTGGGAATAACATGATGAGCCACATTGTACAATCTATTCTGATCCCTGCATGCTGATCAATACCGACGCCGGCCACGTCCGAATGCAGATCTTCTGGGAAAGGAAGGAATGTTAGTCCGATTCATGTTGCTACTAGAGACCGAGGAATCCTCTGCATCTCCACATGTATCACGGGAATGGGAGAGTTGTTAGTAAGTGTGCCAGTAGCGTTATCATGTAATAATTGCTCTGGGCAGCCGGCTGCCGAGAATGTGGGAAATTTATCATTTGTTGTATTAATACGATTAGCAAAATAAGCAACTTGAACTCCGGAAAGCCGGCTAAAAGGAGCACTGCTCATATTTCTTAATAATATTCAATCACGCGACGAATTTTTTCGTGGTTTCTATCGTGTCGGTGCTGATTTTACCCGGCGATCGTTCGAATAAAATGAGGAATCTTATACAAAAGGTTCATCAGACTCTTCCATAGGTGTCGCGAAGTTGGTGTTCTAGGATTCGCTCCATGCAAGCGATGCGACCTGTAGTTTATTAGGTAGTAGTTTAGTAAGTTTTCGAGAACACGATCGCTCGAAAAAGAAGATCTTGTTTAGTTTTAGGTTCTTTTTAAACACTGGGCAGCCGGCCACCGAGAGTATCCCATGTTTTCTAAACAAAAGCAATTTCAGCTCCACACAGCCGATCGTGGGAGTATTGCCTAGAAAAGCCAATCCTATCTGCATAATAGGCCGGATCACTTTTTATTGCGGCATTATTTAGACTAATTTCGCTATACCTTCTCCACAATATATTTTTTGGGTTGCAAACTACCGAGTGATAACACGTTATACACACAAAGAGTTATGATAGCTCGAGATGTTATAAATCAACGAAATTATTTCCTATTTATAATATCGGATTGTTTGCGAAACGAAATACACGTATACGAACGACTATATCGAACACTAAAGGGAAATACAGAGGATCACCAACCTGATGCACGGGCCTGCCACCAATAACGGAACTTGAAATTAGATTCATTAAAACAGACGCGGCGAACCCCCAGTACGCATTGACCCGCGATCACCGATACTAGTCAAACTAAAGTCTTATTGGAGCCGATTTCCCAACAACTATTCATTTGGACGGCATTGCTCTCTCCGCTAGATCCGTTCGCACCCTCTCACTCTGCCACCATCGGCAGAAGGCCGATAGCACCCAGTCGTCGCCGGTCCAAGGACTAAATGCCATCAATAAACCTAGACTCGCGTGGAGGCATGAGATAGAATTGAAAGCTGAATGAACATGACAGCAAAACACTTATTCTGCGTGCTGACATACCTGAAGGTAATTGCTTACCGGTCCCCGATTCCTCTCGCGAATTGTCAATTCTCAAACCTTATACATGATTGAAGTCATCATTCCACTCAAATAAGGCCATGTGTTTTCCCTAAGCACATTGAATGCTCCTTGGATCAGTTCCCCCGTTGGTAAAACAAACCCTAAAGAAACATAGAAATTAGTCTGCTCAGTCCAAAGAAAAGTTTGCCAACCGGCAGTTACGTGTTCCCGAATATTAAAGAATCAAAACCTCTCCTCATACGCAATAAAATAAGAAAGTAGAAAAACAGTTGAATATCCAAGGCGGCTCATTTCCAAAGATAGCACCGCCTATGAAACACCCAATAAAACATAGGTGACAAGGGACGCGGACGAAATTAGCTGAGCACCGACTGGCTGGTTTGCCACCTATTTTTCGGGCGAAGAATTTTGGGGCGACACCTGGTAGTCGCTAGACGCTGGTGAAACGCCAATTATTTGAATATTCTAATTTTTCTTATTGCCGTATCTTTTTTCACTTTTCGGATTGAATTTTTTTCTCTGAAAAACCATTTTTCACTAATTTTAGAATATACACTATGTTTCTAGATGTTTACTGTGCACTTTTATTGTCCTTGCATCGGGAATCGACGGCCCGTAATGCGAGGAAAAGATATTTTTTCATTTGCCGGAATTCGATTTTCACAAACTGTCACCACTCGCGTCACTCAAAAATATGCCGAAAATGCTTTTATAAGCCACTTAACTTTGTATAATCGTTAAATTGCACCCTTATTGACACTTTCTATAACCGGGAGGCAGTAAACTGCGCCGAAAATAATGAAAATTAACCGACTCGAAGGGAGCTCTAGAAGAGTCAACCGCTCGCGACGAAGATACACACTCGAATCTCCTAACCTGATTTATGTCCTTGTACTTCGATTATATGGCACAAAATATCAATCCTTCTTCATACTATCCCAACCGTGTCAATCTCTTTCATGCTTCTGATTCAACTGTATTCTTCGACACATCCATGAAAGACGAGATTCGTGGAATCCCGGATCACATACGTCCGCAAGTGATCCCAAGCATCTTTCATAGTAAATTTCGAGAAGTCGACTGCAGAACTTGCCCTTGGGATCATTGATACTTTGCCCACCAATCATTACTTTATTGTCTCGGATAGCCTCAGCTCAATCGAGGCTCTCCGTTCAATGAAACCTAGAAAGCACATTCCATATTTTCTGGGGAAAATCTGGGAGCGCCTGCGTGCTTTGTCTGTGAGATCGTACAAGATTACCTTAGTTTGAGTTCCCTCGCATTGCTCCATTCCAGATAATGAAGAAGCGGACTCTTTAGCTAAGGCGGGCGCTTTACAAGGTGACATATATGAAAGACCAATTAACTTCAGCGAATTTTTCAGTATAACTCATCAGAGAACCCTCGAAAGTTGGCAAACTTCATGGAGCAATGGTGAACTGGGAAGGTGGCTACATTCGATAATCCCTAAGGTATCGACGAAACCTTGGTTCAGGGGGATGGATGTGGGTCGGGATTTCATTCGCGTGATGTCTCGGCTCATGTCCAATCACTACACGCTGGACGCACATCTCCGGCGTATTGGGCTCGTGGATAGCGGTATCTGCGCTTGTGGCAACGGTTATCACGAAATCGAACATGTTGTCTGGGCATGCGCCGAGTACTGTTCTGCCAGATCTCAACTATTCGATTCCCTTCGGGCCCGAGAAAGATCACTCAATGTCCCGGTTCGAGATGTACTAGCAAACCGCGATATTCTCTACATGTCCCTTATATACACGTTCCTCAAAACCATCAATATCCAAATTTAAATACCCCTATCTTTTCTCTTATCATTCCCAGAAGTGTCCTCTTCCGCTTACCGTACCCCAACGATGGTTTGATACGACTTCAAGACGAGACAAAACATCTGTCGAATGAATCAATAACACGAGATCTACAGTACAACATCACACGCGCAACGCGGTGTGTTTCCGATCCGTATCTGAGCCGTACTACGAAATCGTCTGGAGGAACCCCTGCCGGCTCGAGGAAAACCGCCCGGCTTGATGCATCCGTTCGAATCTGTAATCCTGGCCTTTGATTCCTGATGCCGGAAACTGAAAGTTTATATCCCCCCCCCCCTCCCTTCAGCCTTGTCCACCCTCTCTCCCATGTCTCTGATACACAGATGTATGACTTCACCCCCTTCTCTCCTTGAATATCTTCCCAAAACTTATGTGCCCCCCTATCTTCTAGTTTTAGTTGATCAATATTTAATCTCGTTAAGAAATGCACAACAGTACCACTACTTTAAAATAGCCCTAATTAATCCCCCTAATCTTGAACCACTCTCTCTAGTTATTTCTGGTTAATAAGCTTGTAAAATGTTCTGCTTAGTTAATAATTAATTTCTCCTACAATCTCCCTTCTAAAAATCATAAAGTGAATTACTATTAGAGATGGTCGGGTTTCATTTTTTTCGAACCCGAACCCGACCCGAGCCCGAGAGCTTGAAAATTGAAAAACCCGCACCCGACCCGAGCCCGAAAATTTTAAAATAAGAAAACCCGGACCCGACCCGTACCCGAGAATGAAAATTTTGTAAAACCCGAACCCGACCCGACCCCGAGAATTTTAAAATTTGAAAACCCGAACCCGACCCGAACCCGAAAATTTTTAATTTAAGAAACCCGATCCAAACCCAACTTGCTAATATGGAGAATCCACCAGAGATCTCGAAGATTTTTAATTTTAAGCACCCTAGGCTCATCCTAGAATAGCACCATACGCGTTGAGTTATATCTGCCTATGGCGAAACGAATTACTGGCGAGTAAAATCCGCATTTTTATTTGCTATTATTGAACGTCGAATATGTAATGTTATCAGAAACTTACAAATTGTCGATATATTAAGCGAAATGTAGAATAAATCGGTCGCTAACTCATGGGGAAACAAAAACTTAATGGTGACAGTTTCAAACAACCTTGCCCGTCGTACTTAACCAAAATTTTGTATCAAAAGCGAATTCTATACATTTCTTTTCTAGGAAATGTAAACCCATTCCTGCAAGGCAGTTTGGTATAATATATCACATGTTAGCTATGGTAATTTACCAAAGCAGTACCACCAAATTTGTTATTTCAATATATGGGAATTGTGAAATCGTCCCCGGGGCCCGGGCTACAACGTCCTTTTTAGTCAATGGTTACAGTTTATTTTCACTGCAAGCATTCTTTATCATAAATCAATTTGATTATTATTAAACTTCTATTAAAGCAGGTAAAACCTATTTGTTGCATTTGACCAACTTAACAGTGCCCGCTTAAAGTTTGTTTGGGGTACAAATGTATACCACAAAACCATTTACGTTAATGTTTTGTCATGTTTGCATAATTCCGAAGACATTATTTTATCTTTTTTACAAGTAAAACATCGATACACAGTAAACGAAAAACTTGTGAACAATTGTATGTTTTAGAATAAAACTATCCAATTTAATTATAAATTTAATAAAAATTAGGCATATTAAAGCGATTTTAGTTCTTGGCTACGAATGTATCCCAAAAAAACCGTTTACTTAGAGAAAGTCACGAAACCGTTGTAGGGTTAATGGACAATAGACCTTTCTCGTCCGACCTAACCCCCTTTTTTCTTATTTTTATTCAAAAGACTACACATTTTTAAGAATATTTCCGCTGAAATGAGACTTTTTAGAGCTATCGTGATTTTTTAATGATTTTTTTAAATTTGAAAAATGCAAGAATGTTGAGTATTTTTTTCACCTTTGCAAGAATGGTGGGACTCAAAATATGTGTTTGGGCAGCACTGTTTTGTATATTTTTGCTTGGCTTCCTGGCAACGCGGCAAATGAAGTGGTGATCATCCGATCCGATCCGATTCGAAGGAAGCAGCGCCAGTAGCAGATTGCTTCTGTTCAGCAATACGCTCCGGTATCGGACGAAGCTAACACTCCGACAAGACGAAGGTTTCAACGAGGGGCTCAGGCATAAGTAGCAGAGTCCATGCACTTCCTGCTTGTCGAGTGAACAATTCCGACGAAACCACTGTCGCTCTCGCCAAGTTTGATCACCGTTATAAGAGCGACGTCAGCGGTATAGTGCCAGGATTAGTCGAGAACAATGCCAGGACTGACTTGCCAAGAGCTACAAGATTAAATAGCAATGCGTTTTTAAAGTGACCATAGTATAACGTAGAGGCTTTAGCCAGATGATTTATTCAGCAGAATAAGATAGCAAAATTACCCAAAACATAAGACCTGGCTGCCGAAGTGAATCCACACACATCATCACCTACAGAGGCAAGCAATATTGGAACGCAGCGAAATTCCTCACAATGAATTGATCTCGTTAGGTAAAATTCCAGGAAGTACAAGTTTCATAGCACAATTTAGTCGACCGAAATTGTAGTCCTCAGTCGAGAGAGAGAGACTGATAGAGTAGCAGCAGCTAGGAATTTTCTTTCGAAAGCTAGCAGCGGTTTCGCGTATCCTGCGCTAAGTAGAGAGCGTTAAGACAGATCTCCGAAACATGTCAAGTGCTATCAGATGAGAAAAAACGTCGCATGTATGACCAGTACGACAAGGACGGTCTGCTAACCAACGGTTCCGTCCGGTACCACCATAACACACGGCACCAGCGACACATATATATTCACAACATACTAATTACTTATCCTTCCGAAAAAGTGAATAAATTGACTATGCAATTTATCATTCGCTGCCTAGTTATTTCCCGCCAATTTGAACAAGACAGCAGTTGCAGAAAGCTTTATTGCGGTGCAAAAATGATGGCAACTCGGGATGTAATATAAATTTACATATAATTTCTCCTCCCTGATATTCTTCCAGAATGTATAATGCTCTGCATTCTTATCACTCCTATCAAATCCTTATCGTCAGTGCCGAGTACTGTTTTGCATTTGCCGGCTAAATCAACGACAATGCGATAATAGTCAATCGACGAAACTTTTGCTGTAATGGAACTTGAACACGAATAATAAATAATTGTTCCATTCGAAAGCGATAACCTTGTTGTCCTCATGTTTACAGCTATCATACGCTGGTAGGCATTCTGACCAATGGAAACGGTATTGAACGATCATTTCAACAACTTATCATCGACCGAATTCGTTACCTATAAAGTTCAGGTAAACTTCACCACCTAAAAATGAGTAATAAATCGGATCATCTTGTTAAGACTTAACCCACGAGCAAACAAACAAATGTGTACAAATCCTTATCCATCATCCAGAAAGCAATCGTTTTATAGCCCAATGCTTGATCTTACGATTCAGCATATGCCACCGGGTTTTGCATCCAGCGCCGATTGGTCAATGTATGAACCAGGGGTGACATTACGCATCTCGAAACGAAAGGTTTATTGTATTCAAGCTTGTGTGAAAAGGTCGATTCGAATTGGTTGCATAATGTGGCACCAGGTTCCCATTGTTCCAATCCTCATCCCTCTTGAGTTGATAGTCTTTCAAAGAGCATCGAAAGTATTCAAGTAATGTAAATTTTAAAAGTCCATGTAAACAAGTCTTAGGTAAACAAGCACACTGAACTGTCAGAAAAGTGAGGTTATACATTTTCATGCAATGCTCTATGTTTTTGACAGGTATATGAATGAATCATTTCAGCATCAGTGATGTCAGGTCTATTTAAACAATAGACTGCAGTGAAAATATAAAAGTCTGCAGATTGCTACAAAAATCTTCAATAAATTTGACATAGAAATGTAGTATGTATATATTTTAAATGATCAAAAATGTTGAAGGCTTGTGTATAAATTAGCTGGCGTGGGCTTTGTTCTGCTAAATATTTGTAATCTGCAAAACATCTGCAGTGAAAATGCAAAATCTGCAGATTTACTAATATATATGCAGATCTGGCATCCTTTTAGTATTCCCCACAGGAAATTCATCCAAATGTTGTAAAAATACGGGGAAACAAGGCAAGATAGGTATTCAGAATATGGGGTTAAATGAGCAGCTTGCACTATTTTTGATTTTTTCAATAGTTATAGGTACCAAATCATCACGGCAATCGGCAGTAACGAATTGGGGATAAAAAAGGAAGCATCCTATCATATAAAATTTTCTGACGAGAAAGGTCTATTATTATTCAATATGTAGCAAAAAGTACTACCATTAACTGCACTCGCAACACCCACTGTTTGATTTCGGATCAATAGATTGGTTTTTATTGTTTCTACTTTCCGTAGATTTCTACTCGCTTTGCTTTGGACACTATTTGCTGTACGCTTTAGCTGAGTTTTACGCGTTTACTCTGACCGCGGCCTACGTATCGGTTTTAAAATACCTGTCGAAATTAATATTTTAAAACAGAAAGTTGAACCAATATTTTCCGATAAATTCCTGTTGACTTGATTTATTACTAATTATCATTAAAAATAAATCGCAAAGAGATTTTAGATGTGAGACACGTATTGTTGAATGCTCTCTCATGAATGTTCTTTTATAACATAAAATAATTCAGTTAGTTTGCGAATCTGAAGAGACAGAATTTTATACAAGAATGAAAAAATACTATATTTGAACACCAGAAAATACGACGAATTCTAGCGATTTAAAGGTGCTACCATTTGGTACGGTTATTTATGTCTTCCATTCGTATCACGAAGTATAAAAAAGGCTGGGTTTTGTGTATAGACAGCGTCAAGAAATGGTTGGGTTGTTTTGTTCAAAACCCGAACCCGACCCGACCCCGACAATTTCTAATTTGAAAAACCCGAACCCGAAAGTTCGAAATTTTAAAAACCCGGACCCGACCCGAGCCCGAGAATTTCAAATTTCAAAACCCAGAACCCGACCCGAACCCGAGAAGCTTAAATTTATTGAACCCGAACCCGACCCAAAACCCGTCGGGTTCGGGTCGGGTCCGGGTTTCGGGTCTAAAAACCCGAACCCGACCATCTCTAATTACTATACAAAGAACACACAAAATGACCCGTCCCCCAAATCTTACAAATATTACTTGGGTCGCCAATCAACAGCTGTTAGCTGTACCAGATTAAGTTTTTGTAAAGGAATTTATTTTTTTTGCTTCTTAAGGAGTCTCTCTTATAAATATTTTATAGGTAAACATAATTCCATTGCAAAAATAAAAATTAAGAAAAATCACGGTCTGAATTGCCCCGTAGGGAGGTCCGAATTACCCCTACATTGTAAAAGGATGGAAAAACGTAGATGTTTGCAAATCGTCGCCTAGCGCTGCCATTGAGTGGTGAAAATGAACCTATTATGGCATCAAAATGTAGCTGATGTTTCAAACTAACAATTAGATCCTTTGACCGGTAATTTTTTTAAACATTCTTGATACAATTAACTACGAAATGGTCCCTCCTTCCAGCGACTGTGTCTTTCAATGGCTAATTCATCCAACGAGGTCACGGATTTGATCGACGTCTTTGCGAACTTTGTGGAACTCCTCTCCGCACCTGGGCTAGTTTTAGGTACGGCACGGCGTTGCCTTCATGATCATAATCCATCTGCCTTACACCATGAGCTTTGTGATAACTTCAATATGACCATTTTGAACACGGGTGAAATGTCATGGATTCTGTACCCCTAGCGCGCCTGAGTGCCTTAGGGCTAATGTCTTCACCCTCGCTTAGCGCTTAAGCCAGGTTTAAATGTACTAGTGAACCTGGTTTGAAAGTTAAGCGAGGGTGAAGAAATTGGCCGTTAGACCTGTCGCTCTGCTAGACATAGCTGTGGTTAGATTGCAGCGACCATCTGCCAATCGTTTTTAATATTGCTAGCGGTTCAAGGCCACCGAAAACAATCAATGTTTTGTATGACCCCACACGAAATATTGATTGGGAGAGCTGCGTGACCGCGATATACTACAAAATCGACACAAGAGCTTCGCCCGGTGGAAGAGTACGGGTTCTTGGCTCGCTTAATTCTTGACACCGTGATCAAGCTCAGGCTGAGTCAGACTGAACGCGTATCAGACACGTGGTTGAAGGTGACAACGTTGGAATTAAGATTCCCGTATATATTGAAATTGACCTATGACCTATCACCTCGTACCCCTCCTGAGCCAATTGTAAAATGCATGTCACAATACGGAGAAGTAGAATCCGTTACACCTGATACTTGGAGAAACTTCTTCCCGGGTACTCCTAACGACGTTTTTGTAGTGAGGATGCGGGTTGAAAGGCCTATACCATCCTACTTGACAATAAAACTCAAAACTCACGGAACTACAATTATGCAAATTACGCTATGCACCCATGAGGGGCAAACTCCTACATGCAAGTATTGTAATCAGACAGCTCATCATGGACAACCTTGCGCGGAAGATGCAGAGGAAGATGCATCTCAGCCGATTGCCAACTCATCTACGGCAAACCAACCCAAAACAGAGTTTTCAATACCAATACCTGAACCACAAACGGTGGCCAAATTTGTGGCAGCAATTGCACAGACCATAATGACAACCAAAAAGAAGCATCCAGTACCGCAAAATCAACTGTAAGCAAGGATAACAATAGCAGTGACGTAGTTACGCTGGTCAACAATAAGTGCAAGAAACAGGGGAAAACATCTGATCGCGGACACCAAGCCGGCTTCGACCTGGACGTGAAAAACAAAAAAGAATTAAATGACCCCCCAGATGCAGATTGCCAGCAAACCCCGCGAAAGAAGGTCTCCGCTCGCAATAAAAAGTTTCGCGCACGAGATCCAGGGGGTTATTCCGAACAGTCACTTTAGGTGAGGTGACACTTTTTCTCACTCGCGCGATCGCCGAAGTCACCTAAGGTGAGACGAGTCACTCACGTGACTCTTTGTCACGCTATTCCGGTGTGTCACCGCATTCTGTTAGTCGTTTCAGGTGATGGCAAAGTGAAGAAAAAAATGAGAGAGATGACGACGGTGCAAAAAAACATTAAATCGAATTGTTGTCCGTTTATATTATGATTGTCTGGTATTCGTCGTATTTGTTGCTTTTTCAAGCAATTGCATAACATATTACAACTATTTGTAGTAGTTTTGTTAATTTAAAAAACTAATACGGAAACGCTCACTAATAAGTTTGTATTTGTAAAAAGCACTGGCAGCATTATCAAAAGACGGCATGAATTGTTAAAAAGTATAAAGTTAAACAAGCTTGTTGTGTATTAAGACGGTTTGATTTTTCAAACGAATGCGTTTCGATCGAATCCGACTCGTGTCGTTATATTGAGAATGTAAATCACATTCGTTCGAAAAGTGATCCGTCGTAATTCAGAATAAGCTTAATATTAATGTTATGACTAATCTACTCTACCATAAAGTTCTTTTCGGATGCCAGGTTTCGTAGTTACTGTTTCATTGGACACAGAAATTCGAAAACAGATTTTTCTGCGTTCTTACGTATATATAAATCTTATTTCATTCGCAGTTCCATATACACTAGGTTGATATGTAATAACTACACATTAAAAGATATCATTCAACACCTAATCAGTACTTTTTTGCTTTGATGTTACTAATGTGGTAGTTAGCCTGACATCCCGGATGATTTCTTCGACGATAGTTTGACCTCATCCAGCCCAAATTCTATTTGGTAGAGTGATTGAACACGGGATGCCATTGAATGGGTGCACGCCCATTGTGTGATTTAAGAACCTAACGACCTGTTCAGGGTATCATCCAAACAATATGTGAAATCGTTGGACTATATGGGTTAAAGTTTGTGTATAATATTTTTTTTTATTTGGGCAGTTTTGCTGCTTGAGAAATGTATTGATTGGGGATCTGTTATTTCGTCGGGAAAACACCGTCTGGTCTGTTATGGCGAAAGAGAGACAGATTTTTTTTTGGTGAGACCAAAAGAAGTTTAGCTAGAACCGTATAATAATGTCCTATTTTTATCAATTGTGAATAAAGAACCACTCTAATCTAGGTCGTGAACTATGATTGTGAGCGATTGCTAATTTAAAGCAATTGATTTTGAATTTGATCATACATTTAAATTTAGATCAACATTCTGGGGTCATTATTTTAGCCATTTATACGTTGGCGCATCGTTACTTTTCAATGATTTTTATTAGATAAGGTGTTCCTAAATCATAATATATGCTGATAATGTGGTACTACTACCTATTGCAGTAGGTCCATCAACCATAATCCTTATACAATGGACAGTGGTTCAGAACAACAATTTAAGGGAAAAATGCATTTTTCGCAAAAACTTTTCGTTCAAATTTTTCATCTTCAGAGGAATTTTTATAAACGATTTGAATTTTATTTTATTGTTCCATTCCAGCAAACACCGAAAAGTCTCAATACATTTTGCGTGTGTACCTGCAAACATTTTTTATTAAATGATGGCTGCTAAAGTGTTTTCGTGGGTGAAAAGAGAAAAGTAAGACTAGTTATGCAAGCTAGGCTCAATGGAGATATCCAAGTCAGTTTTGGATTCCATACATTTGGAGAAACATCAGATGTTGCTTCAAGCTGTCCTCAACTCCTATTTGGCAGTTTTCACTTCGTTGTCTGACGTATTCTTGATGGTCACATCATTAGAGCTTCTGCATTAGAATTGGCAGACAGCCTTTGTTGATTATAAGATTAGGGAATGTGGGGAATAAAGTAAAATATAATCTTTTTTGCGCCAGTAAAGCTCCTTGTGAGTCTCATGTACGAGTTCCGAAGAAAATTGAGGTTTCGATGAAATGCCGGAAGAGATGAGGAGCAGTAAGCGAGTTTTAGGGACTGAGACACTTACTACTACTGAAATCTGTAAGTAGCACTAATACATATATAATTTCAGGAACGGTACGGGATAGCACTGGACCTGTGACGTTCGATTGGCATAGTCTATTCTCATTGGTTCGGAAGTCTTCTTGGCTGGTTTTGGTAGATGTGTGCAAGTGGACAGATCAATTCACTTGGGTGGGAGACATGTGGATCCTGCTAGTTGTCGACTCTTTTGACCTTTGGTATGAAGCTAAATCAGGAAAGGTTATTTAGCTCGACCAAGTACAGCGGCTTCTAGAAATGCTGAGTAGCTTTTTCGAGTCGGTGTGATCTGTTCAAGCCGAACCAGATGGACATTCGGTTCGAGAAAACTTTATGGGGAATCGAGAGTAAATATTACTTAAATTCTTTATGGGCAGAGATTCTTTTTGTGAAACTTTGAAATGTCTTCACCCGTTCAGTTAGAATAATGATAATAGGAAAAAATGAGTATTTGCCTGATCTATATCCTGACAATCACCACTATTGACTAGAACAGGGACAATCGAATTCTGGTTTAAGATGAAGGTGAAACAGCACAGTTGTGGGACAAAGTATTCGCGAACTAACACACCGCATCCATAAATAGTCGATTGATCCGCTTCGAACCAAGGAATTAAAAAGAAAATTAAGAAGAGACGTAAGTGGATTCAATGCGAAATTCTCACTATTGTTTGTTTTGTTGTATTAGCTACACCGAAATGTGCAGTTAAGGACATCCTGAACAGAGTCACAAGGTGGCAGCTAAAATGGCTGTTGTCGTTTCTGCTTCTTTTTATTTCATCGTCAAAATCAAAACATTGCATTGGCTCGCAAGACAAAATCGTTTGAAAATTGAATGTCTTAGTTCAGATTGCTTAGAGATTTTATCGCTGTATGTACGCATGTTAGCATAAGCAGATGAATAGATTCTCTTCACGCAATTTTGATTCGTTTAGGAAATTCGTACCTTTTTGTTTTTCAAAACAAATGAAACACGCGGTAAAAAATCAGCCAGCTGGTTACTGAACGATACACTTGTGTGTATCCCATCTACTACCGGTATAGCACGCTCTAGCTGCACACAGATGTTGTAACGTAAGCCGAACATACCCGAACATAACCGAACCTTTGTTGAGATTTTGGCATCGCTTCACCTTAAGTAAACTATGCAAAACGAAAAAATTGTTGCCACTGATATATGTCAACAGAGATATACTTGCAGTACAGAGATTTGCGTTCCCACCAAGCAATTACATGTACTTTCTATCTCTATGGCAAGCACAGAACATAGCAAGGAACCTAAGTAACCATAAGCATTGCACAATATTTTCTATACATTTGCACTAATGTTATTGTTATTTATCAGTGTGCAATCGGGCTGTCTCAACTCTCAATAACCTATTTTTGCAATCTATGTACATTAAATGTACACCTATCGGCTCATCGTTGCACATGTCAGTGTGTGCAGTGCTCTGAGCATCTAGAACTGTGCACCCGCCTTCCCATGAACGTTATGGCGGCTCAGAGTTTGTTCTTTCGTGTTGCTCAGGGATACATTGCTCCTATGCACATCCACACATAGGCACACATGCATACAGAATTTGATCATCCCTGTTGCAGACAATATTCATATTTGTTACGATCCTCATTTTTTTCTATCATCATTATGCTGAGTAGCCAGACGGGAAAAGTTCTTTTAGGGTTTCACAAAAAGAATCTCTGCCCATAAAGGAAAGGGTTGCATACCATTTCTAAGAGCCGTTGTGCTTGGTCGAGCTAAATGATCATAAAAAAGTACTGAATAATTGACTATTTTTAGACGCCACTCCTGTACTCCTTTCCCGAACTAACCCGTCAAGCCAAGGTCAAAGTCGATAACCAACAGGATCTTCATATCCCTCCATCCAAGGGAAAAGATATATCCATTTGTAAGTAGAAGCACACGTCTACCAACCAGCCGCGAAGACATTCGAACCAATGAGAATGGACCATGCCAGTCGAAGGTCACAGGCCTAGCGCCATCCTGTACAGTCCCTGAACTGTTTGAGCTGGAATAATAATGTATATTAGTGCTACTTACAGATTACGTTTCAGGGGTAGTGTCTCACTTCCTCTTTTAAAACTTACATACTAAGTTGCAGCTTACCACTGCTCATCTCTTCTGCTATTTTGACAACGTCAGTCGATCGTCTCATAGAATCGATATCTCTGTCATTGAATCCGCAATTTTCTTTGGAACACTGGTGGCGTAACTATCAACTACCTGAAGCAAAAGATACATTATATGTCAATTCATACAGATTCCCTAATTTTAAAATCAACAAAGGCCGTCTGCCTATTTTAATGCAGAAACGGCAATGATGTGACCATCAAGAATACGTCAGACAGCCTTAATTGACCCCTTTCGACACCAGTCTAGCTTTACCAAGCCGTAACGTGGGTGGCGGGGTGAAAGCTGCCAAATTGGGGTTGAGAACATCTTGAAGCAACATCTGATGTTGCTCCAAATGTATGTGATCCTAGACTGACTTGAATAGTTCCATTGAGCATTCATACCTTACATCATTAGACTCACTGTTCTCCATTCACCCACGATTATACATTTGCACTAATCTACCCATTATTACAGCATTTACAATGCAATGTAGCTCAATCGGAATTACACAATCTGATTTGATTTTTCTTTACTGGTCCGGGTTTTGAAGCTCAATCGGAATTACACATTCTGATTTGATTTTTCTTTACTGGTCCAAGTTTTTTACCAAACACAATCGAAAAGTTTTTACAAGCTAATCTTATGCTATAAAAATTTAGTACCAGATATTAGTTCGGTCACAGTTTTCTGTCTTCTTTCTTCAGATCTTCTTAAATAAGTTTAATCGGATTCGATCATCTACTACAAATGAAATGACCTGATAACCAAGAAGGTTTGGTTCAATATGTAATATTCGATGTTGATTGGTTGTGATTAAACCATACGTAAGAAATATATTTGATTTATTATTACTATAAATGTACTAAGAAAATAACTATTTTACATTAAGTAGTATAGTCCTACATCTTCTTATCACGATGACAATTTTTTTTATAAAGGTGTTCTGAAAATGCGTGCATGCGTTGAAAAGCGACCACCACGAAATCTCAGAAACCAATTTATCCACCATTCTAAAAATTTTCCTGCCAGAAAATCCTGTTTGCCAAAAAATATAGTGAGTGCATGAAATTGTTTTCAGCAAACACACACTAGAGTTCGCTGCACCCAATTATGCGAAAAGATAATTCGAAAACGACATAAACCTAGAAGCACCAGATTTAACGGGAAACGTAATTTCCTCAATTATCGTACTGGGTCACTGTAATTGATCGCAATGGTAGTAAAATGCAATCCCAATGGGTGAGGAGAGCCCACCATATATTAACTAAATGTTAACAACTGTTCAAATCGTTTCAATAGTCCCTCCCAAACTCAATATTTAAATTATAAGCGTAAAATATGTTGGAAAATCAATTTTCGGTATGTAATATCAATTCATCATTACTATGTTTATTCTGTACACCTGTACACTCGGGATACCACAAGAGAGCAATATTGCGAGAGAGAAAGCTTTAGCCATTAGTTCGGACGATGCCGACGCTCTGAGTAGGGAAGGTAGTAAAGTGATGAGTATCCATCGCTGTCGAACTAGGGAGTAGAATAAAGACATAGGCGACTCATACAATGTAATGTAACTCTAAACTCGAAGGTACTTTGAGTCGATCATACCGATACTAAAGAATGGTCAAATAAAGAATGCGAAAGGCATATTATTTGAACTGTTTCTGGGTTGCGGTATTATTTATGATTTATGAAAGAAAACCCTTTTACAGGTTCGTTGAAGTGTGGTGAAGACCCTACCCGGTTTTCTCACACAACTACACTCTACTAACAGGTTATGGGCCCAGAGTAAATTGTCCTAACAGATAATTGCTTTGGAAGAATTGAGAATTGTTCAGGCGGAGACCACCCTTTCTGCGGAACAATTATTCTCGATTATTTTTGTTGGGTTCAGAGGCTTTTTGTGGAGTGACTTTTCGTTGCATTTGCTCAGACAGAGATCTGTTTTGTCTGTGGGGCAAAGCTCCGAATATTGTCTACACAGCTAGTGCTCTATGTTGAAAGAAGGGGAAATTATTTAATTTCTAACATTTGTAAGGTTTCCAGGTATTGACATATCTTCAATTATGGACAACCGATTGAAAAGAGTAATCGTTCCGGTATTCAAAGGAGACGAAAAATCTTTCCCTCTTTGGCGAAAGAGGATGGAGCAACACTTCAAGCATGAAGGTTTGTTGCATGCCCTCGAGAAAACTCCCGAGGAAGAAGAATATTTTGAAGCGGCAGTAGGGGCTTCAGCCGAACAGGAAGCTGAAAGGAAAGAGAAACTGGCAAAACGTCTGAAAGATGACGACGCTGCTGTTAATGAGCTTTGGCTGGCACTAGATGATGAACCGATGGGGCATGTGCTGCATTGTAAATATGCAAGAGAAATCATGACTCGGTTGGATCAAGTTTACCAGAAGCAAGGTGCGGTAGCCATGCTTGGGCTGCGAACAAGATTGTACACGCTCAAGACGCAGAGATTTAAATCTCTCAAAGAGCTTTTTGCTTCTCACGAAGAGATTGTTCGACAACTTGAGTGTATGGGAGAAACTGTTACCAGTATTGAGCAGTTAAATACACTACTGGTTGCCATACCGGAGAGATATCAACATATTCTCGGAGCGTTGTCGGTTGTGAGAAAGGACGACATAGAGAAGATGTCGCTTGATCAGATAAGACGCATTTTTCTGGACGCGGAGAATTCTGGTGCGAGCGGACAAAATTTCGATCGACAAGTGGCGATGGTTGGGAACGGCAAGCAGCCAACGCAAAAACCACAGAAGAAACAACTTGTTTGCTTCCATTGTGGTAAGCCAGGCCACAAACAACGTTTTTGTCGACAGTGGAGGAATAAAAAGCAGCAGGATAAGCCTCAGGTAGAGATGCACGCGGATGGAAAGCATCGGGATGTAGCGTTAGTCACACGTCAGAATGGTAGCTTCATGGTACGAGTGCCATTAAAAAGGCTGAACGACGATTTTGTGCAGGACTCTCGAGTTTTCTGTATGGACTCACGAAAATTTCCCGTTCAATCGACAACGTTTATTCCAGTGGTGATGGATTCCGGCGCTACTCAACATATGTTTAAAGACATAAGAGCGTTCAACGAGATGTGGGACTGCCAGGAACTAAAAATTGATACCGCTAAAACTGGTACCGGTATCATTGGTAAGAGACAGGGAAACTGTTGTTTGAGGACCAATAAAATGCGTAAGGTTGATATTTACGACGTGCTTTTCATTCCGGAATTAAGCTCAAATCTCCTATCAGTTTCTCGTATTGAATCTACTGGAAAATCAGTTGTTTTCAGGAATGATATGGTGGAAATACTTGATGAGACAGGTCATGTTATTATCACAGGTAAAAAGGTAAATGGTCTCTATATTTTGGAACTGTTTTTAGTTCAAAATATTGGTAAAGCATTAACAGGTAAAGGATTGAATGAAACTGAATTATGGCATGCTCGTTTTGGACACTTGGGAATGCAAAGTTTATCCAGACTGGTAAGAGACAATATGGTTGAGAGGTTGAATCTAGTACCATCTTCCATGATTGCGAGCCCGTTTGGATGCAATTCATGCATTTTTGGGAAACAAACGCGAGAAAAATTTAACATTGATCCAAGAATACGATCATCAAGGCCATTAGAACTAGTTCATTCCGATGTTTGTGGTAAATTGCCTGAAGTGACACATGATGGTTACAGGTATTTTGTTACTTTCACAGATGATTTCACACATTTTGTCATGGTCTACTTGTTGAGTCAAAAAAAGTGAAGTTCTTGAAAAATTTAAAGAATTTGAGGCTATTGCTAATTCTCATTTCTCTCTTCGTATTTCTAAACTGAGGTCTGATAACGGAGGCGAGTATTATGGTAAAGAATTTTTGGCCTTCTGTCGAGGAAGAGGAATACAAATGATACCTACCGCTCCGTATACACCTCAACAAAATGGGGTAAGCGAGAGAATGAACCGAAGCCTAATGGAAAAAGTAAGAACCATTTTACATGAAAGTAATGCACCAATGAGTTTGTGGGGGGAAGCATTATATGCTTCATGCTATACACTAAATCGTAGTCCAACAAGTGCGTTGAAGGTGTTGAAAACACCGTATGAAATGTGGTTTGGAAGTAAGCCCGATGTAAGTAAGCTCAAAGTATTTGGTTGTTTAGCTTATGCACACGTTAATAAAGAACATCGGACGAAATTAGACAAACGAAGTAAAGTTCTTACTATGGTTGGGTACGCACCAAATGGATATAGACTATGGGACGAAGACGAAGGGAAAATAATAATTTCACGAGACGTAAAATTCGATGAAAATAATTTCTATTTCCGAAGTTTTATTGACGAGGAACGCAAGCAAGTTGAATTTCACGAGAAAGAAATTTTAACAGAATGCGAAATAGAAAATGAACAAGAATTAATAGACCCTCAGATTGAATCAGCTAATGCTTCTGATAGTGAAGATGAATTTGTGGACACCGAGAATGTTTCTAATGACCTCGAAGATATAGCTATTGATGAGAGACGCCGAAGTCAAAGAAACACGAGAAACCCAGCATGGCTGAATAATTTTGAAACTAGTTTTGTTATGTCTCATAATTCTGAAGAGGTACCACAACGAATTGATGAATTAATGCAACGCGACGATTGGCACAAGTGGGAACAAGCAATGAATGAAGAGCTTATGGCTTTGGATGATAACAACACGTGGACATTGGTTAGTGGGCTTCCTAAGGGAAGAAAAACTATCAATTCCATGTGGGTGTTCGGCATCAAAAATGAAGGTGGTTTACCACGGTACAAAGCTCGACTTGTTGCCAAAGGTTGCTCACAGAGGCCAGGGTTAGATTATTCGGAAACCTTTGCGCCAGTTGCGAAAATGACCACGGTTAGGACTATGCTGGCAATTGCTGTGAAGAAAAAGTGGTTAATTCATCAAATGGACGTAAAAACTGCCTTCCTATATGGGAATTTGGAAGAAGAAATATTTATGAATTTACCTCGAACCAAGAATGAAAATACAAGAATTTGCAAACTAAACAAGAGTTTGTATGGTTTAAAACAAGCGGGTAGAAGTTGGAATCATCATTTCACTGAAACTATTTCTAAGTTGGGTTTCAAACAGCTGAACAGTGATACTTGCCTGTATGCTTGTTTTGAAAAAGGGTTATTCATTGTATTATACGTTGACGATATTCTTATTTTTGGATGTAATACCGAGAATGTCCATTGGATTAAAAACAATCTTTCTAAAATATTTAAAATGAAGGATTTGGGACAGTTGAAAACTTTCTTAGGGCTGGAATGTACACGAAATATTGAAAAGGGATCATTAGAATTATTTCAATCGACTTACATTGCCAAAATATTGAACAGATTTGGAATGACAGATTGTAAACCAGTTGCCACCCCTATGGATGCAAATTGTAAATGGGTGAAATCAGGAAACTTAACTAATGAACCGTATAAGGAACTTCTGGGTTGTTTGCAGTATTTATCCCTGATGTCTAGACCTGATATAACAATTGCTGTAAATATTTTGAGTCAATTTCAGAGCTGTCCAAGTGAGGAACACTGGATTGGGTTGAAGAGGATTCTTCGATACCTTAAAGGGACGATATCTTTTCGTTTGCTATATCATCAAGATAAAGACGACGTGCCACTTAAGGGTTATGCGGATGCTGACTTCGCGAATGACGTTGAGGAACGTCGGTCTAATTCGGGATATGCTTTTACGGTGTACGGAAACATCGTGTCCTGGAGCAGCAAGAGGCAACAGCTCGTGACACTTTCGTCTACAGAGGCTGAGTTGGTTTCGCTTTGCTATGCTTCTAAAGAAGGTGTATGGATGTCGGGTATATTGCGTGAAGTTGGGATACAATTTGTCCCGTTCACTATATACGAGGACAACATACCCTGTATTAGAATAGCAGGAGAGCCAAGAGAACATCAAAGAAGCAAACACATCGATATTAAATATATGTATATGAGAAATCTGATTAAAGAGAAGAAAATGATACTGGAATACATTAAAAGTGAAGATCAGATTGCAGATTTGTTTACTAAACCATTATATAAAACTCGATTTTGCAAATTAGTTAGCAGTTTAGGAATGATAAATTGAGAGGAAGTGTTGGAAAATCAATTTTCGGTATGTAATATCAATTCATCATTACTATGTTTATTCTGTACACCTGTACACTCGGGATACCACAAGAGAGCAATATTGCGAGAGAGAAAGCTTTAGCCATTAGTTCGGACGATGCCGACGCTCTGAGTAGGGAAGGTAGTAAAGTGATGAGTATCCATCGCTGTCGAACTAGGGAGTAGAATAAAGACATAGGCGACTCATACAATGTAATGTAACTCTAAACTCGAAGGTACTTTGAGTCGATCATACCGATACTAAAGAATGGTCAAATAAAGAATGCGAAAGGCATATTATTTGAACTGTTTCTGGGTTGCGGTATTATTTATGATTTATGAAAGAAAACCCTTTTACAGGTTCGTTGAAGTGTGGTGAAGACCCTACCCGGTTTTCTCACACAACTACACTCTGCTAACAAAATATTCAGTGAGTCAACATAGAATGTTTGAAATAAAGTATCTATTTACTTAATCGGTAGAAGATCTTTCTCCAAAAGGGTTCGACTAAAATTCCATAGGACCCCCGCAACAATTTATGTTCATGATACTTCTGAAAAATGCGGCAATGACCATATAGAGTAGTTACACCAATTCTGGATATACTATGTCCGTCATAATAATGTTTTCAATTTGTTAGTAGTTATTATTTTTTCATTATTTTCAATAGGAACACAATTTCCGAAATACTTATGGTAGGATATGCTTCAATTTTTGAACTGAACAATGGTAGAATATGAAAAATATATTTCATGCATGGTTATATAACACAATAATTTCACAGACTGGCTAGCATAGACTTAAGTTGCCGGTGAACTATATAAGGAGCAACTTAGAACTTGCCTGGCTCGCCCTAATCAGTCCTAGTTCTGGACCTTAAAAGAGACAACAGGCCGTCGTCGCGGGCTACATAGGCCGTGTGTCGGGCAATCTTAGCTTAACACTCTAAACATAAAAGACAATCGCGCGCCGCAGCAGAATACGAAACGTCAATCTACTTCTATCACTTCATAACACCGCGTGAAAACAACCACTCATTAATAGAAGTAAGCGGATAAATCCAGAACTTTAGGTACGAACCTGAACCTTAAACCAGATCCGAAAACCTTCTTACAACAAATTATGTGCCCGATACCCGAAGACCAAAAAGAGGCTTTCCATTCTCACCCCAGAACGTCAATACCAAGCGATGGGAATTAAGCAGGCCCCTTCCGGAATCGCAAGGACTATCCCCGGGGGATGAGAGTAGCCGCGAACACACAAACAGTAACACAAATAACCAACATCTTACACGTAACGAATAAGAACTTACTCTTAAAAGTTTATCTATGCCGTAATAAAACATGCTTTTAGATCCCATCAAAACATCTTCAATTGACTTTCAATACCAAGTAGAGGCGCATTCCCAATCATCTATATTGATTGATGGCCTATATAAAATATATGTTGCAAAATGAAAAAGCTTCTATGTTTATTTGGTCTTATCCAATCACATTGTGAAAATTGAAATAATAAGTTTCATTTTTAACTGGAAAATACTATCCACAGACGAACAGAAGTGCAAACAAAGCTTTTCTCTCTCTTATATCATTTAATTGTAACGAACTGTTTCAAGCGTATCCTGAAACTGCCACTTTCCTTATTTCCCCTTGTTTGTACCATCCTCCACATCCCAAAATGTTACCCAAAAACAAATTTGTCACACAAGTCGTGCCTAATAAAAATGACTTTTTGTTTGACAATTATTACTTCTAAAAAACCAACAGCTATGTTGTTGTCATCTTTTATTTCATCAGTGCTTTTATGGTCGTTATCGTAGCTCAGAATAATATAGCGGAGAAGGATAACTCCAAACCTTTAACACATTCCCTCTGATGCAAATATTATTCAAAAAATCGCTGTGCAGCAGATAGATCCTTTAGTCGCTCCAATCTCAAAAATATTTCATATAGGTACCAGAGTCACAAAAAACTGGTTAAATTAATTTCAATGGTTAATAAAATTATAGAAACTCATACACCATTACAAATTTCCAACAGATTTACAGAGTTGTTAAAATGTAAAAAATAAAATCGACAATCAAAATTCAAATTATCAACCGCTTCACCTCAGTTGCATCGTTTTTTCTTATTCCAAAAGTCACCCCCATTAGTCACTTTCCATATTCCCTTAGTCACCTAATGTGACAAAATTTGTCACCTTGGTGACATCTCTCACTTTAAGTGAGATGACTTGAAAATTTCCGATCACCTTAGTCACGTGAGATTTGTGTCACCTCACCGAAAGTGACCGTCAGAATAACCCCCCCAAAATTATAATAATATTTGTTTATATTTTTATTTTTACATTTGTAAACATATAAAAGATCCACGGCTCCATTAAGCTACCGCTATGAGCCGTGTCAAATAAACGAATTATAAAAAAATGCCCTGCCTACAAGAAGGCGACTGCAGGCCAACGGTAATGGAGATAGCCCATATGAAGTCCCCCTGGCAACGGTAACTGGCTGGCTGATAGATCGGGAACGGCTGTAATACAAGTTATGGACAGATTCCCCATTCAAGAAGTGGTAGAACGCTCATACGAGGACTTCGTGATCGCCAAAATTGACGGTGTGTACGTGTGCAGCTGTTACGTTTCTCCAAGGTGGACAGTGAAGTAGTTCAGCCTAATGCTGGATCAGTTAACCGAGCAGTTGATCGGTCGGAAGCCGGTAGTCATTGGTGGTGACTTCAACACCTGGGCTGTGGAGTGGGGCAGTAGAGTAAACAACACAAGAGGGTCCCAGCGGACAGTGATTATCATCAAATCCCTCGTAGCAGCCGCCGATTGCGAAGAGATGGCGTTACTGGAGAGTTGAACACCACGAAGATAGCGAAAGCAGAAGCCTATGAGACACCGAAGGGTAGCCGGTATTCCCAAGGCTCCCGGACCGGACGGTATCCCCAACGTGGCACTGAAGACCGCGATCCTGGCGTTTCCAGACATGTGCAGGATAGTCCTATAGAAATGTCTGGACAATGGCTATTTCCCGGATAGAAGCTGGTGTTGCTGCCAAAATCAGGAAAGCCACCAGGGGATCCAGCGGTGTATCGGCTTATATGCCTACTCTTGGTAAACTTCTGGGAAGGGTCATCCTCAACAGGTTACTCATTGGTCAAGTGGCGGCAGGAGTGGAACAACGTGGAGAAAGGAAAGTGGACACACCGACTCATCCCAAATGTATCTGCTTGGATACATATGAAGCATGGAGAGGTGAACTTCGACGCAGTTTTTGTCTGGACACGGATGCTTCCGGAAGTATTTGCATCGGTTTAGACATGCTTCGTCATCTCTTTGTCCAGAATGTGAACGGACAAGAGATGTGCCACGACGAGCGTATCTGGGACGCTGTCAATAGAGTGATTACGAGTATACTTTCCGAGAAACAGAGGAAGTGGCGCAGGGACCAGATGGAGTAGCTCCATCGGCTAGAAAGCTGGCATGAAACCACAAATCAGGTTTCGGGAGAAATTCCGCCGCCGGGGAGCTCTCCGTCGGTGTAGACTAGATACACCACCGGGGATCAGTTGAATAGTACGCGACGTAGCAGTCAGGTTTTACCGGAATCGCCGGACCGACCTAGACACCCAACCGGGTAGCTCGTGAGTAGGCTAGATCCACCGCCGGGGATTGTAGCGAGTAGACCGCGTCGAATAGTTAGCAGTGGGTTGTTGAGGCGCCAGGGAACCGGAAGCTACGCTCCACCTGGAATCGCTGGGCAGACCTCAGCGCCTACTGGCTGGTCCGTTAAGTCCGCCTGAGATCGAGTAGATCGGGACGAAGCGATAAGCTAAATGGCACACGGAAGCGAATATCGATGTCGGGAGAAAGCTACCTCCGGGAAATTCACAGTAGAGTATATTCATCGCCGTGAACTATCCGACGTATCGCGATAAAAATGGAAGCTAATTGGCTCACAAAACAGATATCGCAACAGAGAGACTACCAGGAAACTCTCAGCCGAAGTAGGGTAATTCACCACCGGGTAATATCCGAATAGATCACGATAAAGTTGGGAGCTAAATGGCTCAAAGAAGCGGGTATCGGTGTCTGGAGAAATTCCTTCGTCGGAGAACTCTCAGCCGAAGTAGGGTGATTTCTCCGCCGGGACTATCCGAACAGGTCATGATAAGGCTGGGAGCTGATTGGCTCACGGAAACAGGAGCTGAATGGCTCATGGAGTTAAATGTCGACGTAATAGATGGAGATAAGAAGCTAGAAAATAATCGAGAGTTAAATCAAAGGTCAAATGTTGCGCCATTTCATGGACCAAGTGGGGCTCCGAGATAGCGCAGAAGATGTACTTATGAGGGTGTGCCGCAACGTTTCTTTTACTGATGGATAAATATCTATCCCTGTGTCTGTACAATTACCTTCCAACCTCTAACGGGAGAGAAAATAAGGCACAATAGACAACTATCTATAATTCATTTGCTTTTCCTAGAGCAACGTATATTTTTGTAAGAGGAAAACATGTACGAGTGAGTAATAACAGAACGACAATGTATTTAAAAGGTAGATAAAAACTAAAATTAAAAAGCAAGAAACATGTATCGTCATTCTCTTTTCTGCTGTGCTATCTGATATCAACGCCAAGTCTTTTTTCCATCTTGTTTGGTTTCTTCCAAACGATGCATAGTCACATTCACCGCAGGCACTTGTTACAGTGCCATCATCTCTTGGAAAGACTTAAGGTAAGCCTCATGTAGTTTTCGCACAAAGTCAGGGTCGTGCTTAACGAGATAACTGATGGCCTGAATAAGCTGAGCTTGGGTTAGCGGCTCAATGGTACCTACCATCGGGAAGAAACCAGGTGGCGGAGGATGGTGATTATTGTTGCTGGCCTTTGCTAGCAATTTTGTGAGTGAAGTGCTAGTTCCATTGGCATGCTCTTGTTGCTTTTTGTTTGCTGCGCTAGCAAACATTTCAGTAAGACCCTTGGCTGACGAAGAACTGGTTGCGAACATGGTCGGGGGCATCAGTGCTGGTTTGTTGGCGCCACCATGGTTTGGTGTAGAGTTAAGCATAGATCCACTGTTGTTTAGGGAATTATTCATTGTATCCGATTTTTTTAAAAGTTCATGCAACGGCTGTTGGTGCTGTTGCTGCTGCTGACGTTGCTCGAGCTCGCTTATTTCAATTGGTTTTGTTTTCGGTATCGGTTGATTGTTGGTCCGAACTGAAGCCAAATTTGTTACGCTTAGAAACGTTGCCAATGGCGACGTTCCGAGCTCCTGAGCTGGTGGTGGCCCGGTATTAACGGGGATGCCCATTAGTTTGAAGCTATTTTCTAACTCGCCTACCTCGGGGGTTATTTTTCCTGTAGCATTCACATCCTTTTGTGGTGTTGGCGCTCGGTGCTGTTTTTCTATTTGCTCAAGCGTGTGCAATGGGTTGGACATGAGCGTCTGGAAGAGTGGTACTTCGGATGCTGCCGGTTGTTTTGCGGCCGCAAAAAAGTTAACCACACTCTGGGGCGTACTTTGGTCTGGAATCGCATTAACCGCTGTAGTAGGATTCCTATTTGAAACTTGCTCTGGTTGTGGAATTGGTTGTTGCTTCCCAGTGCTGTTATTGAAATCTTCCTGTGCCTTAGTCAACATAGTGAAAATATCCACATTTGCCCCTGAAAATATTTAAAAGGGTAATATTTTGATTCGATATATTACTAGTGCATTTAATATTTTTTAATTCATTTAACACGGCTCAGTGCACTAGCTTGGAGGATTCGTGGGTCTTTTATATATAATGCATTTAATTTAATAATTACTCAAACACTCACCTGTGGAACTACCATTCGCATTAACTTTTCCCATGTCGACAATTTTTCTAGTTTCGCTGTTACACTCTGCCACTAGTTTGGAAATGATTTCACGGATGCGATCACACTCGGAGTTATTGTAAAACCAGAAACCACGAATGCGCGATCGCTCGTTACGGTACAAGAGAAACGGAGGCTGCGATTGCAGTTCTATCTGACCGTTGATTGGTTCCACCAATGAGTTGGTATTGAGTCGATTGTTGATGAAAATGCTATGGTACGGTTCTGCGTTCCGGCTGTAGATAAACAATGCCCCCTCAATGTCAGTTTTCTCCCACTCGTTATCAGCGGTGTTGAACGTGTAAAAAGCTACGTGGGCGGATGAATTTACAATGTCCTTTGCGTACGGATCTGAACGTTGGATAGCCACTAAATTCATACGTAGCTCGGTCTGATCAGCCATAACTTTTTCAGCACAATCGTCAGCAGCGATTTGCTTATTCTCGTTTTTTGCTTCTAGTTTAACCTGCTTTGTCTATTCGAACTCAATTCTCTACGTCCCCAAAAGTATTACACACACGATCTTCGTAATCTGCTTTTCTTGTTGCTAATTACGCGATACGCTATCTAACAACAGAAATTCGTTTTTCCACTCGACAGCAAAAAGGATCTTTTTCTCACACGCAGAAATGTTGCAATAACCCATGAAAAAGCGATGATGGTTGACGGCTTCGCCTCGCGATGATGATGACAGCAATGTCAAAATTTTGCGTACATCATAATAGATCGGCGGAAAGCACAGAAATGCACGCTGAAAAATTTGGCTTTTTTGAATAGTAGGTTCATATAACATGCTTGCTGAGCGCATCCCGAATATAATTTTACAATACCATTTACCCTACAATCGTAAAACAATAAATCTTGAGCGTTTTTTCAAAACGTCATATCTGCAATGAGTTACTCTCTTTGTTTACTTTCTCTTCTGTTAATAATTCGGTCACTTTAACATTTATCCCTCAACTCTGCATAATATGCTAGTTAAAACCACCGTCTTTCGATCTGTACTGTAAAATAAGTGAAAAGTGTTATAGTGACGCCGTAAAAATCGAAAGAGAAAGTATAAACAGAGAGTAACTCATTGCAGATATGACGTTTTGAAAAAACGCTCAAGAAATATTATAATTATTACTGTAGATTTACAATAAAATTTCATGTAGCAATCAATTTTACTGTTCAGGAAAAAAACTGATACAGTAAATCCAAAGAAAAATAATAAAGACGTAATTCATACGAACAAATTATAGAAATTATGCGGCTCATTTTACACTTTTAGATTGAGTGATCGGTCCCTTCAGATTTGACCGCACTCACCGTTTAGTGGCGGCTAGTTTAACCTAGATGCGAGGGGCAAGTACTAAATCTTCAATACGACGCAGTGCCAAAAGTTGTATTTTTTTTAGTTACTGTAAATAACATTAAGCATCAAAAAGTACATTAAGTACCGCAAATATTTAAAAAAATGCGTGTCAAATTCATTATACTTTAATTACAGGCAATATTTTAAGTACAGCGCTTTCGTATTTTAAATGCACAAAATAGTTTAATTACCGTCAATATGTACTTTAAATACTTACACATCGACGTTAATTACATTAACGGCCAATTTCTTCACTTGAATGAAAACCGGTTTTCGTTGAAAACCAATTTTCGGGTAATTGGTCACCAGCAACCTGAAAACTGGTTTTCATCGAGAACCAGTTTTCATCCAGCGAAGAAATTGGCCGTAAGTACCTTATTAAGTAGAACAGAAGTAGTTTTAAAAACTTTCATTATTTACTTGAATTATATTCAAAATACGTGGGTATTTTCAATACGACGCACTCAAACCTTCTAGTGCTTGCCCCTCGCCTAGATGGAAACCAGTAAATATAAACAAAATTTGGTATCCGTGCATAATTTTCTGGGGCAGTTGGATGTCTAAGTATATTTATTCTTGGTGATCTAAGCTTTTAATTTAATATTATTAATCCAATTCTATTTAATTGACGTTTGCGTAGATTCTATCAACGATCGGAATTATTGTTGGAACGGTTTCCTGCAGGTCTTGATTTTCTGCACCACTATATCAGGCACTTTTCAACATTGGATATTGCTGCTAACGATTTGCCTCTATCAATAAACGCGCCCGAAGTGTATGAATCACAGCGCCGATAACGATACTGAAGTTAGAAGGTTCGTTTTTTATTCCAATTTTACGTCAGAATGGTCCAGCTCCTGATTGGTTGATTCTGATGTTTTGCACCGTACGCAATGTTCCTACAGGGATAGCGAAATGATGTTTGGCAGTGTTGTCATATTCATAGTAAAAGCTAAGATAAACTCAAGATAGAATGGTCAGGTGTTTTCCATGTACCATTGAAGTACGACCCCTCGATGAACCCGGTTCGCCGTCAGAATAGTGAATTGAAGCGAAGCGAATTGTTCTTATGACACCTGTTCGTGTTCTAACTTTTTTGTGCCGAGTGCTTCGTAGAGCTAATTCGTGTGTCGGCTCTGAGCTGCGTGTCGATAGCATCGCGGTGCTGTGCTATTTTTCGTTTTTCTTATGGCACTCTAGTGGATGAAACTAGCAACATGCGTATTGGTGATCTAATATATTGATGGTGCGAGGCTATGCGAGGTGCTACGAAATTTTTTATTCTAGAGAGTTGAAACGACACAGAGAAACAGAATAGTAAATCTGGCGTGAAATGTAATTGAGCATCACTATCCTTCGGAATAAACCAACCCGTTACTTTGCTAACATAGAATAATTATCCTGTGCCATATTTGGCAAAATGTTACACATTTAGAGCTTATTAAAATTGTGATGTATATTTAAGCAATTAGAAGAACTGCACACTGTGGGACCAATCAGCGCTACAAGTTGCGTATTTTGATAAACTAAAAATTAAATAACTGATTCTTGGATTCCATTGTTTTTGGGTTGCATTTTTTGCCCCAATCAAGTTAGGGTTATTAAAAAAAATACATTTAACCAGAATTAGTACAGGTACACTTACGAATTTGCGTTTTCAGATCTTTAATCAAATCAATTTTTTTCTAAAATTTGATATTCATACAATGTTTCGAAATGATGATTCAGTTAATAATATGTGATTTCTTTGGTGATTTTGAATGAAAGTGCGGTAATAACTCATCACTTCGAATGGAATATTCGGAATATTTTAGTAAAAAATAGAATAGTCGACTGTATTTACATTCAAAATCACCAAAAATCATACATTGTTAACTAAACCACCATTTCGGAATATTGTATGAACATCATACATTTTAGAAAAAAATCATTGATTTGATGAAAGATCTGAAAATAATTATTCTGAATTCATAAGTGTACCTGTAATAATTCTGGTAAAACGTATTTTTTTAATTGCCCTAACTTGATTGGGGCAGAAAATGCAACCATAAAACAATCAAAACCAATACTCGCATAATCTGCAGAGCCTAAAAAACATCACAATTTTAATAAGCTCTAAATGTGTAACATTTTACTAGATGCGGCACAGGATAGTTCTGGATAAAATTTAGAATAGAACGTAAGTAACATTGAGAGCCTCTCTTTGTTCACTTTCTCTTTCGATTATTACGACGTCATTTTACAATAATTTTCCAGTACATACTGAAAGCCGACGGTTTTTACTAGAATATTATGCAAAATGTAGAACAGTAAATGTTGAAACGACTGGGTAATAAACAGAAGGGAAAGACCCCAAAGAGAATTTCTCATTGTTACTTACGTCCTATTCTAAATTTTCTCTAGAATTATCCTATGTTAGCAAAGTAACAGGTTAGTTTATTTCGAAGGACAGTGATGCTCAACTATATTTCACGCCAAATTTATTATTCTCTTTCTCTACACTCAAAAAAAAGTAAACGTTATGCCTATTGATTTTACACATAGATTTTTGCAATTAACGGTGGCATATAGACACTATTTGCTGGCACATAAATCTAATGTGTGTATTTACAAGAAATATTAATCTTACATTCACATTTCATAACTATTAGGCACATAAAACCCCATTCTATAACAATATGCACATATAACTTATGTGTGTGCATACATAGTTTATACAGTTGACACATAGCAGATATGTGTGCGCGAGATAACAATAGCATTTCTACTTCATATGAATTTTAAGCGGTTTGAAGCAAATAGAATTAACGTTTGGATTTTTTTCAGTGTATGTCAATCCAACACTCTAGAATCAATAGTTTCGCGACACCTTCGTATAGCCTCGCACCTTCAATATATTAGATCACCAATACGCATGCTGCCCCGAATAGAAATGTACAGTAACAAAACCATGATTTTCACTGTGACAGTACAGTAATTTTACAATAATTTACAGTAAGTTTTAGTGTTATGCTACAATACAAAAACAATAAACTTTAACGTTTTTACAGTAAATTTCAATGTAAAATAGATTTTTACAGTGAAAAAGGGGGGTGGTTATGTATCTTAACATTAAAAAAATCAATTTTTCTCCATACATTTGTTTCTCGAAAACAGTAAAATTTAATGTGAATGCACTGTATCAGTTTTTTGCTGAACAGTGAAATTTATTGTTACATGAAATTTTATTGTAAATCTACTGTGAGAACTTGGCATCGAACAATGTTGAAACAGTAATAACTATAATATTTATTGTTTTATGATTGTTTGTAGGGTAAATGCTATTGTAAAATTCTATCCGGGGCTAGTCTCACCCACTTGAGATGCCATAAGAAAAACGAAAAATAGTACATCACCGCGATGCTATCAGTACGCAGCTCAGTGCCGACACACGTATCGGTTCTACGTAGCACGCGGCACACAAAAAAATCGGAATACGAACAAGTACGTGTTCTTCTAACTTCGTGTTCGTGTTCTCGGCGAGCACCCGTTCTTCTAAGGGTGAAGCCAGAGTGGGCGCGATGCGTAACGCGACGCGATGCAAACTGCGCGCGATTTTCAACGCGAAATGATAGCCAGAGTGAACGCGACTGGAAGCGATGGCCATATGCGTTATCCGTAAACAAAAGTTGTTTTGACGTGTCGAATGGATTGCGAGTTGAAAAGTTTCTATGGAAATAGGCTCAGACGAAAAATATTTCATGTTCGAAGGCGTACGCGATTTTTTTTTTAGAAATAAAGATTTTTAAATTCATCCGATCCATAGGAAAAGAAGAGGATACGGGGAGTATCACCCTGTAGTAATATGTGCTAAATGATCCAAACAAATGTCGCAACTGTACCCGTATGAGCATCGAAACGTTCGATTACAATTTAAGCCATATTGAAGTTGTTCTTACTAAAGAGTGGGCCAACGTTATTACAATTCCGAAAGAACCACAAGATAAGCTTATAATCACGCTAAGGTAATGCTATACCCCTACCTTCCCCGTCGTAGTATATCTTCACGAATTTCGGAATAATCTGCCACACTCTGGAACAATGTTCCACAACTACAAAAAGGTTTTTTTGTAGTACTTGATGGCACCGGGACAACTAGGTATTCCACCAGATAGTAATCTCCTCGGAACAAACATATTCATGCCATATGTTTTCCTAGCTGATGAAGCTTACCTGCTGTCAAAACATGTTTTGCGACCATTTGCTCGACGAGATATCACTGTTTCAGAAGAATATTTTAACTCAAGACGTTCAAGAGCAAAGAAATCGATCGAGTCTGCTTTCGGGGCAATAAATGCTAAATGGAGACTGCTATGAAACCAATCGAAAGGAATGACCGTAGATATTACCAAAGTATCAATGTTGCACATTGTTATCATTGATAGGGAAGGATATAGAGATGTTATTAGCGAGGGGGAAGATTTCTTACAAAACATTCAAATGCCTACACATAATCCTGTTTATTGTAGCACAATTCGAAATCGAAGCTTCTCTGGGGTATCTAATTTCTTTACATGGGTAGCAGGCTATCAAAGAAAGCTTCATCTTCATCCCTGTCGCGAGATGAAGCTTTCTTCGAGCAGTTCTAGCTTCCTCTGCTCAAAATCTAAAAGATGTTCTGCTTGAGCGTTCTTTTCATTGTTCTTTTTATATCGTTTGGTGGGAAGCGGGACAGGAGCACTTGATGATCGCCCAGTGGAGCTATCAGCTGCCTCGAATGCTTCTAGTTGACTAGTTGGGATTTCCAATGCCTCGACGTCCTCAAACACTTTGCTTTGCGGCTTGAGATTGCCACTTGTTAGCCGGGGCTTCACTTGTTGATGCAAAAGGTAGACTTTTGAAATGCGGTCAGCTAGAGGAAACGATTTAGTGGCCAGCGTCCCCGGATCTCAACACCGGCAGCTTACGCAGTTCGTGACCAAAAGTGTCACGCAAGTTTGTACAGCTTTTCTTTGCAACATCGCCTGAAATTTTAAAAAATATAGGCTTTAGAACCAGTATAACATTTGAGAAAAATCAACTCGGTCACTCACAGTACCCATTAAAAACAATTTAAAAATTGTTCATAAATTTTACTTACCAAGTATTCCCAATTCATCCGAAACATCTTTCCAACATTGGTTCACAAGGTTCCGGTAATTGCGGGATTGTTGGTCCCACAGCGCACACCTTTGGAAGACAGGTCCAATGAGTGATGTGACATCGACAAAAACATCCTCATCCGTCATAGTGAAATCAAATTTTGAAATTGATCGCCTCATTTCGCGCGAAAACCCTGTGCATGTACTGGTACTCTGGCATATACTGTATTATTTTGCAGGAATCAAATGAACGGAGCTCGTTTGCGCGTCGTCGCGTGATGTGTCAAAAATCGCTTCGCATCGCGAATCGCGTTCACTCTGGCATCCCCCTAACATTAACGAGAACATATTCTTCGAGCACGCGGCACACTAGTATTGGAAGAACAGGCACACTTGCGTGCTTGAACAAAGAACAGCACGCGTGCTTACTAGGAACCCTGAGCCGGTACGGTACGGCTCGCGTGGTGTTCTAGGACATCACTGGACCATACAATCAACAGGTTGTTAAGGTTGAACAGAGAATGGGCAAAAATCGAAAACGAAAAAAGCAGTTTTTTCCACATTGTGTGTTAGATCTTCATAAAAACCAATCAGCTTATGTAGAATGTCGTTACAGTACTTCTGATTGATATTTATGAAGATCTAACATACGGTGTGGAAAAAACTGCTTTTTTCGTTTTCGATTTTTGCCCATTCTCTGTTTAACCTTAAGAACAGTCACCATATCAAATTATGCTTTTTCCGTATACATTTTGACAACATACCATTCAAGAGCCATACAGAATATGAATAATTTAGATCTAGCGATGCTTAAAATGTTAGGTGGAGAAAAAAACCTTTTCCCTATGCACAGTTCAATTCTAACGATTGTTGAAGTTTTATTGATACACACCATATTCTGAAGAAAGCTTCGTTGGCACTAAGTGAACTGAAGATTTTTCTAATTGAGCTATCGCCGTAATATTGTAAGACGAGGATTTTTGACCATGATAAACTACAGAAATGGTAACTAAAATCAGTATGGTAGTATAATTGAACTATACTATAATGAACTACAATGGTGGAATATATCAGTAGTATTCTCAATATGGTGAGTATTATATGAATAGTTAGGAAATGGTTCCAAAAATTTCTGGAATGGTATTTATTTTGGACGGGATACAACATTTCATTTATTCAGAAAATGGAGAGCTTTCTGCTTATTGAGCATTATACAGATATTTAGGAAACAGTACACTGATATTTTATTCTGAGAATTTCATTTAAGTTATTCAAAAAATAGTGTGGCCTCTCACTAATAGTGCCGAAATAGGCTCATTACCCAAATATCAACATTGGGGATTTTGGCAAAGTAAAGTGATTGATCTCGACAAAAAAGGTGCTACAAGCTACAAAATGATGCAGATATTGCTGTCAAACCATATATTTTATTCAATATTTGCTCGATTTCCAAAACCGCTCCCAACCTGTTGCCCTTTAACTGTGAGCTTTTTTATTTCGCATGTAGCAGTAACTTCATATAGTGCAGATATCGGATCAGATTAAATTACATATACTTTACCTGATTTATCTGGGCCAGACTCATTATTTGTTAGATAATTCTATTGGGCGTGGATGGTTGCCCTATAGACGGATTTGATATTAATGGCATCTTAATGACGACAGTCATTCACAAACACACACAAAGAGAGCGGCAAGCGGTTGTCAAAAACTAGCCAATACAGTCGAATGGCATGAATGGGATGTAAGTTTGATACTATGTACTGTTATATATACCAAGTACACCTGCTAACCGTTATGTGAGTAGTGTGTGTAAATAGATACCTTTCTGTAGACGGCCCAAAGCCCAGTCAGAGAGAAAGTTAAAACGGGTTTGATCGGTTTTTGCTTTATCTGGAGGTTTTCATAGTCGATCGTCGTTTTAGGAAAATTGCAGTACTGAAAATACTGTCAGACACGCGTTGAGGATAGTAGATTACAGTCAGAAATGTCCACAAATACGAGACGTGATCATAGAAATGTAAGTAGCAGAAAGTGCTAGAAATAAGAATCCGTTGATTAGATAGATTAAATCTGAGGTAATTAAGATGACGTCGCAATAAACGGAAAATATTGCACTCCTCAAATAAATTATAATAGTTTTTTAAACAAAATAGTCAGGCTGATCTCTGTGACATCAGTTGTGATTACATTATATAGCTACCCACAATGTGTGTGTATGTTAATGTTTAACGCTACAGAATTCGGATGATTATGTTTATTACTACATCGAACGAGATACTTTAATTTGCTTCAATTTTCTCGCACAGAAACGAAATAAGTCCAGTCAGATCATGAAAGACATAGCCTACAGCATCCTATTCAACATATTCGTGGTAATACACATGCTTGTGGATTACTTGATTGAGCTGGTACTGAAATGGTACTGGGGACCGACTCGTATGCGATGTCCACCGTTACAACGAAAACGAGTAATCTTGACGTACAGTGTACAGGAACTAGCAAAAATGATACGCAGCAAGGAAGTAAGCTGTTACGAAGTCGTCAGTGCCTACATTGATCGTTTGAACGAGGTCAACCCAATTGTAAATGCCGTGGTTGATGGGCCGTTCATTGAAGCTCTCGAAGAAGCAAGATCGATTGATGACAGGATCCAAAGAGGTTTGATTTCGGAAAATGAATTCACCGAGAAACCGTTTCTTGGTATACCGTTTACAACGAAGGATAGTACAGCCGTGAAAGATAAACTCCATACGCTGGGCATTTTGGCTCGAAGAAACGTAAAATCCAAAGATGATGCTGAATGTGTCAAGTTGATGAAAGATGCTGGGGCTATTATCATTGCGACCACGAATATTCCGGAAATAAACAGATGGTAAAGAAAAACTGAACAGTTTGAGTATAGTAAGAAAAATAACATTGTTGTTTGCAGGCAGGAAACAAGAAACAACTTGATTGGCCAAACAAATAATCCGTACGATAGCCGACGTACGGTAGGAGGCTCGAGTGGTGGAGAAGCAGCTCTGATAACGACTTGTGGCAGCGCCTTCGGACTAGGTTTAAAACTAATTTATCTCACTAACTAGTCACTTTTGCACTTTCTACTCATGTTGATCTTGAGTGCTATTATCTGTTATCACTTCAATTTCTTTTTTTTGCGTTGTATATGTAGTCTTGTATAACGTTTTAGTTATTTCAGTCATTGCAATCATGATTTTAGTATTTTGTAATATTGAATGACACTTTAACTACAAGTCGAATTTTATATGTGATGCTTCCATGTTTTATCCTTCATTGTCATTTACTATTTTTGTATTAGATATTTCCATTACTCCTCACATATTTTGTAAATAATAGTTATGAAAGTAAAGTTTCTATAAAAATTCGAAAGGATGTATTTTTTTATTTGGTTTCCTTTTCATTCTTTATTGGCTTTTCTGATTAGTTGTAAATGATTGAGGTTAGTATTATGAGAGCTGCTCAAATACTAAATGACACTTGAAGAACTTAACATACTAATGCATCAATTTCGATCTTAATCAACCGATTACCATACTTTGAAAATAGGTGTATCATGAAAAAATATTTTTGTTCAACATCTTTTAATTTCTCTTCTTTTCAATTTAATTCAATCCAATATCTAAGTTATATCTTAAATTATACCATTCAGGGTATAGTTAGTTCCGGTTGATAGAAATAAGCTCTCATCTTCGTCAACGTTCAACATAATCCTAATTCCACCAGCTTGTCTCGCACCAGCCTTATTTATAGTCAAAATTATCTTCGTAAAAATTACCCGATCACCGCATTTAACGTCAATAACTCTCGTTGGACTGCACAGATCGATTAAATTTTCGCATTATTTGGTTGGGAATAGTTTCACAATTTGATGGAGGTTGACATTTTTGTAATTCTACTGTTAATCAGCGTCAGAATATACTACCTCGGTACAATACAGCTACAAAAATATTGCTGATTATGCAGAGAATTTCAAGGAATTTTAATAATCCGTCCTCCGGTTTACTATCTTGTTGGATTTTAGATTATCTGGTCTATAATATTTGGTATTGTATGTTAACTTGAGTTCCATACTATCCATGGAATGTGCAATTATATGTCCTTTACTGGACAATTTAATTGCGTGATAAAAATACCTTTTAAACATTGCTGTATAGAATCTTGTAGACCATTTCTTGAAAGGCCGTTTCCTGTTCCCGAGCAATTTCTAAATGGTCAAGCCGAGAACTCATAAGAGATTTTCTCACAACACATACTATTCTCAATTTATATATCGTAATGATCATCTGCACGATGCCGCCACATTTGTCACATATTGACTCAACAGTACGAAACAATAAAGCGTTACTGCTGGCAATAAGGGTAGTTTATATTTGTGATACAAAAAGACGAAACTGTTCATTTATAGAGCATATCATAGTCTTTAAAACGACGAACGCCACGTTGAATCAAGCAATTGACAGTCAAAACACCGTCTATCACAATATCGCAAAACCGAGTTTTTCTCTTAAACGTCTTAAAGCATCTTCTCGAGGATTACAGCAAGTCAAGCTGAATGTCTCAATCTTTCTTTTACAAAATAAAGTGATTACATTATATACATACATACTAATTTTTATCCTTCAAATTTCAGGTACCGATATTGGAGGTTCAATCCGAATGCCAGCATTTTACTGTGGTATTTTCGGCCACAAACCTACGTCAGGCATCGTCAACACCCGTGGTTGTACATTACGCACTGGACGAGAGGTTTCCACAATGGTCGTTGCTGGACCAATGACCCGCTACGCTTCCGATCTACGCCCCATAATGAAGGTACTTTTTAATATCTAGAATAACACTACCACTACATCAATTCACAAGCATGTTTCATTTCCTCCAGACTCTAGTTGGTCCTAAAGCAACCGTAGCCCTGAAACTCAACGAAAAGACTGATTTGAAAAAGCTGCGTTACTTCTATTGCACCAGTTCAGGCGATATACGATGCAGCTCAGTGCATCCACAACTGCAGAGGGCCATGGGTCGAGTGGTTGATCACTTCCAGAATATTGCCCCCGACGGTGTTCGGAAGGTTACGTTGAAGGGTACAGAAAAAACGAGCCAAATGTGGCGCTACTGGATGACTCAAGAGCCGGCCAGTTTCAACAATCTGCTAGGTAACGGAAAACAACTATCCCCATTTGTGGAATTAGCCAAGAAAATCACCGGCAGCAGCGAATACACCATGGCCTCTATATACTCACTGATTGATAGTGTCATGCCGCCGGAAAAGGCTGATAAAATCAAAGAGATTACACGTCAGTGTGACCAGGAGCTTACTGATCTACTCGGAGATGATGGTATTTTGTTCTATCACAGTACAACTCACTCTGCTCCCTATCACTATTCTGCATTTGTGAATGTATACAACTTTAGCTACTGGTGCCTCTTCAACGTTCTTCATGTTCCGGCTACTCAAGTTCCTCTGGGTCTGGACCCGGACGGTTTGCCACTGGGTATTCAAATTGTTGCAACCCGGAATCGAGATCGCCATTGTTTGGCGGTAGCAGAGGAGCTCGAACGTGCATTCAGCGGTCACATTCCACCGTTTATTATAGATTAGTACTGAGAGGCTGCGTTTTTTTTGTTCGGGATATTATGCTACAACGGAGTTTTATGTTGGTTCAGGTACTGGTTATACAACGGTGCGGATTAGTGAAAGAGATTTATTTAATGATTTATAGTTTATTCTACTTTATTTCTTGCCACAACATCTACGGGACTAGTGAAGAATCAGTTATTTATGAGGTCAATAAAAGTTCATTGAACTATGACAAATATTTTGTTATTGTACGCTGCCAAGGGCAAGGATGCAAAATGCCTACCTTTTCTGCGGCTGTAATTTTTCTGCCTACATTCTCATTTCTCTTTCGACGCTGCTGTCGTTCGCTAGTGCAGGATGTCCAGCGCTGTACGGCAGTCCGTAAGCAAAGCAGTAACATGACAAAAAATACTGCCCCCAGTACAGCCACCAGACGCGAGCGGTACAGCTTCTCTTTCCTTATTTTAAACTTTAAATATTTTAATATTCAATATTTTTAATCACAAACGACGACAATGAATGCGGTTCGTTTACGCCACGACCGGCATCAACGCCTTCGTTCGTGTGCGGGCCTCTCCTTTTGACTATGCAGAGAAAAATGTACAAAGCGAGAGAACAAACTTTACTACGCCACACTCGCGCCGAGCAGTCGGAATACAGCAGCAAAACAAAAATGTATTCTACTGCTGTGCGGGAAAATGTACTCGGTTTGGCTACCGTTCTGGCAAGAGCTGTAGCGATGCGTCGCTGTAGCAGGCTGTACGGCTTGTGCAAATGTAAATATACTGAAAAAAATGTAGTTTACCGGTACCGTTGGCATCCCTGGCCAAGGGATATGCCACATTTAGCATAAATTCTTTTGACATAAGTCCAGTTGGCATAACCGAAGACTACATATTAAGAAGACTGATATCTCTTTTCTTCCCCCATACAAACAAGAAGCGACAGAGGTTACAGCGGCTCTATTGGAGGAAGGTAGGAAGCTTAATGTAAAAGTGTATATGTGTCTGCATCACAATGGGAAGTACTCACCCATATTCTTGTTTACGACGAATGCGATATTCGTTCGAATGCGAGCCCAGCGTAAACGGGAATACAAACCACTTTCGAACGAATCTCGCATTCGTCGTAAACAAGAATAAGGGTGACTACCTTTACTCGCAGGTGGCGTTGCTGTTACTGTCTCCAGGTTCTGGACAGAGTTGCCAGTCTTCTTGATATGCAGTCTTCGGCATAACGTTAAGGCTCAAGTTACCTTTTTTGAGCATGTGTTAGAATTGAGCGCTTGGTAGTATGCGTAAGAAAAAATGCGTTCAGCTTTGCCACCGGATTATCCATATAAAAACTTTTCAAAACTCTAAAAGAAGAAAATCAATCGATTTATTAGATCATCATGATTCAAATTATGCTAAATAGCTGCTGGAAAAACTATTGGCTTGACTGAATTGTGCTTTTGAAAAAATGGCGGTGTTTTTTCATTGCGCAGTTGTGTTGCGTATCCCAGCACGTGGTGGTAGTGTGGCCATTCAACTAAGCAGATAGTTTTTCCAGCAGCTATTTTGCATGATTTGAATCATGATGATCCAAAAAATCGACTGATTTTCTTCTTTTAGAAATTTGAAAAGGTTTTATATGGATAATCCGGTGGCAAAGCTGAACACATTTTTTTCAACACATACTATCAAGTGTTCAATTCTCATATACACTCACTGAAAGTTCTTTGAACCTTAATTACATACACTCATAAAAATGTAGACGTAATGACTATTCATTTTACACATAGATTTTTGCAATTGGTTGAGGCATGTGTGCACCATTTGCTGGCACATAAACCTAATGCGTGTATTTACAAGACATATTAATCTTACATTCACATTTCTTAACTCTAAGGCACATAAAACCCGATTCTATAACAATACGCACATATAACTTATGTGTGTGCATATATAGTTTATACGGTTGACACATAGAAGGTATGGGGGCGCATGATAACAGTAGCATTTTTTCTTCATATGGTTTTTAAGTGATTTAAAGCAAATAGAATTGACGTTTGGATTTTTATCAGTCCACTGCACTAGTCTTATCGAAGATTACATATTAAAAAGAGTCATATCTCTTTCCTTCCCACATACAAACGAAAAGAGACAGGTTACAGCACCTCTATTGTATGAGGGTAGGAAGATTAATGTAAAAGTAGGTTTGTTCCAGTACACGAAAGTCACTCCGGAGCAAAAAATACTTGCTCGTTTTTACTCCGGTTTGCTACACTGAAAACAATCAAAACGTTAATTCTATTCACATTAAACTACTTAAAATCTATATGAAAAAGAAATGTGTCAACTGTATAAACTATATATGCGCTCACATAAGCTATATGTGCATATTTTATGGAATCAGGTATTATGTGCCTTATAGTTATGAAATGTGAATGTAAGATTAATATGTCTTGTAAATACACGCATTAGGTTTATGTGCCAGCAAATAGCGTTTATCTGCCTCCGCTAATTGAAAAATCTACGTGTAAAATCAATAGGCATAACGTTTTCATCTTTTTTTGAGTATACCAGAAGAAGAAAAAAGACAAGAAGAGAGTACAGGAACGATTTTCTCCGGAGTATTTCCAGTTGCTCCTGATACTGGAACAAACCTAGTGTGTATGTGTGTGCAGAGCCGTAGCGTGGTCTTCTGGTGCTCTTGGCGGAGTCTCAGTTTTGCGCCCCTTTGGTGTTTACTTTGGCTTTCTTTTTCAATTCGACCTTCAAATAATAATTTGTATACATGGAAAGGGCCCACCTACTCCCCACTTAATTCATGTTTGACTGTCTTTCATGTCATGTAAATTTCAGCCACAAATCTTTTACTGTATATTTAGGAAATTAGTTGATGCTAGGTGTTTGAAGGCGACGGAGGGAGCATCTATTCGGACGACTTATTAGAGTGCCAATAGCATGTATGGAAAACAGGTGATCATCGAATTTAATAACCGGACGTACCTCAACAAAAAAAAGTATAACTCAATCGGACGCGATTAAGGGGTTGCGCAAAAACGGCCAAGGTGCAAAAAATTTTACCCGTGAATAAACACAAAAGGATCCTTGGAGTATTCAAAAGTTGAATTCGAATTTTTTATGCTAAATGGCTTAGGATGTAACGAAACGTCGAGATCTACTGCAACCCTGAGTTTTGTTTTAAGATAGCCTTTATGAAACTTGGAAAATTCTGGATTTGAGTTGATACTGGGGTTTGAAAAGGCTGGTTTTAATTTATTTTCTATGCCAAATGTCTTAGAATTTCATGAAACAAACGGATTTTGAACCTTCTCATAAAAAATTGTTTTGACAAAAGTTACCTCTCTGGTACTTTTAATTTTTAAACTGAGATTTTCAAATACAAATTAAAAACTTGCTTCTTTTCGAATTTACATCAGATGTCGACATTTCATTGATTTCTAAAACATTTTGACGGACTACACAACCATGTAGCACCGTTACCAATCCAAACTCTATGATTTTACTCAGTGTATATATTACTCATCCGCCCTTTATGCAACATAGCGTTATTACTACACTCCTGACATATGATACACACATATGTAACTTAAATGAATAAACATCATTCCATATTCGTCACTTTAACAAGTAGTACGTATTCTCATTTTACACTGCCCTAACCGCTATTCTGCGTCAGGTTATGGGCCCAGTGATGAGAAAAGTGACGCCATCTTGCAAAAACGAAAAGTTTTTGTTTAATCGTGATATATTCGTCGCGAAATCGTAGTGTGCGCGTTATTTTCGATCTACCATATCGCGCGCGTCATGGAAGGAAATCGTTTTTCCCTGAAGAAGCTGAGTAACAGCAATTATCCGACCTGGCGTTTTAAGGTTGAGTTGCTGCTCGTTCGAGAGGAGCTCTGGCGCTACGTAGACCCGGGTGAGAAGCTGGAAGAAGAATCCATTGCTGTATGGAACGCGGGCGATGCCAAGGCAAAGGCCACGATCGGATTATTGATCGAAGACAATCAGTACGGACTTGTTCGTACATCACGATCGGCCAAAGAAGCCTGGACAGCGCTGCAAAACCATCACCAAAAGACGAGCCTCACGTCGAAAGTGTCATTGCTAAAACGGATTTGCGATAAACGCCGGTCAGGAGCTCGAGGAGAATCTTACCGTCGCGATGATTTTAAGTAGTCTCCCCGGCTCGTACGATACCCATACTACGGCACTCGAAAGCCGATCGGACGACGACCTCACACTAGACCTCGTCAAAAGAAAGCTGTTGGATGAAGCGTCAAAACGGCAGGGTAATGTGTCAAACTCGGCATTGAGAGTCGGCAACGGCAACAACAAGAAAAAGCCAATTGTCTGCCATTACTGCAAAAAGACAGGGCACAAGCAAAAGGAATGCCGTAAGATGATCCGCGAATCGGAGAAGGAAACGAAACCCAGAGGAAACTCTACCAACAAGAAGGAGACAGTTTCTTTCGCACTCGCTGCAGGAGGAGCAACGGATAGCGGCACAGCAAAGCCGTGGGTCGTCGATTTCGGTGCTACTAGGCACACGGTTGCAGATAAAAGCCATATCCAAGAACTGCGCGAAAATAAAATAAAGTTTGTCAACTTGGCGGACGGTAAGCAAGCAAAAGTTTGCGGCGAAAGTTCCTGTATCGTCGAATGCGTTTATGAAAAAGGACTTCGGCGGAAAATGAACATTAGTTTTGCGCTTTACACCCCGAGTCTATCCATGAATCTGTTCTCTGTACCGGCACTAGTCCAGAAACAAGCTACAGTTGTTTTTGACACATCCGGTTGTCGGATTCTTCATGGAAACGCTACCGTTGCTGTAGCGCGTTTAAAAGAGGACCTTTACCAGATCAAACATCTCAAGGACATCGTGATGGCAGCAAGCGGTCACCACAACAGGGACTGTCAGCACGTTTGGCATCGAAGATTTGGTCATCGGGATCGATCGGGCGATCGATCATTTGAAGAAGGCTGAGTTGGCCGACGGCCTAACGATTCACGGATGTAATGTCGACGAAACGTGTGAGTGCTGTCTGAAAGGTAAGACCCCCATACCCCTTTTCCAAATGAGTCCAAATCCACATCAAAGGCGCCCATGGATCTGGTGCATACGGACGTTTGCGGTCCGGTAGAGGTGTCGTCGGTCAGTGGTTACCGATACTTCATGACCATGATCGACGATCATAGCCGGTATTGCGTATTGAAAGAGAAGTCGGAAGTTGCCGCGAAGATCGAAGAGTACGTTTAGTACGTCAAAACTCTTTTCGGGCGAAAGCCGAAGGCAATCCTCTCTGATCAGGGTGGCGCATATATCGGAAAGCAACTGCGTATGTTCTACAAGCGAGAGGGGATTTCAGCTCAATATACCGCGGGATACAGCCCCCAGCAAAACGGCATCGCGGAGCGGAAAAATCGCTACCTTGTCGAAATGGTGCGGTGCATGCTTTTCGATGCACAGCTAGAACAACGTTATTGGGCAGAAGCTCTAAATACGGCAGTATACCTCCAGAACGTGTTGCCAACGAAACCAGTTGACGTTACGCCGTTCGAGCTTTGGACTGGTGTTAAACCTAAGATCGATCACCTGAAGATATTCGGCTGCCATGCGTGGGTTCTTATTCCAAAGGTAAAGAGGAAGAAACTGGACGCCACAGCACAAAAGTTGACATTTGTGGGTTATTCATCAGAGCACAAAGCTTATCGCTTCCTGGACAAAACCACACGAAAAATCTACGTGAGCCGAGATGCAAAGTTCGTCGAAAATGATACAAGTGACCCAACGGAGCAACCCACCGATGGCAAGAGAGGTGAGGAAATTTTGTTCGATATTGGTTTGAAAAGCAACCCAACCTTACCACATGCTCAACCGGGAGCGGAAGATACCGAAGATTATGATTCAGCCGTCGAGAACGTGAATGATGAGTTTGAAGGTTTTAGCGACAACGAGCTACCCCTCTTCGGCGAAAGTGATATTGAGTCGACCGAACCGAGAAAATCGACACGTCAAACGAAAGGTGTACCACCTGTACGATATCGTGAGGTCACTGGCGTGACGAAGCATATAAGCGAAGAACCCCAAAGCTACTCCGAAGCAATCGCAGGCCCCGATGCGGCCGTTTGGCAGGTTGCGATGCAGGAGATAGAAGCTCTCCAAGAAGGCGACACGTGGGAACTTGTCCCCCTACCACTGGATCACACAGCGGTAGGTTGTAAATGGACGTATAAAAAGAAGGAAGATGAAAACGGGCAAGTGGTACGATACAAGGCGAGATTAGTCGCGCAAGGATTTTCTCAAACATTCGGCCAGGACTATGACGAAGTTTTCGCCCCCGTCGTCTGTCAAACAACCCCTCGCACAATACTCGTACTGGCCGGCAAGCAACAAATGTTGGTTAAGCACCTGGATATAAAGAGTGCTTACTTGTACGCAGACCTGCAAGAAGACATGTATATGAGGCAACCGCCAGGCTTCGATCGCAACAACGGAATGGTATGCCGTCTCAAACGATGCATTTACGGGCTCAAACAGTCCGCTCGAGCATGGAACAAAAAGATTGACGGTGTTTTCAAATCCATGGGATTCAAGCAGGCACAGAGTGATATGTGCTTGTACATTCGGAATCGTAACGGAAAATAGTCCTATATTATAATATACGTCGACGACATGGTCGTTGTATGCAACTCGGAAAACGAATTCGAGGAAATACGTCCACAGCCGCAGGATCAATTCAAGCTCTCTTGCCTCGGTGAACTCAAGCATTTCCTTGGAATACACGTAGAAAAAGTCGGTGATCATTACACTCTCGATCAGACAAGCTACATCGAAAAGCTAATACGACAATTCGGACACGACGAAGCAAAGCCGTCGAAAGTACCAATCGATCCAGCGTACCTCAAGCAAAAGGAGGAAAGTGTGTTGCCTACAAACACGTTGTACCGTAGTTTGGTAGGGAGTTTGCTTTACGTTGCGGTTAATACACGACTGGACATCTGCGTGGCTGCCTCACTGTTGGGAAGAAAAGTCACAAACTCGACTAACCGGGATTGGACCGTAGCAAAGAGAGTTCTTCGATATCTCAAGGCTACCAAAAAGCATCGTCTGCACCTAGGCTCAGGATCAGGTGAAACGGAATGTTTTGTCGACGCCGACTGGGCCGGCGACGAAAGTGACAGGAAGTCACACTCCGGATTTCTTCTCGGATTCGGCGGAGGCCTCATCTTGGGAACACGAAAGCAATCGTGCGTCGCCCTATCCTCTACGGAAGCCGAGTTGGTTGCTTTGGCGGATGGTTGCCAGCAGCTCATGTGGTACCGGAAGTTACTCAACGACCTGCAACAAGCACCGCCCAATCTGATCGTCATATGGGAAGACAACCAGTCGTGCATAAAGATAGTGGAGTCGGAGCGCCTCGAAAGGCGTTCTAAACACATAGATACAAAGTACGCCTATACTAAGCATCTACAACAACAATGGGTAATTGAACTCCGCTACATGCCAAACGAGCGCATGGAGGCGGATCTCATGACGAAGCCGTTAGACAGAATCAAGCTGGAGAGGCACCGAATTGCCATTGGTGGAGCCAATCGAGACTTCGAACTGACAACGTTGAGGGGGAGTGACGGACTACACAACCATGTAGCACCGTTGCCAATCCAAACTCTATGATTTTACTCAGTGTATATATTACTCATCCGCCCTTTATGTAACATAGCGTTATTACTACACTCCTGACATATGATACACACACATGTAACTTAAATGAATAAACATCATTCCATATTCGTCACTTTAACAAGTAGCACGTATTCTCATTTTACACTGCCCTAACCGCTATTCTGCGTCACATTTGGCACGCAAAAAAATGCATTTCCAACCTCATGTCTCATCTCAATTCAAAACCATTCAAAACCATGTATCATCGTTTCGTTTCGTTTTTTTTATTTACGTGACTTTAAAAATTTTCATTCGTCATGAACCATGTACCATAAAGACTTTTTTCAACATTCCACCAGATCTTAACTCTTCATGACATTGTTTTTTTTATTGCTCTCAAATTTTGCATGGGGACTTTTTTTAAGTACCTACGCGCAGAAAAATGAAGCATATTTCAATAAAAAATATGTGTTACTGAATACTATCATTTATTGTTTATTACTTCAAACAACAAACGTATTGGTCTGACAATATTTTTTTATTGCAACAACAATAAATTTTTGCTTTCAATAAAAACTTTTTAATTTCAGTAATTTTGTTTTAATTTCAATAAAATATTTATTAAAAAATGGAACAATAACTTTTTTTTATTGAAACAATAAATAAATTTTATTGAATTCAATAAATAAATTTATTGTCTCCCGACCTATAATTTTCCTTATTGAATTTAATCCATATTTTATTGAGCCTACAAATCTTTTTTTCTGCGTGTATACTTTTGAGGTGTATCCTATTAAATTTTGATATTTCAGGAAGACCATAAATATTGGCACTCTATTGTATATTAAGTGTACTCCTCAATAGACCCAAATGATCCTGAAATGGATGACGAACAAGATTCGTCGCCACAGATACGAGCATCCATTTAAAATCAAGCATATTGAACTGGGTTGGGCCGTATCCGACCTTCTATCGTATCAAAGATAGTCCGCGAGTAATCTAATATTCCGCAAGACACAGAAATATTCAGCTGTACCAGATATCTCGATGGTTCGCCTAGATAAGCTCAGGATTGTGATATTTTGTCTAAAAGAAACAAATGATGTTACTGGTGACAAAATTTTCATGAAGAACTAAAGCGTTTACATGTCCGCTCACAAAGTTGAGATCGATGGTGTAGTTATCGATTCGAACTTGGCATGCGTGGATCTACTGAAGGACGGGATTGCCTGTTTCCATGACCCCTTGCTCCAGTGAGCGAAGAAGCTTAATGGCCGTGCTTGTGGGCAAAGCTCGCTGTGGGAGTCATTGAGTGTCAATTTGTCATTCGTCATCGTGCACAGGCTTATTAAAAATGTGCAAATTCAGTACTAGTATACAACTGTTATGTGCTAGTCGTATGTCTATCTGTGTGTGTGTTCGTCTGAGTAATTGTTTTTTTAAAGGAAAAACAAGAAATATTGTGTTGGCAACCTTAGAAAAAACTCTAGGAAGAGATCTGTGGAGACTCCATTGTGGATCGATTGGATTCGCGTTTAGCTGTTCAACCGAATCCAATCGAACACTGCCTATCCTTATAACATTGGACGTGTTACCATACAATGCCAGGGGATGCCAAAAATGCTGTTTTTTTTCTCCGCAGTTCTCTTTCTAGAGTTTTTTTTTCTAGACAACCTCATATTCAAGGCATGCAGTTGATGTTATAAGTTGTTGTTCGGTTTAAACCCTCTACCAACAAAACTCTACATCCAGATTAGCATGAACGCTTTCGTGTGTTGGCTTAGTTCTTTGACTTTTTTTCAATATGTCTCAAAATGATTACAACAAATGATAACAGATCATTAAAAAATTAATTAAAATTTGACTTCTGGGAAAAGTACCGCCCATAATCGTAAATCAGTCCCATGTTCTATAAGATTCCCTATCTATATGGGACTGACTTGCAATTATAGGCAGGGTGTCGGTTTTACCAGTAATTTCCCTACCTGTGCATTACAGCCCATAATTGCATATTTGTCCCATGATTTATGGGATCCCTATCCACAATGGACTGAATTGCAATTATGAGCAGTTCAGAAACGATATAAAATCCGAAGCATTGAACAAGGGTAGGAATTTGGTCGTCACCATTCGATCATCCAAACGGAATCCAGCTTGTGCATCCAAGAGGCAGTATGTATGTAATCCCACATAATGCATTCAGAGTATTTAGAACGGAGTTTCTTTCGATTTCAAAAGAATGCATACACATATTTACCAATTCTTAATATTTGATAAACTGTTGCTGTTAGAATTCAACATGTCGCAATATTCAGAAGCGATTTAAAAATATAAATACTTAAATTAAAAGGAGTCACAAACCATATAAATAACATATTTCGTTTATACAAACGTTCGCACTTCCAAAAGAAGGAACATAATAAAAGTACACAGAGAATTGGAGCGCATAAGCTAAATGTTACTTTCGAACATATCGACTAGCCGCTTGATTTCCCGTCTTTCGATTGCATGAAAAAACGAAATGAATGAGATTTTTTTTCTATAAAAACGCAACATTTACTTACATCCTGGTCGACAACGCTTCCGCTGGTTTGATTGCCTTGGAAATCTCTTCCGCTTTTGCCATGATCGTGTACATGCACTTGATGTTGGCGTCCATACAGTCAGTTAGTTTTGTGACGGAATTTTTGTAAATCTCTACATTGTCCGCTGTGATGGAGGAAATCGAATGAAGCACCGAGCAGAGGCTCTCGGTGAGGTTGTCAACCGAGGCGGCCAATGCTTGCGCCTCCCGTTCGATTTCATTCAGCGCGTTAGGATCGATTTGATTAAGGTGCGGTGGTATCATGAATGGTTTTGGCATTAGGCCATAGTTGCTAGTACTACCGCCTCCGGTTGCTGCCGATGGCGTACTTTGCCGGGATGAAGAGGGATTGCCAGAGTCCTTCCGCGTTACCGTTACCGGACTCGCCAGTTTGATTTTATATTCTAGGTTCTCGGCAACAAAATGTGTCATATTGCCGTCTACCCGTACAGTGCCTTCCAAATTATATGGGAAAGCATCTGAAATCATATTGCTTTTAGATTAAGCCATTTGCAAGTGCCACAACGTAATATACCTTTCCTCTTATCACAGTTTAGTGAATCTGGGCGCCTTCTAGTTTGCGACGAAGATGATGAGGATGAACCAGAGCGAATATTATTGAGATTGATTCCCCCTTCGGGATCTTCTGTGCTACCAGCGCCAAAAAAATTTTGGGTGTATGCAATTTCACTATACGACTCCGTCATCGCTGCAGGTACATCTTCCAGCTCCTCTTTATCCAGATCTGGTGCATCCGTGCTATCAATAGTTACAGTATTTGCAGCCGACGGATCGATAAATGGGTTTCTTAGTTCTTCAGCTGACATATTATCGAATATATCACTCAATTTATAGTATGTTTAGAATTTATTTCGATGAATAGATCATTTCGCTACACAGTCCTGTACCAACAATCTCATTAATTATAAAGAGTATCGAAATATCAATAAATTAATATTTTCGGACTGCAAACAGCACTTTTTTGTTTTGGTTAAGCACATGACACACTGGGTATTTGTTTTTACAAAAGTTCATCGATTTTTCAAATTGCTCCGATACTCGATACACTGAAGTAAAAATAATTGTTGTTTCCCGGAGTACCATTTCCCTGAAAACCATTTCCCAGAATGCCATTTCCCGGAAAACCATTTTCCGGAATGTACCATTTCCAGGAATATCATTTCCCGGAATGTGCCATTTCCTGGAATATCGTTTCCCAGAATGTACTAGTTCCCGGAATATACCATTTCCCAGAATACCATTTCGTGGGACGTGCTTGTTCTCGGTAATTTGTTATACTTTTATGTTATCTGAAGTACTTTGAGCGCATTTGCATTTATAACTATGTTGCTTTCCAAATATTTGTTTGGTTCCCTTCACAGCTCACAGTCTTTGCTCGCTGATCATGTTGATGATTATAAAAGAACTAATTCTCATACATATGTAATTTTATTTGAAATCATTATCAATCAATCAAAGGTCTAGAAAACAGCTTATGCTAAACAGAAGGCGAAATCAAAGAAGGTCGTAATTTAATTTAAAGTAAATAACATTCTAAAAATTACTACGAAAATTTTAGAGAAGGCAAATTTCATTGTATTTTTGTATTTGAATTAATAAATTTCTACATTTATTTCCATTGATTTGCATGCTCTTGTTCCAAAGAAGACTAAAGCCAAATTTACACCTTTCCGATCCGATTCAGTACTATGCATGGACGCCAATATTCTTTCATACAATTTAAATGCGAGCATGCACACTTGTCCGGGACGGTGCCATGCCGGACAAGTGTGAATGTTCGTATTTGATTTGAATTAAAGAATATTGGTGTCCGTGCACGGAACTGAACCGGCACTGAAACGGATCGGATAGGTGTAAATAGTGCTTAAATCACAAAGAAATTTTTAATACGAAGTGCAATTTAAAATAACTGAAGGCGTTTTTAATGCACTGTAATGTAAAAATATTAGTGAGAATAAAATTCAATAAAAGTCCAAGAGTATTTTCAGAGAAACTTCATATAGATAAAAATAACATTCTGCAAATAGTTCCATAGAAGAATGCGTATTTATAAGAAGGCAGCATCTTAGACAGATGTATTCACAATCTGTATAATTTCAAAGGTTCCAGAAATATTCATGCCTAAATTTTAGGAATTTTTTATATTTTTTCGTTACCTTTTACTTAATCTTCATGAAAATCAATCAACGAATTTTAGACATTTTTAGAGTACTAGTGATTGATTATCATAAAAATGTTGCCAACGGCGTGGAAAACACTGCCTTTCCAATTTCAAGGATTTACACCATTCTAGAGCACGGCATAAGCATATTTCAGATATTTTTCCTTACGTAATCATGAGATGAATCGAGATCCCAAAAATGGGATTCATATTACGAACTATGCAGCACAAAAATATTATTTTCAAGTAATTTGTTCAGTATTTTCCCGCCAGAACGCTTTTTTTAAAAACGGGCCCGAAACGAGGGGAAAGCACTAGCAGGTTTGAGTGCGTCGTATTGAAAATATCAACGTATTTTGAATATAATTAAAGTAAATAATGAAAGTATTTAAAAATACTTCTGTTGTACTTAATAAGGTACTTAATGTAATTAATGTCGATGTGTACGCACTTCAAAAATTTTAAGCACATCTTGACGGTAATTAAAATACTTTGCGTATTTAAAGTACGAAGGCGCTGTACTTAAAATTGCTTCAGTAATCAAAGTACAATGAATTTGACGCGTATTTTTTTAAGCTTTGCGGTGTTAGTGTACTTTATGGTACTTAAAGTAACTAATTCGATCAAGAATCGACCAAAGGGCCGAAGTCGCAATGATATCGAATCGAGAAAAATAGCTTTGAAAATTCGGTTCAGAAAATTAAATCGTATTTTAACAGTGTTTGCATACTGCGCCTTCAAATGTATTGAAACACTTTGAAACAATACTAGTTTTCGGAAGCATAACTAAAATGTTTTATATAATAACGTTTTCGTTGATAAAATTGAAAACAGATTATTTCGCCGAGTGTTGTTATGAAATGTTGATTAGGCCATTTTTGAGTCGCCCTCTTGTTTTGACGACTCTCAATTTCGCCCTGCAGTGTCGCCAAAAAACAAAAATCAAATGTGGCTTTCGCCGTGCTCGCTGGAGAGGAAAATTTGTTATTCTTCCTGGGCGTAACAAGCACTTGGTTTTTGTTTAGGGCGATTCTGTTTACGAACCTTGTAAACAATGATGCTGTCAATTTCGCCTGTATACACTACCTTAGAAATGCAG